>NW_026251930.1:1800000-2112194 GCF_025331425.1 Radiomyces spectabilis
TCATTATACTGTATCATGTTTCTATGCATACATTACTATTGTATACAATTGTCACACAGAATATCGGTCAATTAGAGTTGTCCAATTTTTTGACAAGCATTTCCATCAAAAAAATAGTGTCAATTTTCCAACTGAAACATTAGTGTCAGGTAAATGAAAAAAAAAAAAAAAATATCCTATTGACGCTAGCGCGATCCGGTGGAGATGTCACTTGAACGTTTGCCATGGAGATTCCGGCGGGGGCCGTTGATCTTGAGCTGTCACACGCGGGCCATACACCCACGCTTGAATGGCAGCCGTTTCGTGCGGATCAATGGACGGTATTGCCAGAGTACCAAACATATGTTACCTTGATCGACCGACTGCAAAAGCGACGACGCATGCGAGCCATGGGCCGATGCATCCGTTCTAACATTCTGCGCGTACAGATCTTTCTCTATATTATTGATGAATCCGGTTATGTGCCTCCCATGGGGTCGTACGGTCGGGTCTTTCTCGAATTTATGCAACGCTTGAATCGCGATCCACACCACTTTGACGGAATCTTGACAGATCAACATAGCCATCAGAGCGTCTTCCCTACTGAAGTAAGTAGAATCGTCAAACTAATAGATTTGAGCGCAGCTGATTTCTCTACTAGTCCAAGAAAACACTGTTGGACATGTTTATTGAGATCCCCTCTCCGTGTGAAAAGCCGTTACCAGACTGTGATGAGCCGAACCTTTTGCATTTTCTTCATGATTGTACGGTCAAGGATTGTCCTGACGGCATGAAAACATCCTTGTACAGATACCAAAAAGTAAGAGATCCTTGTCCTTGTGCAGTTTTTTTGCATCTCCTTATTGATTTGTGACCCTATCAGAACGCTGTTTGGAAAATATTGCAGCGAGAGCTGGCGCCTCAAAAGGTGGTTGATGCAGCCAACATCCCCATGGTTTCCGTCGACAATACACCGTATTACTTCGATCAGCTATTATTCACTCTCACTGCGCATCCTCCATTGGAACGCGATATCCAGGGTGGGATCATTTGTGAAGACATGGTAACAAGAGAAGAGAGATCAAGATTCTGTTGCACACAAGTCACTGAATTCTGAAAAATATAGGGGACTGGCAAGACATGTATATGCTTAGCTGTGATCATGGCTACCAAGGATTTATCTCATTCATTGCAACGAGATCACATTATGAAGACGGATATTCCCAAAACATCGCTACGCAACATTGCCGCCGATCAGATACTGCGCCACGGCGTATCCTGGCGAGGGTATGGAAATCCACTGCCGTTTGATGCTATTGATTTGATGAAACAACATCCTGCCTATTATGAATGGACCGATGTTCCTTACTCGTTCTACGATCGTCCACGTCGTCGAGAAATTGAAATACCCGTCATGCGTGTTTACGGTTCGCACGCTACGCTCGTTGTCGGTACGTATCTGCCAATACATATAGTCCACAAGAACAAAACTAGAAAGTGGAATGGCAATTTATCTATTATCCACAGTACCCGATAATTTGGTGGCGCAATGGACAGGCGAAGTTTACAAGGTAAAATTATAAGACTGCAGATGAACATTATCGGCTGTAATTGCTCACACCTCCTACCTTAGCATATTCAAGATACCCAGATGGATTTTCTTATATTGGACGATCCCAAAAAGAAGGTCCCCGAAGCCACCTCTCTGATCGGTTACGACATGGTTTTGATAAGCCAAACTCGATTTTCACGTGAACACGCTGCCGGAGGGTTTGATTTTGAAGGTAGGAAAAAAGAATTGTGGCGAGTGATCGTTTCAACTGAAATTAAGCTTACGCAAAACAGGCATTCCGCGGATATGTCAATGCCCTTATATTGGTGCGACCCGTATCCGTGATTGCCATTGTCCGCCGCTGACGGCAGAACAAGCCTACATTTCGCCATTGTTACAGGTGCATTGGAAGCGAATGATTGTTGGTAAAGTGTTATTGTATGAGACTCTTTTCCTCTATGCGCAGGGACTCACTAAAGTGAAATTGCAGATGAGGGCCATCGATTGTCTACCAAAAATAAGCAATCCGAATTGTCAGCGAAACTGTTCTCAACGTGGAAATGGATATGTACTGGTACTCCGACCCAGAACCTCACCGAATCGGCCGCGGTCTACAATCGAAGACAAGAAGGCCAAGTGGATGATTTAAATCGGTAACCAATAACCGAAAAGTAAGGTTCCTACGAAACATGTTGCTCATTGTTTGCTTTCTCGTTTGACAGACTGGGGTTATTGCTTGGTCCGGTTCTGCAGATGGAGCCATTTTATTCAGATCGAAAGTTGTGGAATATTATGGTCACAAAGCCTTTCATGTCTGGCAAACCGTGGGCCGCCAGCAAGATGCAAAATGTCATGAGTCGATGCATGATCCGCAACCGCCGACAAGATATCGAAGCTGAAGTCAAGCTGCCGCCGTTGCATCAGAGAAAAGTCTTTCTCGATTTTGATTATTATCAATGGCTGGTAATGATGATGCATGATCCTATCGTTTGTTCACATTTTTGTTTTTAATACGTCGATGATTATAGGCTCACAATTGTCAGATTGCGATGATTGGACTGAATGCGATTTTATCCAAACGTGAAGGTCCGGATTATCTGTTTTCGAAAAACAATACCAAAGCGTTGCGTGAAACGGTGCATAATTTGTGGCAGAGCTGCTTGTGGCATTCCATTGATCTCCGATGGTTGCAGGCTTCGTACGAGAATTGTATCGAAAAAATCCATGATGTCGATTGCGGACGTGAAGATTATGGCGATGATGATACCGTGCTTCGACAAATTCAACAGGTCCTGAAGCGGGCTTTAGACGATAAAATGTTTATGCAGATGATGACCCAACATTCGCCTTCCTTTGTGGTTCAGGGGCTTCCGAACCTGATGAAACAAAAGTGGGGATGGGTACACGGGGACCATGGCGCTTACGAACCTCTGGGAACCATGCCTTGGGAGGATCACTGTATCGTGAACGGCGACATTGTCATTGATCTCATGCACGACGTGTTGGAAGCCAAGGACGAGTTCAAAAACCTGTATGTGTACAATGGCACGACCGATACACTGGAAAGCACCCAGACGTTCTACAAAAAGGAGAAAAAGGCCGCCGCTGAACAAAATAAAAAGCCGCTATCTCTGGATCTGTCCGAACCCAAGGGAGCCAAGGAAACCGAGGAACCGGTTGAACAGCAGCTGACGTTCTACACGGGCAATGCCTTTTCGGACGCGCGTGTACTCTGCAGCACCAGTAGCAAGATCAACTATTTGGTGAATGAAATATGCAAATACCAAGCTCAAGAGAAATGCATCGTCTTTTCGCAACACTACAATGAAATTCAGGAAATATATCTCGCCCTGAAACTGGCCAAAATTCGCACTCTCATGTATCTCGACAGTCGTATGGTAAGCCTAAATTTATCCATTCTCCATGGCATGCAAATCAAGCGAATTCATTTTTTTTTTTTTTTTTTTTTTTTTTCGTTCGTCACCCAACGTTTCGGAACCTCAAAGTCCAATGCTGCGCGATCGCAGGCTATTTTGACGTTTAATACGTCTGAGAATGCTAATGTCATTATTATGGCCGTTCAGCGGGCCGCTTTTGGTATTGATCTATCGTCGGCTACGCGCGTGTATTTTGTGAGTCCAGTATGGCAGCTGGCAATGGAACAACAGGCGATCAAACGTGCCCATCGTATCGGTCAAACGAAACCTGTGTATATCGAGACCCTGATTATTCGAGATACCATCGAAGATGAGCTGCTCAAGCGGCGCGAGGTTGTATCACAGACACAGCAAGGTAAGCCAGCAGACGAACAACATGAAATTACGCGACACTCACTGCTTCTTTAAAATGAAAAAGAGGAATCCAGTGACTATGCAAAGACCACTGAATTTTACAGTGACACCAAACTACGGGGAATCCTGAACCACGCTAGATTTGTTCCCTTGCCTAACCACATCACGTATTCACCAACCGATCAAGCGTTTCATCAAAAGATCACTTTGCTGAAAGCACCCCTCTACTTTATGCCTTCCAGAAAACAGGATCAGGAAATTGGCAAAGTGCCTGCGACCGAAACCCCACCGGTACTGGACCACGAGACGCTGGACGTTGAACTTGTGGAAGAAGACGCCAAACAAGAGAAACCAAAAAAGAAGAGGAAGGTCACTTTTGCTATTTAAGATAGCAGCAATTTTTCCATAAAATTACTTATTAATATACCCAAGTTGATTTTAATGCAACAGCAACTTCACATCGACCATATCCGCAGGATTGTAAGAGTCATTGAGGCTTTCCCCCCTTTTCAATGGCCCGAATTTGAAAAAACTATCGGATGAAAACTTAGCCGCGTAAATTATATCACGTGATTTTATTTTTCGGTTTCTATTGATGGATTTTTTTCAAATTTTCAAAAAAATTTCTACCATTTTGTCGCTCTAGATAAAGCGGAGACGAGAAAAGAAGAAGGTGGAGGTTTCGACTGAGGTGTTGATGATTGTTTAACATGGTCCGTGTTGCTGAGGCGGAAGTAAGACCCCGCTCGATGGCGATAACCACATGTTACTGAGCCTACGTATTATTTTTTTTTTTTTTTTTTGGTTCATTTGTCGTATTTACTGGATCTGATAAACTGCACGATCACCAAAGTAAATAGACGAGGATTGACAATAAAACGAATGATGATGTTTATTCAATGTTTTGGGGTTTCTTTTTATATTCTATTATGACAATGCTATCTATTCATGATATATCGACTATTACTCATACTGAGCTTTGTTGTTGATATTTACGAACCGTGAGTCATTAAGACAAAACGTTTAGAGGACCGCTAACAGGTCCGACATTATCCCCTTCCCAAACGCTTGATCGTCCTCGAGCAAGATAAAGAAGAAGAAACAGAAGGCAGCGAACAACCATGAGGAGATCGAGACGGAAAAGAGAAGGAGAGAAAAAAAATTGGAGAGCCGACTAGGTTGAGGTTTGGGTTTGTGCACGAGCCGTTCGAGGGATGTACCAAGATTGGTTGGCCGTGGTGTCAGTCGTATGAGCGGGGCGAAGACGGTCGGTATGTACCCAGGATGCATATTGTTTTCCTTGGATTTCGTGGATCTGATAGGTGTCGGTGTCCAGGTTCCGGCCGATGACAATATACGGGCCCATCCAGGAGGGTTCTAGGGTCTTGCGATTTTCGTGGCGTAGTAGAACAAGGTCACCAAGTTCGAAAATTTGGGTTTCGGTCCTCATGGCATCATCCCATTTTTTCTTGTCCGCTTCCGCATTACGTTTCATTCGAATTTCGGCTTTCTCGCGGGCTTCACGCAACTTTCGGAGGTAAGTGAATGCATCGTCGGCCAATAGTTCCGGAGCTAGTTCCGTTTCGGTCGGTTGGATCCAAGGGCATGCAGTGTCGCCTGGCAGTCGGGGATGTCGGCCGTAAGTTAAGTAAAAGGGACTATACCCTGTCGTCCGATGTTTTCGTACGCGGCAAGCCCACAGTGCTTGGTTCAAGTGTTGGTCCCACACGTAGACGTTACCATTGATATATTTCTTGAGCATGTTCTTCAAGGTCTGGTTCAATCGTTCGCATTTACCGTTCGTTCGCGGGTGGAATGCCGAAGTCAACGTGTGGTGAGTACGGAGTAATCGAACATAACGGGAGACAACGTTGGACATAAAGTTCGCGCCACGATCCGTGAGGATTTCATCCGGACAACCAAAGCGAAGCACAATTTCTTCGTAGATGAACTTGACGATGGCCTCACCTGTGGCGTCCGGAACAGCGCGGGCAATAGGCCAGTTGGTGGAGTAATCCACCGCAACGAGAATCCATCGGTTACCATCACTAGTTGTGGGTAATTCCCCAATAAAGTCGAGGTGCCATCGGGAAAAAGCACTAGGGACATCCAGAGGATGCATCGGAGCCTTGTGCATCGAGCGGTTTTCATTGGCGACGATCTGACATTGAGGGCAAGTTTTGATCCAGGATCTAATATCGGCTTCCATGCCTGGCCACCACCAGCGAGATTTCATGATGTGATAAAGCGTCTGGACACCAGAATGACCGAAGCTCTTGTGGAAATTTTCGACGAGATCGGCACGGCGGGAAAAGATGACATAACGTAACTCTTGAGAACCGGTCTTGTGAGGACGATAGAACACCATTTTGTCCCGAACTGTGAAATGCTCTTTGTTCTTTTCCATTTTTTCTTTGATTAGGCGGGGCCAGTTGGAAGGATCGAGCGTGTAGAAACGAGGCCAGTCGTTTTGTGGGTCGACATGGGGGTCTTCGGCCTCAATAGTGTACAGGTACTTGGGTTCGATATCGTCTTGAGCTGGCTCACAATTTGGGCCACCGACACGCGAAAGCAAATCCGGGATCGTGTTGTCAGCACCAGGCTTGTACTGGATATCCGGGTCGTAAGATTCCAATTCGTTGAGATAGCGGATCAGGCGGGCCGTAGGGTTCTTCTGAGAGCGAAGCGACTTGAGGGAAAGATGATCAACAAATACGGAGTAGTTTCGTTCTCGACTATCGATGAAGCAGCGCCAGGTACGGAGAGCGTGAAGAACACCGATTAGTTCGCGTTCTTGAGCGGGAAAACGTCGTTCGGCAAGGGACAGTTTCTTCGATTCGTAGGCCAAGGGGCGCCAATCACCAGTGTCATCCTGTTGTAGCAGAACAGCACCCACGCCATAATCGGAAGCGTCAGTTTCGATGCGGAACGGACGAGTCATATCGGGCGAATGAAGGAGAGGCGCTTCAGTGAGTTTACTCTTCAGGAGATCGAAACTATGCTGGCACTCTTGCGTCCAAGTGATCGAACGTTGTTTGGCACCAGTGCCTCGAGTGAGATCGGTGATCGGAGCGGCAATGTGGGCGAAACCGGGGATGAAGCGACGATAATGTTGGGCGAGACCGATGAATTGGCGTACTTCTTGTACGTTGGTGGGTACCGGCCAGTCTTGAACGGCTTTCACCTTGTCACGCGAGGGGAGAATTCCATTTGCGGAGATGTCGAAACCTAGGAACGAGAGCTGGGTTTGGGCAAAATGGCATTTCTTCGGGTTAACGACGAGCTGAGCTTCGCGGAGCTTTTCCAAAACGGTGTGTACATGGGCGCGGTGATCCTCGATGGTCGGACTAAAAATGAGGATGTCGTCGAGATAGACCATGGCAAACTTGTCTAGGCAATCCTTGAGCACGGAATTCATGAGGCGTTGGAAAGTAGGAGGGGCATTGGTGAGGCCGAATGGAAGGACCAGAAACTCGAATTGGCCATAGCGAGTGTTGAATGCCGTTTTTGGAACGTCTTCAGGGCGAATACGAACTTGATGGTATCCAGACTTGAGATCGAGGGAAGTGAAAAAACGGGCATCGCGGAGTCGATCTAGGCATTCATCAATGCGAGGCAAAGGATAACTATTGCGAATCGTCAGTTTGTTCAAGGCACGATAATCGATGCACATACGCATCTCGCCATTCTTCTTTTTGACAAACAAGACAGGAGCACCCCATGGTGATGAGCTCGGCTGAATATGTCCTTTTGCCAGAAGATCCTTAAGTTGTCGTTGGAGTTCATCGAGTTCAAGTGGGCTCATTTTGTAGGGAGATCGATGGACAGGCTTGGAATCACCAGTTTCGATCATATGCTCCACGTTGCGATCTGGGGGTAGCCCAGTGATATCGTTGCTAAAGACTTCGGTGAATTCGTTCGTCAGTTGCTGTATCCAGGCGGAATTGTCGTCGTTCGGCGGAGGGTCATGCTTGAGATGCAATAAGAAACAGCGGGCTTCATTACGACGGAGAAGGTTGGCGACTTGCTTGGCAGAAAGGAGCAAATGGGCACCATCAGTGGATTCGGAATGGGTACTAGGGCGAAGAATATAGGAGCGAGCGTCCGTCTGAACAGTCCAAGTCTGATCAGTCCAATCGGGAATAGGGGAAGCATCTTTAAGCCAGGTGGTACCAAGGATCACATCGAACTTAGAGTCAAAGACCAATGCATCGAACGTTAAGGGGAGATCACACAGCGTACCCGTAATGGAGGCTTGGCCTTCAATAGCAGAGAGCTGGCCGTTGGCTGTTTCCACGGTTTGACCACCTGTGAAAGGGGTAAAACGGGAGGCGAAAGGCGCGACACGAGGGCTGACGTAGTTGGTGCTAGCTCCACTATCGATGAGGGCAAGGAAACGGTGACCCTGAATGGTGACGGGATACAGAGGTAGGCGGTCGACACTTCTGGCATTCATAGCCTGGAAGAATTGTGAGTCAGAAAATTCCGGAGGGTCATGACGGTCGGGAACTGGGGGCAAGTCCGATGAAGGGAGGTCATCGGGACCAGGTTCCGAAGGTGGGTGTATATCATGGCGGAGAGATAAAATCTCGGGAGAGTACTGGGCAGAAGATGATTCCTTTATTTCCGGAGAATGATCATTACACGATTCGATATGATGTAAACTATGGGAAAATTTGGCTTTGTGGGCACGTTCTAATTCGCGGATGGCACGAGCACGTTCCTTGCAGTGGAATTGGATGTGGCCTTCACGGCGACACCAGTAACATTTGATCGAGGAACGCCGGGGAGGACCAGAACGATTGGGGAAACCTTGATGTTGGTTGGAGTTCAACTGGGCAATGGTGGCGGCAACGACAGCGCTAATGTCCATGGGGGTGACATCTGAACTAGAGGGGCTTGTGCGCATCGACTGTTGGGGAAAAGCGTTGTAACCAAGGCGACGGCCATTTTCGAACGCAAGGGCAATACGCATAGCGTCAGAGCAGCTGACCGGGTCTGTCTGAATGACGTGGGCGGCAACATCATGTTCTAAACCGGAAATGAATCGGTCGGTGGCTTCATCATCGGTCATGCCGGGAAGTTCAAGGCGGATGGACTGGAACGTATCCACGAAATCCGAGATGGAGCCAACTTGTCGAAGTTCACGGAGACGGCGACGGGCTGCTTGCTGGGAGTATGCTGGGCGGAACTGGTCGATCAGTTCATTCTTGAACCCGATCCAAGTGGAAGGAGCAGAGCGTTGGGTCTCGAGCAAATTCCACCAAACAAGGGCGCGTCCACGCAGGAAAGTAACAGCCATGGGTACCCATCGGTCGGCAGGAAGCATGTTGAGTTGGAAGTATCGAGTGATAGAAAGGAGCCAGCTGTCAAGTACACTTGCGACACGATCACCGTGGTAGGTATCAGGCGGAGGTAGTTTGATACCATGGGGAACGCTATCAGCTACATGGGGCGGCAGTGAGTCAGAGGAAGTGGCGGCGGGTTGCGAAGGAGTCAAAGGGGCGGCGTCACTCATTTCGTGATGAGGGGTCTTGGATGTGATAAGGCGAGTCTTGAAATTATCAGCGAGGTTCTTTGCGTGCTTACTCCAGAATTCTTCACGTGCTGGAGTCGATTTGAGTCTGTCTTTGGCGGGGATGTGTTTAATTTGTCGATACTTCTGATATTCGGCAATAAGATCGACGGGCAAAAAATTGGCTACACGGTCTTCGATTTCAAATCTTTTCTTGTCGTCTTCAGTAATCAGGGAGATGTCTGTCACAGGCAAATCGGTTGGTTCCATAAACAATAAAAGTGACAGCCGCTACCAAATGTCGTATTTACTGGATCTGATAAACTGCACGATCACCAAAGTAAATAGACGAGGATTGACAATAAAACGAATGATGATGTTTATTCAATGTTTTGGGGTTTCTTTTTATATTCTATTATGACAATGCTATCTATTCATGATATATCGACTATTACTCATACTGAGCTTTGTTGTTGATATTTACGAACCGTGAGTCATTAAGACAAAACGTTTAGAGGACCGCTAACAGGTCCGACACATTGTTCTTTTGTGGTTCTTGTTTCTCCTTTTTTGGATATTCGGGTCGGTTATTTTTTTTTTTTTGGTCATTTCATTATTATTTTTCTGTTCTTTTGTTCCCAGAACCCATATTTTTTGTGTTTGTTTGCGTGTCATACCCCTTGATTATTACGATCGTGACAAAATATATATCCCCGTGTCTCCATGGAGGTTATGTCTCACTCAACATGGCAATATTCCGACAACATGAGAAACAAGAAGCCCTCAGGAACGACATTCAGCAAGGTAAACACAAACTCTAATAGAACGTGTTTGACATCATCGACTAACGCTATTCCGACAGAACGGATCGTCATTGGATAATCAACCCTTAAAACCGTATGACAATGTCATCATGAGCGATTCCTCAGCAACGGAAGTTTATCGTCCGCCATTAAAGCAACGATCCCTGTTACATCGATCCAGCGCCGTGAGTACCGACACTTTTGCTTCACTGCGTGAATCGGCTGCGGAAATTGATCGCAAGCGCCTACGAAATCGACCTTTGACGGATAAAGCAAACGCATTGCGGTAAAAATGACGCCAGTCTCTTTTTTCGACGCATCAAACACTGATCGAGTTGTTCTTCGTTACAGATTATCAGGAGAGCATGGCCATGCAAAGCAGTGGTTGTTGTCTGATTTTGAGATTGGTCGAGCTTTGGGCCGAGGCAAGTTTGGCCATGTGTATTTAGCGCGCGAGAAACAAAGCGGATATGTGGTGGCGCTCAAAGTTTTGTACAAGAAGCAACTGTGTACGCATGGCGTGCAGCGTCAATTACAACGAGAGATTGAAATCCAAGGCAACCTTCGGTATGGACCTTTTTTTTTTGTTTTTTTTGTTTGGAGATCATGGCACGGTTTGTTATTGTTCGAGTTTATGAATCGTTTTTTTTTTTTTTTTTTTTTTTTTTTTTTGGCTTTAGACATCCCAATATTCTCCGATTGTATGGCTATTTCCACGATGAAACGCGCGTCTTTTTGATTCTCGAATTGGCAGGCAAAGGTGAACTATACAATGAACTGCAACGTCAAGGTCGTTTCGCCGAATCAGTTGCTGCCAAGGTAGGCTTGGAAAGGAAGATATTGATCAAGAATCTTTTTACTGATACTCATTGACCAGTATATTATGCAAATGGCAAATGCATTGCTGTATTTGCACAGCCAACGGATCATTCACCGTGACATTAAACCTGAGAATCTAATGTTGGACGTTCGAGGAGAACTAAAAATTGGCGATTTTGGCTGGTCTGTTCGCACCGCCTCGACCGAGTATGTTGAATATGGTTTTGTTTTTTGTGTCGTGGTTCAAGTTTTGGATTTATTGAAAAAAAAATTTGTGCTGTTTTGTAGATCACGACGAACTACGTTATGTGGAACGCTGGATTACTTACCTCCGGAAATGGTGCAAGGGGGACTCCACAATGAGAATGTCGACCTGTGGTCCATGGGCGTCCTTCTGTATGAAATGATTTGCGGTCATCCTCCGTTTGAAGATGAGAAAGGTTATATTGCTACTTACCATCGTATTGTCCAAGTGGATCTGAATATGCCTGGTCATGTCAGCGCAGAAGCAGCCGATTTGATCCGAAAAGTAAGTATCAGAACAACGTCCTGTACCTACAGGAGACTGATCAAACATTTTCTGGGACCTTTGGTAGCTTTTGCAATACAGATCCGTAGATCGGTTACCACTGAGGAAAGTCTTGCAACATCCATTCATCATCAAACACCAACGCTCAGCTCAGTGAATCCGATCCCCTATATAATTCCCTTCTGCCGTAAAATACACAACCATTAATCCGTCATCCCAAACACATATTGTGTACCTCTTCATTTTATCGCCCTTGTTCATTTTGATCGTCAATCTCAAAGCCAAACCGTCCATTCCTCAAGTTTTACAAACAAAAGACTGGCGACCATTCAATAACCGTTCAATACATGTATACACAGCCACAATAAAAGAGCTATTTATTGTTAACAAACAATGCTTAATAGATTAAACACGCTATTGCTAACAAAACGTGGACAAGCGGGAAAATCAGGAAAATCATGCTCGAGTGCTGATGCAGACAAACCAAAGGTGTGCATTTGCCCTCCAAATGTGGGTTGCTGGGATTGAAATGTGAGCTCGTGATGTCACATTTTTTTTACCCGTTTTTTTTTTCTTTCGTCCCAAGAGCGAGCAAGAACGGGTGGTTATTTCCAGCGAGAAAGGCTCTTTTTTTTTGTTTCTGGTAAAACTCGTGCATTACCACTTTTTTTTTGTGTTTGCATTTATTCAACTGCAAGGATAAAAAAGACGGTAGCAGTAAGTGGAAGTGGCATATACAGCTGAGCGCAACGGGAACGAAGATTCACCTACTGAACCTCCGTTATTTTTTTTTTTTCCTTTCTTCAGTAGAATACGTGCACAGCCTTTTGCCGAGCATTCATTAAAGAACCAAACAAGTAACAACCGCGAAATCAAGGAATAAGTCGCTGGGAATATTTGAAATATCATGGGCGATTCCTTCTTTGGGTAAGAAGACCGAGAGTGAAGAAAATGATGGAGCGAATAGAGACTCACTTTTCGTCGGTGGTTAGTTTTAACACCAAGATGCCGCCGTTGAGTCAAGGCGAGCTGAGGCGCTTGGGAGATAATGGGGACCGAGCTGTAGAGGAGACTGAAGTGTTTGATTTTGATACGTTGCAAGACACTTTGGACGATGAGGAACAAGACGACGGATTGGGCGACCAACTGATTGAGGAAAACGATGACTACAATGACGAAACCTTTGGCAGTGGTGGTCCCATTGGTATGTTGTTAAGCTTACAGGTCACCAAGCCGATGGGTGAATGACTGTGGAAGATAACACTTGTTTTATTCTACATATATTAGGCCAGGACTTCGATTTTGCTTCCAACACTGAAAAGTTCAAGGCGAATACCATGGAAGAAGAGGCATTCTTTGTGAAGCGAGGACCAAGAGGTAGAGCTTTCGGGAGGATTGCCGATTTTTGATAGAATTTCATTAACCTGAGTGATTTGTAGTAGAAGAACGAACCAACAATCTTCGTAATCCTTGGGGTGCTTCACCTATTCGCGACCGTACTCCCGTCCATGATCGCAACACGAGACAGTTTGCCGAGGTAATCTTTTTCTATCTTTCCATGCCCATCCGCCGTTCAGCGCTTGCTCACCTTTTTTTTATCCATTAGTCGCCTCCCATTACCAATTCGTCCTCCATTTGGGGAAATTTTGCAGGCGGTTTATCCACAGGTAAGTTTGGGATTTGGCGAGGTGCACGGTTGGGTGCAAAGAAGGTGGAGAAATGTGTTGAGGAGAATGGTGGTATTCAAGCGAGGTGCATAGATCGCGGTTTTGGATCTCTTTCTTCGAACAACAATTTGTCACCTTTCGGGGGTAACCGCAACCATGGTCATCCTTCTCAGTCGCGCGAATCACCCTACACTCCTTCGCCTCCGCCGGGTCTTTCGCCTTCTTCCTCGTTTGGGCAGCCATCGCAACGTCGCAGCCAACCCGTGCGCTTGGAAGACATTGAAGCCGAATTGCAACGTCAAGCTGCCAGTGGCCGTGCCCCGCGAGAAATGGAAGGAAAAAAGATGTTGAGTTTGGCCGAAGTCGAAGCGGCCATGCTCGCAGGCAGCAGCCCTTCGCGTGTCCCGATGCAAGATCCAAACATGCTTCCCTTTGGTGTGAATGGCGATCCAATGCAATTGATGGCGCTCAGACAGCAGCAGCAAGAATTGCTCCAGCAACAACTGGCTCTTGAACGCGAACTCCAGCGTAAGCAAACGCCTCCCAAGGTATGTTGTAGCTCTGTTCAGAAACAACGAATCCCATGCTCATATACGGAGCTCATCATAGTCACGATACGACGAATTGATGACCCAGCGGGATAAGGATTTCATTAATCGCGTGCAACTTTCGCAATTGGCACAAGGAGATCCTTACTCGGGCGATTTCTACTATCAAGTGTATACTTCGCTTCGTCAGCGCGCTGGACTTCCTACGTGGGCTTCTACGCATACGGCCTATGAGCACAGTCACCGTGGCGGCCGTGGACAGAATAAAGAAGACAACATGATGCAAAGAATGCAGCAACAGTTGCAACGCATTGTGAATGATGCCAAGCGCAGGCCTAAACAAACACAAGGTAGGCCTTGGTATTGTAGCCATGTTGGATGGACGAGAAAATCTCATGATGATGGTTTTCGTAGTGTCCTTGGAAGGTGCGCTTGGTAAGATCACCTCATTGACCGTTCGCAATCCTCGTCAGGTATTGCAAGTATCCGACAAGAAAGTGAGCTCGCCCAGTACCAAGGACAGCACGCGTGAAGTTTCGGACAAGCGGCATCCTGTACCTGTAAGTAGATCGAGCGGGGAAAGGAGGGAGAAACGAAAAGAAAAGAAAAGCGCAACGTATGGGCTGACGGTTTGGATTGTGTGTTAGCATGGCAAGCAAGGCGCTTCTACATTGAATGATCGCCGTCGCACGCTTCGTATAGTCGAAAGTTTGTACGACATTGTCCTGAAGATCGAACAATTGCGTCGTCAAGGACCCGCACGTAATCGATCACGTCATGAAGAAGACGAGGAGGATGCAATGAAAGCATGGTATGTGCCCTTTCCTTTTTCCTTTTCGTCTTGTTTTTTTTTCGCATATAGGACGACTATGGCGGTCCATCTTTTACTGTGAGAGTCCAATCGTAGGGTTTTATTTAATTTTTGTTCCCCTTCTTTTTCATTTGGCAGGAACGAGGCATGCAATGCGGAAACTGAGAAACTATGGGAAGCCCTGGGTTTATCGGAGGCAAACAATGAAAGGTAAGGGGAAAAAAAGAAGGTTTACTTTGGGTACGGATGGCCTGACGGATTTGATCAATAGCACGCCCGATGTGATTGGTGTTCTTTCGATTGCCAAAGGCAAGAAGCTGATCCCGCGTATCGTGCGACATTTGACGAGCGAGCAGAATTTGACGATGATTACTGCTATTGTTAGCCATTTTGCGCAACTTCAAGTGTGTCGCCACGTGATCTACCCAGGTACCATGGTGGCAAATGCGGAAGAGGCCAAGGCGCAGCAGTTTGTGACGTTTGAAGATGTGGAATTATTCATGAATACGGCGGCGCCTCCATTATTATCGTTCATTGCGGAAGCGCCCTTGAACGTGGTGAATAAGTTACTTTATCTATTTATGGACAAGAATGACACGGACGTGGTGGCACGAAGCAAGCCTGGACTTGCCTTCTTGACCATGCTTTTGTCGCGCGCCGAGATTTTGAAGCAAGGTGGTGGCGCATTGCAAGGCTTGATGCCTCCTTCCAGCGATGATTTGGCTCAATGGCATGAGGCGTACAATCGATTCTTTGATCTATTGCAGACGAAATACGCACATATTTTCCCGTCTTTATACTACCTTGTCCCCGTCTATCCAAACACGAATATGCTACAGTTATCGCTCGACATTGATGACATGTATGTGTGGCAATTTTTGGCGGCCATGGCGGTAGGCGCGTCAATGGATCAGCAACACATCCTCGTCACCGAAATCAGGTAAGCAGCAAAAACGAACCGGACTGATAAAAAAAGAGTATGGGGTAACTAATCTAGGCGTGGTAGGGATCGTGTAATGGAAAATATTGTGCTGGTTCACAGCAATCGTCTGAATGCGACTCAGGCGGCCCATAAAATCTCCAACGTCAACCTCTTCTTGCATGCTCTCGGATTGGATGCATCGCAAGTCTCCATCCCACGATAATCGTTCTTGGTCATTCTTTTGTTTTTCTTATGTCTCTTGTCTATCTCACCTCTATTTCTTTTTCCTTTTTTTTTTTTTTTTTGGTCCTTCATCCATTCTATTCCTTGTCAGAAAAAAAGTGTCGTTTCCAAGAGGGTCCCTATCAGCACCATGATGAACGCAAAGAAAAAATTTCAACCCCCCCTTTTTTTTATAATAATAAACAACCTACATTTAGAGAACCATTGATCATGATTCAATAGCGTCACTGTGCATGTCTGAATTAGAACCACATGAGTACTGCTGCGGTTTGCAAAAGAGTGCAAAGGAGCCTAGCGGGATGCACAGGTCATGGGAACGGTCTCTGTCAATAACGACGCATGTAATCGGCATCGGCTATTTCTCGGTATGTTTAGCAACTGATAGGGAACTTATGGAGAGTACACTAAAGGAAAGATTTTTCACGTTTGATGATGGTTTGCTCTCTCATATTTTATTTTTTGTACTCCTTGTTTTGCAATGGAACATTTCACGCTAGTTTCATGGAGTTGGACGAGAAGGCTTCTCACCGTGGGCTTATTGATAATGCATGTATGCATGACGGAAAGTCGCACCGTGCTCTGTATGCAGGATGATGGCTGCCATGCAGTACCATATGCAAACAAACTCATCATTTTTGGGGATTCATGGTCCGATAACGGGTAAGAACCAGTGATACCATTTTTTTCATTGATGCTCGTCTCTTATCCATCTCATTTGTTACTGTGTAGGCAGTTGAATTCGGGAATAGCAAATGTAAGTTTTGGCATCGCAAGTTGTGTGGCTTTTTAATGAGGCATTGTTACTCATGACTACCTTTCCTTTTTCTTATGGGGTTACTAGGAACAACGGCAGAGCAATGGATGGACATGGGTGGAATACCTGTCGATGATGACTGGAGCGGATCTGTATGATTATGCGTTCTCTGGAGCGACAGCCAATAATGTATGGGCCTTTGACAAAAAATTTGGATTTGAAAATGGTGGTAAATTCATTTATGCATAGTCTGTAGTGAATCGTTCCACATACGACGTTGGACAACAGATTGGTTTGTTCCTTGGTAACGAGTCCCAAATCGGGCAATCAGAATCGGAGCGCTCGGTTTTTATGATTTGGACAGGTTATGTGATCCACATACCGCTGACACAGGGACCTAATAACCGGCCTTACTGATACCTTGTGTTTAGGGGTCAACGATGTCCATGATATTTTCACCACGATCAATGAAACCGAGCAACAACTAGAAACAATCAATCAAGTCGTGCTTTCGATCGAAAACGAGCTTGTAAGTTGGCCGATTCACTTTCTATCAAAGAATTATTGACTTGATTGATGCTAACATTGGAAATAGAGGGTTTTACATCAAGTTGCATCGGCGAAGCAATTGGCAATTCTGGGTTTGGCGCCGATTGACCGGCTAGCCTTGTTTGCGGATTCCTTGGAAGATGAACGTCAACAATTGCGATGGCTTGTACGCCAGTATAACGCCAAATTACGCTCATTGGCTCGGCGCTTTTCAGCACAGACGGGAACAAGGACGGTGTTTGTGGATATTCACTCCTTATTTGACTCCATCTTTCTAGCCCCTGTCATTTTCGGGTTTGCAGAGATCAATGATACGTGTATCTCGCAAGCCTTTCTCTGCGAAGAATACCCCAATCGGTAGGTGATGACTAATCTGGCAGCAATATAGCACCAGTGGACATTGATACAGAGGTTTCATGTTTAGTTATTTATGGTGGGACGGATGGCATCCGACCACAGCGACCCACAGGTTGATAGCCATCACGGTTCTCGGTCAGCTTGCCATTTTTGATATAAATTAGGCACATATTTGATTTTGTTTCGCCCATCTATCTTCTTTTGTGATTTTATTATTATTCATATATTACTCAGCCATACCATCCTCGATTTTTTATTTTCTTTTTATTATTTACTATCCTTTCCATTCTATTAACATACCCCACCGATGCCCGCTGTTGCCTTTGATTTCCTAGGTAGGCTACATAGGCAATGGCGTAAAGACCGAAAGAAAAAAAAACCATCAACAGGGGAGAGGAAGTTGTGTGATCGAGAGAAATGTACAGAGACGCTTACAGGCTATTTTGTGCCAAAAGGCACATTGTACACATTTGACAAGGTCATTGACCGGTTACATAAGACGTTCAAGAATCATTTAACGACGCGCGCGGAAGCAGAAGCGTTCTTTTACTCATGGCATTGGGCGGCTTTGCGTGATTATTTTGGCACGTCGCACGCTGGGCGGTACTGCCCACTGATCAAGATGCTACGCAATTCGCTCCGTCGGGCGCTCCTTGTTCGAGGTTACCGTATGCCCAAAGAATTCGAGGAGAACTATATTATGGCATCTTTTAAAGAACTGGAGCCGGTCTCTACGGCAGTGGAGTCTCTCGAGTTGCTCAAGGAGAACGGATGGGATATTTGGATACTGACAAATGGTGGATATCAAAACACGCTGGACTTGTTACAAAAGAGCCAGCTGACCTCGTACATTGGTGATAACGTGCTCAGCTGTGACGACCTCAATATTTCCAAACCGCATCCCAAAGTGTACTCGGAACTGATGCGAATGGCGGTGCATCGTACCCAACGAATAGAAGTAAGCGTTTTTTTTTTTTTTTTTTTTTTTTTTTTGAGAACAATAGATTGATTGAATTTCTGATGCTTTTGACCTGTTTCTGTTGGGGAATAGAATTTTTACATGGTGGCAACGCATGCGTGGGATTTGGCGGGGGCCAAAAATGTATCGATGCGCACGGTGTATTTGACGACGGAAGAGAAAGTGTATGTGAAGCAACACGATGACGATGGGGGTCCGGATATCCAGGGCGATACCATGATTGAATGCATCGAAAAGATGATTACGCTAGAAAAGACGCGAAAGCATTTCCTTTAATTAATAACGACGTTGTTGGCGCCTGGCGTGGGCTCGGCGGGTGCGTTCGTCCCAGGCAATGTTACACTTGAATACACATCCTTCGTTTCGCATGCGTTGAGCAATAAAAACCAAGTTGCGAGCATCGTCTAATCCAGAATGTTCTCTGCCGTCAAACTTTAGATCCAGGGCATCCAACATACCGCTGATGTTTTTCGTGTCACAATAGCCATAAAAGTCCTTGAACAGTCTTCGGATATTGACCCAGGGGACGGAGAAATACGCAGGTCGTTTCTTGATCCGACTGTGTGCACACTGCTTGGTAATGAAATCCCGGATATCAAAAGGTCCATCTATTATCTCTTTTATGAGCTTTCCATGTGGCGTGCTTTTTCTTTTTATGCATTTTACCAGTGACAAAAGCCGCTGTTTTATCTTGAAAAAGGGAATATTTGGCCATGAATTTTTGGAAATCATTCAATACTTCGACAAACGAGGGACTGGCATCCACGGTTTCCTATAGAAACATGCATTAGTATAAAGAAATAGTGTGGTTGATAGTGTATCTACGAGGCTGTACCTGACTAATGCCGGTTAATTGCTTGCAAAAAGTGGACAGAACAGGATTAATACTTGGCTTGACATAAGATCGATATTCATCCACCTTGAAAAAAAAAAAAAAAAAAAACATCAGATCAGATCATCAGATCAGCGAATCTGCAGTCAAAAGACTAGCTTACGATTTCGAATGTCTTGCCATCCACAAGAACAACAGGAAATTCAATGATCTCATTGGGAAAGTTAAATGATCCGTCTGCTTCACAAGTGGCCTCCACGTCGAAAAATAGATAATAATCGTGAGGCTGTGGTCGGATCGTCGGATGCGATGATCTGCCAAGGGAGGTCAGTGCGTGAAAAACAAGTTGATTGGGGGCAAGTGGTGCTTACCGATTCATTGGGGAGGTTTCAATGGGATCTTGGGGGTCGGACGGTGGATCGATCGGTTTGGCTTTGTCTGCTTGGGCTTGCAGCTTCTTCTTGGTTTTGCGCAATCGTTGTTTGAGTTCGGATTTGTTGCCTCCGGTATTGAGGTTGAGTTGGGCCAACTGTTCCCGAAGAGCTTCGACGGTCGTCTTGGAAGCGGTGGCCGGCTTGCCTTCCATTAGGGTTATTTTATAGGGACGGATATGATATCTTCCAGCTAGCGTTAAACATCACTATGGATTCAGGACAAAAAAGAAACGAAATGTCCGAAAACAGCAGTCAAAAAATAAGAGGAAACTTTCCCAACCACACATTGACGACTGCTCTTCACCTATGATGCGCATACATTTTTTCTTTCGCTGATTGTATGAAATCCTTTGAAAGTGTCTGATCATCCAAACATTTTTTGGCTGCTTAGACTAAAACGTGTTTGGTTTTTCTTTGCTCAGTGCCTTGTCGCGTTTTATTTGATTCAACTCATAGGACACACGACAGGGGAACACCCTGCACGCAAAAAATGGCATTTTCTGCAGGGTATGTTCTGTCTATTTTTGGCTTTGAATTTCTGGACGAAAATATTGTACCTTCATCGAGTTGGATAATGTACGGTTGATGCAAATCCGTATAACGGTCATGATTGGACTTTTTTTGTCGAGAATCCCATGGAGTCCAATCATTCTATTGTATATTGAGATGAATGATACAATCGCTTGTCTTCGCTATAATTCCCACACTTTAAAAAAAGGTAACGTGTTGATGTGCGACCATCCCTAAAATGGCCTATCCTGTTTATCATGATCATGTAAAACATCCTGTTGTTTATCTTTTGATCAACATTGCTGTGGAACGGATCCATCGCGGGTATATTGTGGAGGATGAAAATTGTGGGATAGCATTGATGCACGAAATGAAAGGATTTGCCGTGGTTATGTGATCTAGACTAGTGCCAATGAGGCAATGCACAACAGGGTACACACTACCATATTGGACCATTTTCTTGTGTCATGCCAACTTCCCCACAAATCGCCACAAAGTCCAAAATGGCAATGTCCAGTCAACAGATTCATTAAAATTGTATGATCTCATCAAAAACCGGTAGCCCATGGTTTTTAAATGGGCACGTTACGTCTATTTTCGAGCCAGAAAAGGCGTGGGCTATCTTTACATGCTGAACAACTGTGATTATTTGCTCAATTGCTCGCTAAAGGGTGGGTCAAACACAAGTAAGGCTATGCGATGTATCTAGCTAATTTTCGTGGTCATCGGATCGACACTTTTCTTTACAAGCTATTGATAAACAGACAATGGATTGGGAATCGGTGCCCAGAACGGCATAGCTTTGTCAAGCGTAAAAGCGCGCATTTGGTGAATGTTAAAAATTTTGACTGAGTCACTGTTATGGACAAGATGAATCAATCTCACTCAAAAGGAAAGCGATCGTCTCTGTCCCCCACCCCCACCCCTAACCGAAACGGCAATATGTGTTCCCGGATCCCACTCTTCCGCTGCTGTGTTCATGACGATGCACAGTAAACACCATAACGAGTCGAGAGGTCGTAATCAACTTTCTGTAGCCATTACGTTTGGTTAGATTGTACGTGTCCTTTTTTAGCTCCTTCCACGTTCGTATATGCCATCGATGAAATCATATTTCTGTCGGCGTGCTACCGGCGTCACATGAATCAATTTAGTTTCTTGAGAAATTAAATCACACTTCAGACGATCCCCTGTTGTGATCACCCTTCCGCGACCCGGCGTCAAAAAAAATAAAAAAAAATAAAAAGCTGACCGTATCACAAAGCAACAGCGTGTCCCATTTTACGGGTGGACACGATCAAAAACGTTTAGTACCATGTTACGTTGAGGTGCAAAGAAAGGTTGGAAAAAAGAAAGAAGCGTCCTACGCAACACAAGTGGACAAAAGAAGCTATTCGTTCCATCTCGTCAGAAAAATCGGATGTCCTGGTTCTTGGTAGATTAAAAAAAAACAGTTGTATGACGAAAAAAAAAAAGAAAAGGAAGACTCATTGCATTTTTCAACATGTTATTGCATTCTACCAAGAAAAACCAAATATACTGCCAATTTACAATTCGTCTCTATCATTGAAATCACTTCCACAACTCTGGTAATACATTGGGTAACTCGTGGATATCCTCAATTTGATAGTCTCCATGATGGGACTGTGATGCGTCATCGGCCAAGTGCACCGTTTTCCATCCAAGTTGCTAAACCACATCCATATGAGATACTTACAAACACGTCCCATACATTGTTCTTGTGTCTTTACCTTGGCGGCGTCAATGTTGGCAGCGGAATCGTCTACCAGGTAGCACAGAGTGGGGTCGCTGATACCTGCATGGGCCATTGCTTTATGGTAAAAGGAAACCTCTAATCACGACAGGCAACAAATTAAATGAGCTGATTTTGTACATGAATCCACCCTACTTGATCCTATGGCTTACCGGGTTTGCAATCAAAGTTGGGAATACGGTAGTCGCAAAAGGTCATGCCTTGAAATGTACGGTAAGGCGTCGATTAGTTGCGGACCCCCCAATGAGTGATAACAGGTGGGAGATCTCCCTCACTTACCATCAAATTCATCGGCAATGCCCAAGATATTGAGCACACGAGTAGCATGCTAATAGAACAATGAGTATGCCAACTGTTGATCAATCACTACACTACTTACAGGTTGATAGGCATTGGTAAACACCCACTTCTTCATCTTTAATTTGCTCAGCATATCCTTAAGGGCCGGATCAGGTTTCATCACGCTTTCCAAAGGCAAGCTTTGATCCACTTTCTCGTCTGAGGACCAAAAGATATTAGCATATTTCCCCCTTCTTATGACTCACAAAGTCGTTTACTGTACCATAGTCAATGGGATCCACCTGGTGATGTTTCAGTAAACCTCGAAGAGCAAGACCGTAATCCAAGTGGTAGCGATTACGTAAAACAATGGCTATTCAATAACCTCATTGAATGAATCCGTACTTATTTGTTCACGGTGCCCTAGCGCGTCCCAGCTTGAGTTCTTACCATCCTCCTCAGGGATACCGAGATCTTTGATGTACTTGACAATTCTAATATGGACGACGGTTGAGCACGTAGATCACACTCGTGCGGCTAATCATGTCTTACCTTTCTCTCATCATGGTGAGAATACCGAGATTCTTGTGCTAAATAGGTGATTCCTCATGAGTAGGTTGGATATGACACCATGACCCTATTCCGTTCCTTACATAGAGACAATTGTCACAATCAAAGAAAAACACGGGTGCCTGGTTCGATGTTGCTGTTGTCATATTTCTTTGCAAGTAGGGACGGATCAAGTTGAAACGATTCACTATTAGCGTTGAATTAGCCTTGTTTTTGTGTCAATATTGTGCAGCGACAGACACATACTGTTTTATACGGACGGTAAATATTGGAAACTTGCTGCGGCCGTTACATTAGTCAGCTCCGCACAGATAAAAAATGAACGGTGACTGAATCCATGACTATGGCAGGGTGACACAAATGGCCCGTTTCCCCGCAAATGATGAGATTCATGACGTGTCAGAAGAATGACTCTGTTTCATATGGCTCATTCCTATGGCGAAGGGCGGCTTTTTCTTCTATCATGAGTCAATAGATGACATGCATCGTCTCATCGCGTACAGCAAAATTGGATGGACGTTTTCTTCCCAGCATGCAGGAGAGCTCAACGTAACCGAGGCATATCCAACTCCGCATACAACACCCACACAGACAGACATGGTTTGTGAATGAAGGACTGTGGTTCGATTGGGGGAAATAATAACCAGCATACGAATCGGCAAAACCATGAAAAAATTCACACAACGTGCTGTTCTGCAGCTGTGGATTGTTTTTACTGTATTCAGCCGTGAAAGCGACACATGAGTCGAAACAGGTATAGTGCCGATCATTATCATAAAAGGGATATCCACAGTTCACGATATCATGGGTTTCTTTAAGTATATTACATTTGCCGTTACGATATTAAAAATCGAAACCAGTTTTTTAATTAATATTTCAACCTTTGCTGAATAATGTCAGGACGAAGGACGTGACTGAGAAATATGTGCATGCAACAATGCATAATACTGAAAACTAAATGCCTGCCTTTTCAAGAACACGATGGGCTTAGACTAAGACGTCTTTTTATGTCGGCAAAAAAAAAAAAAAATGCATGTTGAATGTTATCATCCACAGCTTCGCCTTTTTTTTTTTCATGATCCGGATCATGAGAAAGTCATAGCGGAGATTCTATTTGGCTTCCACTGATGCGCCATTGCACACTTTCATCTTCATACTCCGCCTATGCCTGATCATAATTGGTGATTTAGATTCTGAAAATAAAAATAAACTCAACTAGAATGAGAAACGAACAACTTCGTTCAGGAGTTGTTGACACTGAGTTGAATTTTTATTTTTTATCTTCATTGTTTGCCTGTTTATGGAAGTTCTTCTCGCTTTGCAGCTTTTTTTGTTTTTTTTGTTTTTTTGTTTTAATGGTATGAACCCACCACATGTATCATTGATGACACTTGGTGGATCAGAAATAGTACAGATGACAGATGGATCTGAATCATTAAGATTACAGTTTTTGCCAAAAAAGTTATAAGAATTATGAAAAATGACAAGGGAAAACAGGAAAATAGAAATAACCAGCCTTCCTTATCGATCGTTTATCCATGCATGCATTGTCTCTTTAAAGGGCAGGAGGGATGTACAGCTAGTGAGTTTGACAGCGAGAGATAGTGGAGGAGGACAAAACCAATTTGAGTGTAAATTGGGTCGGCACTTTTTTTCTATCTTCTTGATTGTTAAGACTTGAATGGTCTCTTTTTTTTTTTTTTCTATGCGGCCGAGAATTTCTAAAAAGGCCTTATTATTCCCGCGCAAATGGAAAATGGAATATGGATACTGGATCACACGGGTGGGTGATACGAATGGGTCTGTCAGGCCAGTGCGATTTCACGTACCGTTGGCGGCGCGACCAGGAACCCCGCTCCCAATCCCAAATCCCAAATGGAGTCTGAACTTTATTGACAGACTATCAGTTTCGACTTTGGTGAAAAAAAAAAAAAAAAAAGGATACAATGGCACAGGCTGTCGGTTCAAACCCGATATAGGCTGAACCCCCTCATCGTGTAACCATCGTTCGTTTGGTGAATGTAGTGGATGACGCGTCTTTACGTTGAATATGCATGCCATTTAGACGTGCATCGACAGTGTGAAAACATGCTGTCTTCGGGAATAGTTGACCTTTTTAGTCACGTCCACCGGTTAGTTCAATTTATTCCTGCTGATGGGCGGCGGACCTTGACCAGAACTGAGAATGTTGTTAGAAGACAAATGGGATAAAAGAATGTCCGTTCACCGCATCAGGGAGCCATTTGGGCAGCCGATTTTCCTGACTTTCTACGGATGTTTTGCCATTCCAGCAAAGGAGAGCCTTTTTCATCATACCAATTCATCGATTTGAGAAAAAATAAAGAAAAGAACCAGCCTTCAAAGCTCGATAGGTAGACAAGTATGGGATACGAACCGTGTCTCTTTTGTCTCTATCTAAAGGTCATCATCTCGGCCGTCTTGTGTGACTGAAGCTATAAATGCCAATAACATGGTTTATCAAGTTTGTCACAAGGTCAAAATCGTACTCACTACTTTCATTCTATCCTCCGGTTTGTTTATAGCTCCACTACAATCCTTTTTTTTTGGGTCAACCCCACTGCAAATGATTCGGTCAAAACCACCTTGTCTTTGTCTCTTCTACTCACCTGCGCATGCTACTTGCCATTGCACCCTTTTTGCTTTAATATTCTTTTTATTTTCTTTAGTGATTGAAAACAGGCGATGGAAGCGGATGCAAAAATATGTATATCTGTAATCGGCAGCTTAGATGAGCTTGATTGGGAGCGCAGAAAGTACATCTATAATTGATTCGAAGCACAAGGATCATCATAGAAATCTAAGGGGTTCGTTTTTGCCAAACCTAAAAAGCACACATGGCAAAACAAAGGTGGAACCAAAAAGATGAAAGAAGGCAAGGATGATTGAAAAAGAAATTACCCATTTTTTCCCTCGCGTTGCTTCATCGGGCAATTGATCACGTTGCCCTACTAAAAAGGAAACTCCACCGTGGCGCAATTGGGTCAAGAGCTATATTCCTTTGACTGTAACACGAATCGCGATCCCACCAAAAGAACTGAAAAAAAAAAATAAGCTAGTCAGATTTGCCTTTTATGGCTAAGGACCTGGTATAAATACTATGGTCTACCCAGCAAGACTAAAGTAACTTTTTTCCTTTGAGCGTTTGTTTAAACGGCCCTTGACCCTTTTGGCTCTTTTCCTACTATTTAACCTTTAAATCCACTTTAGCCTCTTCCTCCTCGTCCTCTTCCTCTTCCTCCCTCCCCCCTTTTAGTCCTATACCATGAATGAAGCCCCACGTGAGGGAAGTAAATTCCTGTTCAATCATCAATCCTTCATAGCATTAATGTCGGCCTCCATTGTGGCGTCGGTCATTTCCCTCATTGGCGCCGGGCTCGCCATTCTCGGTTACGGGTACCTGTGGTTTTACCACCGACAACCGGCCAATCGGGTCTCGCTACGGTGTGTCTTTCTAGCGAGTGTAATGAATGTGCTAAAAGGCATGTTCGATATAGCCAATGTACTCTCCGTGGGTGACACAGTCTACTGTCACGCCGGCGCTGTCATTGTCCTGTTTTTAAAAATCACAAGCGCAGCTTTATTGGCTGTCGTCGGCCTTAATCTGGTCCTTATTTTCGTTATTAATGTCAAACGCTCCGACCTTTTGGAATTGTTCTACTATCCCGGCATCTTGCTATATTCCTTTGTCACCATCGTCGTCCCCATTTATCTGGAATCCCGCATCGGCTCGTCCAACGGTAACGAATATGTTTGCTGGTAACGTATTCTTTTATGACAAACATATAGTATAATTATAGCGGAATGTCTCGATTAATCGCTTTTTTTCACACGATTTAGGTACTACACTCATTACTATCTGATCGACGGTTTCAGTGATTTCTTTTGGGTAAATGATTCGCTTTCAAGCCATTTTGGAGCCTATATGCTCAGAACCATACTGATATAGTATTATATATTATACAGATGTGGTTTTATGGCTTCGTTTTTGGCATCATTGTCATAGCGGTGGTATGTTCCGTCATTGCCATGTACAAACTTATCAAAGAGTTTCCGTCATTCCGCGGAAATCAAGCAACCGACGATCAAACTCGCGATGCGCCTGCACAACCGAGTATATTTGGTAAAGTTGTTTTACGCTGCATTCTTTATCCTCTAGGTAAGTCCTTCACACATTTACCCTACTTGAACACCAATCATGTTTGACTAACCGATGTCTTTTTACCATTAGTTCCTTTTATTGTCAATATTTTCGGATTTGTTATGCAACTTTTGATCAGTTCTGATCGGTCCCCCTATGCCTTGGCCATGATTGACGTGATTTTCTCCAATCTAGAAGGTAAAATATACGAAAAAAAAACTGTTTTATCTTCGAATGACTGATTTATTGAATCATGATTTTCTAGGATTGTTTATCGCTTGTGTCTTTTTCAGCGATCCTGCCATTGCTACGCTTCTCAAAGACCGATTAAAGTCGTGGCGCAAAGATTATCTCGACAAATTCAGTGAAATCGAAAGCTACGATGAAGGACGTGCCCGATTTTCGCAAACTGTGTCCGTGTCGAGTGTTCCGAGCACGCATTCGAAAGACCACGGTTTGTCACCCCCACTATCCGCGCGAAGAATGCAACCTCGAGGTGGTGCCGCCGACCAAGAAGGAACGCAGCGCAATAGTACGTTTTGGTCGCATTTCAACAAAGATGACCCATTCCCAAGCGCAGTGCCTATGCATCAATTGAGTATGCACGACGATCATTCTTCGCACGAACTTCCCTCTTTGGACGCTTATGTGTCAGCGAAAAACCGGGAACTGAAATCGTTCCGTTCCTTCGGCCAACCTCAATTCCCTTCTTCCCTTCCGCCAATCCCCAGTCATAAGTCCTCCTCTGATGCATTCAAACCCCGTGAATCGTCTTCATCATCATCACAAGATCATCCAGCGTTCGGTTCCGATACGACAGAAAATGACTCCACATGAAGCACCGTTTACCGTACTTAGATCATTATTACTACTTTTTACCTTTTTCATCACTCTTTTTTTTTCCTTCCCATGCCAAAACTTCCCCCCCGTTTCCACGTCATGTATATACCAAGTCTTTTTGTATAAACATATACAGTTCCTTTAGTGCAAAGGAACCTATGCATCCTAAAAATACCGCATGACAATCGATAACTGAAAAAGAAAAAAAAATTGCACCGTAAATTTTTCTTTTTCATTCGCTTTGATACACGAATGTGAGAGAAGATTCCCAACCACACTTGTAGATATGTCTTTTTTTTTTTCTTTTCTTTCTTTGGTCTTTTTCCAGATGACTTGGCAAATTAAAATAGCGAGTACTGAACCTGTTCCATCGTGTTGCACCAAATGGATAAGCAAACAAAAAATAAACAAGGAAAAAGACAATGATCAAATGGATACACAATTTAATAACAAGTACAGAATAACGCGTGCACCATTATCGGTACAAAGATCATTATCATGGACTGCAAAGCAACTAGTATACAGGCTTCCTGTCGAGATCGACTGTGAACAAATGATTAGAAACGCGGGAAGTTTTTTTTTCGGTTTTTGCATAATGGGGTGAGTTGTGGAGAGGTAATGGAAAAAGACTTGAGACCAGTAACGAATGGATTTAGAGTGACTTTTAGGCAATCGACTCGTAGCGAGCACCGTATTCTGCACGGTTGCTGAACAGGCTAAAGGATTTCAAAGAACGACTGTGAGAAAAAGCACTATCCATCTATTTCATGCATGCTACCCTTCCTGGAATATACACTTACAAGTAGAGAATCAGACCCACAATGGGGAAGAAGAAGACCAACAATGACCAACCCAACTTGCCCGACATGGAGCGTCGAGAGTTGAGTACTTCAAAGATGACGATGAGGTCAAGGATAAGCACAATCAGGCCAATAATGCCTCCACTGTAGGAAAGCATGTTCTTATCGAGAGGACCGACCATTGTATAAAGACAAAAGACTTGAACAGGAAAGTGTTACAATAGAAGAAAAAAATCAAAAGATTTGAATCTGCAAAAAAAAAGAAGACGGCACCCTTTTCTTCCATCGAAAAAGTGTGCAACTGGAGTAATTATGACATCATCATAGTGCGCAGCTCAATGTTTCGTCTTGAAGGAAACAAGAAACCGCTGTTTTGCTTGTGGCTTTTTGTCAGAAATCTCCACGACGGCTCATGTGACCTAGGGACGGAATCCTAACGATCGGGTCCGTTTTACTATGGAGTGTGGAGCCTTGTCGTTTTTTTTTGGTTATTCGGGGATGAACGACCAGCTCAGGATAGGATTGCATGAAGACCAGCCGCATGATATTTGAACATCCGCTCCCAGGTTGAAAGAAACCCCAACTTTGATTCCTCAGGATGGAATTGAGTTGCGTCGCCATTTACAACAATGCCGTCGACCCAGTGTTCCTTTACTTTTCCGAAAGCGTCACCGAGATGTTGGGATGGACTCCCGAGGAATTAGTCGGTCAGACTTCATCCACATTCTTGCACACCGATGAAGCCGGCGCACTGCAGCAACTTCATCTTCGTAACATCGCCACCGAAAGTCTCACATCCTTGATCACCTACCGATTTTTGCATAAAAACGGATCCTACGTTCAGGTCGAAAGCATCGTTCACTATTGCTACGATCTCCTTGTTACCGCCAACTTTTTACGCGATGAGACGAGTCTCAAACACAAAGTACGAGCCAATTCCACGGATGAACTGATCATGGTGCAACCTGATGGATGCGCGCAACTCGTCCAAGTGCGAAAGTACCGTCGCGCTGAAGAAGAGCATTCATGGGATTCTCAGAATCCGATGGTCATGGCCAAAGTGACGGCAAGGAAGGAACCGCGCTTCTTTCTCTTGTTGAATCGATTTACAGACAATCTCCAGATTGTATGGGTATCTGATCAAGCCGAAAGATCGTTTGGCTTGGATATGCAAGAAATGTACGGCAAAACTCTCTACCATTACATGCAGGAGAGCGATATTGTTGCCATGAAAACCCAAATTGATCTCGCCAAACAAATGGGCATGGTCGTCCGGTTACGGTTCGAATGGGTCGTGGATCGCGAAAACGACGCGAGCTTCACCGTAGAAGCCATTTTCGATTGCACCCTCGACGGCATCATCATGATCATTCGACGCGCTTTTCAAATCATCATCTAGTTTTTTTAAAAACCTATTGCATTTTTTTCTGTACACAAGAGTTGTTTTTTCGTGACCTCTCCTTCATAGGATTATATCTTCTCTGCCCCCATGCACCGCAGCCAACTCTGTTTTTAATAAACAGTATCTTTGTCATCTCGTCACCAAAATGATTAAACGATTCACGAGCGCTGTTACAGGTATTATCCAGCGCCCTTTTTGCAACATAGGGGATGACTTTTTGCTAGAAATACTAGTACTAAATGTTACCTTCAGATAGCGAGCGTGTGGGTGGAGTTCTGTGTGGACTCGCCTAATGGCACTGTCATATTCTCTTTACATGTTTTTTCCAAATTTGCCATTGGCAGCAGACCAGTGATCGTTTGTCGTTTTGAACGCCATCGGCGTTGGTGTTGCACCGCGCTCCATGTATGTCTTTTTACTGTGGCGAAACAAGCATATTACCAAGTTCCTTAGACGGTTCACCAGCTGTATCAATACATGGACCGTCGATTTTATGGAATAAGAAAAAAAATCACACAGTTGGTTTACATAGCCACATTCTCAGTTTCATTTTTACAAGGCTGTCATGCCCTTTTTAAAGGAAGCGATGCCTCACACACATTCGTTAAAAGCAAGGACTGTATGAAGATGGTTTATTATGCTTGATTCAGCAACGACATTGGCTGCCGGAGGGTTTATTGGATAAATGATGTTCGCTTGACTGGCACTACGCTTTTGCGCTTTGTTATACTGTGATTTAAGACTATGATGATTGAACGAATTCCTTGAAACACCCTTGCTGCTGTCCGAATTCGTAGCATGCGACCAGTTCATCCATCCAGGGCTTTTTTCCCTAAATTGCTATACAGACAATCTGCCAATTCCGCTCTCTAGCACCTTTCATCAACGTGGTTTTCTTGCACACGATCAATGTCTGTGAGTTCAAGTTCTCCCGGATCCTCCATGGGAGTGATGCTACCAGAGAAATACACTGATCAGCTTACATTATAAAAGATATTCTCTACAACGTTTACCTTCCGTCATTACAAATATCTTCGTATTTGCGTTCTAATGATGCACAATAAGCATGTCCACCTTTTGCATGCTGCACAGCACGATGAGGGTCCGTGGCAAACGTATTGACAACTTTGCCGAACTGTGAGTTCATTGACGCGCAAAGCGTCTGAAGAGCCAACAATTGGCTTTCATTTGCCCCGATCGTGTCGGTCACTGTCGCCGAATATGTTCATTGCGATTTCGTACAATTAATGGTAACAGGATCGTTAAAATTGGCCACCGCGACGATGCTTCGTTCCCCTGAAATCAGAAAGTTTGTTACGGGAACAAATTGGAGGTAGCACCTCGTTGTTCGAGTCCCGGTATCATATCCACCGACTGGAGCAATCCGGGGAAGTCTTCTGTAAGACGCTTCAATACGTCGTAGATCAATTCATTTCTGTGTTTGCAACCGAGTTTTCCATTTTTCATGAACGCAGTACGCCTCCGACGCTCAAATTGCCGAGGTGATGCAGATTTTCGTCGATACCTCGCACAGGACGCGCTGGGTATTCGGGACGAACTGCGCTGCTGCCGATCAAAAGCTCTTGTGAAGTCCGTTTTCGTCCTCCAAAACCGGTCTTTCGAAAATTCACCAGTGTCTTCGCAGGAAAATGTAAAGGTTCAAACGCACCGTAGAAGTGTGATGGCCTTTGTGGCCTAAGTTTGCCACCGTAATCAGTAAACTTGAAGCACCTTCACATGGCCGAAATGTGAATCAGCTCCATTTCTCAGAAGATGCACTCCGCGGCAACTACTGCTCAATGCGCGCCATCGATGAGGCTGGTCGGACAGTTTTGCGGCACTTTTCGTTGGTGCATTTCACTGCACCGAGACACACATTCGTGAGGTTGACACCACCCTGAAATACGGTCACGTTTCTTTTGCAGCCACTGCCAGCCCATGTCGGTGTGTCATACTCCATTTCCGCTGACTCAAAGCCGCCAGTGGTAATTTGCTGGACAATGTCTCCGTCAATCCACCTATTAAAAAGTGCAGAATGGAAGAAAGAAAAATGTGGTAGGTTGATTTTCTCAATGGACGCGACTGTTTGCCATTTTGGCGGAGTTGGTATTGGACCGCTTCTCCATGCATGCACACACACACACACCCGGAATCCCAACACAATGGGCTGCTTCATTATGCCAGAAACTAAAAAATCCATATCTCTTAAGCCGCTCTATAGCTGAGAACAACCTTATCATAAAGATTGTTCTCGAACAAGCTCAACTCCTTTTTCAACCTCATCCCTACCACTAGCAGGAATTGGATATTTTCGACGAGGCTTCGGTATAGTCGTACGCCTCGCTTTCCACGGCTTTGTATGAGCTGAAAAAAACACAACGGCACAAAAGTAAAAGTTCACATGGTCATTGTAGGCGGCTTTTTGGCTTACGTTTTGTTTGGCCAATGATAGAATCCATTCTTGCCGCCTATTGAATCCTTAGTACACAGATTTCTAAGCACTAGCTGTTCCGGCAGCTTGAAAGCAAGCTTCCCATTGTTTGATCTCTGTAAATGAACACTGTATCACGGCGGAATCCACCAGAGAGGCTGGATTTGGCAGGCTTTATACCTACCACAGGTTCAGTTTCAGTGTTTCTCGGATTGGATATGAAATATCAACCGAGATAAGTTATCCATAAGTATAAGGGGAAAGCGACATACGTCATTCAAACCAAGCTAACAAGCACAAAGCCTTGCAAGAAAGATAAATGCTTGAAAAAGAAGTATTGTTCTTAATACAGCGATCATGATGTGGGTGGTGTGGTACATTTTAATGATTTGCCGAATGTCGGCCAACGTGGGGGAAAGGTCTGAATATTGCTGCTCCCGATTTGCTGGTTTTCTTTCTCCGCTCTCGAGGATAGCCGTTGGAACGATGGTTCTATATTCTCGACGCAATAGGAAAAGAATCTTGTACTACCTACAAAATGAGTATCGCATTGTAAAAAAGCGCCAAGCTACATGCAGTGATTTCTTTCTTGTTCTTGCACTTCTTTATTATTGTATTTTTCCGTCTTTGTAATGTCACTTATCAGAACGGTTCGCTGTCTATTCCCTAATTCGCGGCAAATTGCCCAATACGCTAGATACCGTCGCCCTGGCCTACACGCTAACTGCCCCTACAGTACGGCTTTACATCCAATTTCTATCACTTCGAGACAAAATCGTAAGTGAAATGCTAATTTTTTTTTTCTTCCAAGATGACCAACTGACTTGAGGGTTGGGCGACGTTGTTTTCAGACATCGCTACGGCTCCTCAACCTAGTCCTGCGCAAGGGGATGGAGAAGAACAAAGGTAAAATGATGATGGTAGCTCGCGCCAAATGAGAAAGGGTATTGATCGTGGATGATTATAATGATGTCAGAGCCTCTGAAATTCGAGACGCCAAATTGGTGTTTAACGAGGCGTGGAGGAATATCGAATCATATTACGGCAGGGAAAATATCCGTTTACCAAGAGAGTTTTTCTTTTTGATGGGAGCGCCTGGGTAGGTACGATGACAGGCAGACACTTTGAGCAAGGTCGCTGTTAACAGTTTGACGATATCAGCTCAGGTAAGGGCACCCACACGCCATCTATTATGCGTGCACGTGGCATCACCAATCGACCGATTTCCGTTTCGCAACTGCTGCAAAAACCGGAATACCGTGATCTCATCAATCGAGGCCAGATGGTGTCTGATCGATTCGTCATTGAGGTCATACTCCATGCCATGCTAAATTGTGATCCGTCCGTGGGCGTGTTGGTGGACGGATTTCCTCGCACCAACGTACAAGTGGAAGCTTTAAAGTTTTTACATGAAAAAATGACCGAGTTACGACGTGAGTTTTATCACACGGATCGTCGTGATCAGTTCCCGTAGGTTATTGGCTTGTGACGTCGTCCTTTTTGGGTTTTTTGAACGGTGACTGATGTGATTTTTTTTTCTGTTTTTCTGTTTTGCTGATAGACGACCTGTGTTCCGTATTTGCGTACTGTACGTGGATGAAGAAGTGTCGGTGCAAAGACAGTTGGACCGAGGAAGGAAGGTCCGTCAACATAATATTCAAGTTCGAAAGACGGGCCAGGGACAGTTGCTGGAAGAGCGCGTGACGGACAGTGATGAAATGGTAGGGAAAGTGACGACAAGAAACAAATCACATGGAAGGCTAAACGGCTGGTAATGGTATCCAAGGTTATCCGTGAACGATACAACTTATTCAGGGAATACTACGATTCGTTGCTCAAGCTGTCAAAGATTTTTCCTTTCCGTAAGTCTCCGAGCGGTGTCCTTTTACTCAATATGGGCCTAATTTTTTCTGGCGGTATCTAGGTTTGATCAATGCTTCCGGTTCCATTAAAGAAGTGATGCAAATTATACTCAAAGAATTTGAATACCAATCGTCACTGGAGCTGGATTCTGATACTTACGATGCCATCGCCCATATACCCCTTGCTACGGAAATCGGAATTCATGCGAGACAGGTACTTTTGGGCACCGAACAGTTGCCTTTTTTGAGATTCAGTTTCACCAATCAAAATGGATCGGATATCTTATCAGTTGAAAATGGGCTTGATCACAGGACCTCATCGGCCGTCTCGAAAACTATCAAGATATAGAACCTAATGTGTTAAAACGGGCTATCCGGTATATCGATCAGCATGTCATACCTCAGGTGACTCGTCATTCTTTCAGTGGCCATGTTATGATTCGCACGTACGTTTGATATTGCATTGCAAAACCTCGAGATGATTCCCGCTAATGCCTCTTTTTTTCCTCTTGGGAACAGTGAGGATCCACAGCTGAATGACAGTCATTTTGTTAATATCATTATGGATGTATTATCGGAACGAGGTTATCACGTTTCATTTGACAGTCATATCCAGTATATCCCTACTTCTGTCAATATCAAGACGGGCAAAATCAATCTTAAAAAGTAAGTGGGATCAGATATGAACCTGTTATAGCTCGGGGTGGATGCTAGGGAAAAACTGACCAAGCTTCCGACTATCTATCTAGGCACCACGTCCACGTGATGAATGTTAATTTTCCCAAACACTATATCCGTGCATTGGAACAGAAGTTTGATTAGATAAGAGGAAGCGCCTTCCCCTCATTTTTATGTAACTCTTTCCTTTTCCCCATAACCGTTCATTTCCGATAGAGTATGTTAGAATTAATTTCAACCACCCTCTCTTCATGTCAATATGTACCTTTAATATATATGCATTTCCTCATCAGAAAATCTTGCTAGTAGGATATACTGACCATGACAACGTAACTGACGGGCAGCATTCTATTCCAAGTGGACAACTGCTGATCATAACTGCACCTTTCTGCAAACTAGAATAAACGATGTTCGATAAACAATGTAAAATTAACCAATTTCCGTAATAAACAGACTGATGAAATTCACGCCACGTTCAATATGCACTCTGTCTTGTGAAGGTGTTATTGTTACCCAAAAAATCCTTGGATTTATTTTTTGACTCTTATTAGCATTGACTGCCCTGTACTCTTTGAATTTACAATTAAGGTTACACTTCATTAGTCGAGAACTTTCCATTGTGTGTTGCAACCACTCCTGCATAACAAACAATGCAAGATTGATGATCCACCTGTGCTGTGCAGCCAATGACCATTTGTGCATTGACGGCGGCTATTGAACTCTCACGTTGCAACAGATAGTCACTGTCCATTATATGAGGGTCATATCATATACATAATTACATTTATATGAGGAACCGTGGGGCCTATCGTTTCCGAGACAGCTTTTGTGATTACGGGATGTATCTATGGAACGAAATCGCCTTTGGAGAACCTGGCTTAATGCAGTTGTACATAGTTACACAGAGGAGTTTCTATAGAGAGGAGGGAGTAGGCGAAGTTTTCTTTAGTATCCAAAAAGAATCGTAAATGATGCCTGATAATGAAAGTGGAATTCTAGAATTTACTGCATTGGCAGATACTGTTATTTGGTCCAATTAAATAACATCATTGTTTACTACGCACTTGCTAATTTTCTTTGGTAATTGCTCATGATCATGTCCATCTAAAAAAGATAATGTATACATTTACATTATGTAGTCATGAATGCGGTTCTTACTTTTTCATGACATAAAATGATCCCTTAGCCTTCTATGAGATAAAAAAGAGATCCAATATAAAATACGTAAATTGCTTCTTTGATTACATGAAGAGTGAAAATCAGATACCCCTTATCTGTGAACGAAGACATGACTGCAATGCATTCGTTTTGCTTGACAAAGGCAAGAAAATTGGCGTTGAAAGCAAAAGCATCCATGATTTGCACCTTTTTATCATTGGCCTCATTTATCCTCTCTATGGAGATTGCTTAAGATGTTATTAAATTTTTCATATCTTCCACTTGGAGATATCCGTACATCCTTGTACGAGAGACAGTGCCAAAACTCTGGTCAACAACCTCTTTCTCATCCACATTAACCATAGCATCCCTTTCCTCTTACTTTGTCTCCAAACCCCTTCGCTAGATAATCTGTATACAGTGCTTACCCAGTCTTCCACCCTGTCAAAGGTGGAGCACAGACAATGGTTCTTGTTCCTCCCCTTTCTACCGAGAATAAAGCGGGCACATCCATAAATAATAAGTACGAGCATTTATTGTTGTCCACAATTTCTCCAACAGAACGTCAAGCATGATAAATCATCCTGAGAACAATTCTTACTTTTAACGAAATGCGTGCGAGGTGGCGCTTCCATCATCAAATAAGAGCATGACAGCCTTCTAAAAATGAAACTGAAAACGCGAGTATGTAAACCGATTGTAACCCTTTCTTTCCTTATTTTCTTATTCGCTGTCATTGCTTTTTCGCTTCAGTAACCTTTTCTGGAATAGGCGATCCGCTCCAATTCCCTTTTTCGTAAAGAAGGTCTTCATTGGCTGAATAAAATGTATGCTGATATCACAAACGGTCACCCCCACCGTCTGTTGAGAAATGCTGCTCATACTAAACAAGCTGTGTTGTCCTGGAATTACAGAATTACATGGCAGCTGGTTAAACATGCGACCACCTGTTTATCCACGAGTTGCTATTCTTGGGACTACACTGAACACTTGCTCCTGGCCACAACATGAACACAAAAGACACAAAGAATAAGCACGCTGCTGCCAAATCCACGTGCAGAGATATTGACACACAAGGGACCCGTCACTGGAACCATCATCATTGTCTCACCGGATGGCAAGCTTTTTGTCCGTGATCCAGCTTCATGTGATGAAAAAAAAAACCCATCACCTATTGATTAATTGGGGTTTTCGAGGGTGGTTGCTTTCTTTTATTGTCCGACGAAATTTCGGTCAATATGTGATGTCAATCGTTGAATTTGTGCGGTGATTTGGGAACTCCGCCGGACACGGTGATTGTTTTTCCTTCTGTTTCTTTTCCCGCTCTTTTATCTTCTTGTTCTTAACACCTTCTTCGCGCTTCCTTTTTTTTGCTCTTTTTTCTTTGTCTTCTTGCTGCATTGAGCATTCATAATGGGTCGATTTTTTGGAAGCAAAAACAATAACGTCGAATCCGAGGAGACACCTACCGCTAGTGATGTCGATAAACTCTCTTTGAAGAATGCTGAACCCGGCACCGGTGGTCAGTTTAAAGAATTCTTAAAGACCGTCATTAGCTTCACTGGCGATCTTTCATCGTTGACCTGTCCTGCGTTCTTCTTGAACGGTCTTTCACTCCTTGAATATGGGTAAACATTAATGTTTTGACGGTGGTTCATCTACAACCTTTTATTTTTGTTGCTTATCATGTGTGTGGTTATTCTCTCTTCATTAGTACTTATTGGGGTGATCATCCTGAATGGTAAGTTTCTCGTCATGTTAAGAGGCCATGTGAACGGCGTTGCTTAACCGGTTTGACGCGGTTTAGCTTTGCTGCTATCAGCGAATCATCTGATCCTCAAGAAAGAATACTGGCTGTCACACGTTGGTTTATGTCCACATTGTGGGGAAGCTATGCATCACGCTGCACCAACGGGGCCACTGAGAAGAAGCCATTGAATCCAAGTAAGTGTTGTTTTAACCGTCAATTGATGGCGTAATCGTATGTTAATTGTCTATTTTTCGCAGTCTTGGGTGAACAATTTCATTGTCAGTTGGGCGATGTGAAGTGTATTTGCGAACAAGGTACGTGCACCATGCGAAAGGGAAAAAAAAATGAAACGCCGGTGTCGTCATAGACCTGTTTTTTTTTAATTACGAGTTTAAATTTTTTTTTTTTCCCTCCATTCAGTCTGCCACCATCCTCCGATTTCTGCCTTTTATTTAGAGAATGAGAAAGCCGGCATTTCGTTGAATGGTCACTGTAAGTTGGTGGTGGGAAGGGTGTTTGGCCGTATGATTTATCGAAAAACTAATTTTTGATCATTCATTGACTTGTTATCATCAGCTGGCCAAAAGTCCAAATTCAAAGGTACTTCCATTAAAATCGAACAAGTGGGACGAGCCGTGCTCTACGTCAAGCAATGGGACGAGCAATACCTTATTGATTATCCCGACTTATTGATTCGTGGTGTCTTGATGGGTGCTTGCTACATTGAATTGGGTGGACAATGCACGATTGCTTGTACCAGTGGTGCTCAAGCCAATATCGAATTTGTGCCCAAGCCATGGTTTGGAGGTGAACATAATCACATCAAGGGCTCCATTTCTATGAACGGCAAGGATGTTTATGCATTGTCCGGCCGTTGGAGTCACAAGTCGTACTACAATCGACCTGATGAAAGCAAAAAGGAACTACTGTTCGACGCCGAAGCGGAGCCCATGGCGAAACGTGTCACACGTCCTTTGGAAGAACAACAGGATATCGAATCGCACAAACTCTGGGGCCCTACGCTTGATGCGTTGAAGGTCAAGAATTACACGGTGGCCAATGCCGAAAAATCCAAGGTCGAGGAATGGCAACGTGGTCTTCGAAAAGAAAGAGAGCAGAAGAAGGAAACGTGGGAACCCGTTCTTTTCAAGTTCGTCAAGGATGCCGAACCCAACAGCGATTACGCAAGGCGAACTATCGAATTGACAAAATCCATGAATGGCAAGCCATTGTTGGATAACGGTGCATGGACATACACAGACTCACTTCACTTGCGCCAGTAATCGTGCCAAAATCCCCTCTTGCTTCAGCATACCATTTCTTGTTTCTTTTCTTCTCAAATTTCTACTTACTGTATGTCAGGATTTTCGATGTGATTCCCTTTCACTCTGATATGTGTTTTTCTCTATCGTTCTACAAATGCTGCTTTTCTTTTATAATTTGCTGTACCAACTAATACTACTTTTGTGCGCCTTTTTTCTTCTGATCACTCCCCCAACTTAGAATGTGTCTTTTTTTTTTTATCCAATAAAAATTGGAGCTAATCTTGTCAACAAATTACAGTGTTTATTAGACATGCGTACGTTTATTATGATCTAACCATGATAGATGTTTGTCCAACCAAAACTTCTGCGGACTGCGTGATCCCACTGATGAAATAGAACTTCCCTTTCTATTGTTCATTTTTCCATTGCACGGTGAGAAAATACATTACAATGACATGGATTCAAAAAGAGACAAGAAAAATTTACCTCGGTCATGCATTTTTGGCTGAAACATTTTCTCACCAGCAATTTCTCCTATTTCATCAAAATCTTTCCATATACCGAATCCAATCCCTGCCGCAATAGCGGCACCAAGCGCTGTGGTATCGCGCATATTAGGTCGAACTGTGTATGATGGATGGGTTAGAGAGATTTCTTAATCCATTTGTGATTGCAATTACTTGCCTACAGGAAGGCCCAGGACGTTGGCTTGTATTTGCATACATAAATCTGAATTGGACATACCACCGTCCGCTTTCAACACCTTGATAGGGACATTACCGTCGTGTTTCATTGCGTCCAGTATCGCTCGTGTGGAAAGGCACACCGCTTCCAGCGTCGCTCGAGCGATATGGTTCTTATTGGTATACTGCGTGAGGCCCACCAGGGTACCGCGAGCGTCATCACGCCAATACGGGGCAAACAATCCGGAAAATGCTGGCACAAACATCACACCTCCCGTGTCCTTCACTATTGAAATCATGCAGTCATCAAAATTAGAGTTAAAGATCATTTCCTTGTTCCCATGTTGCACAGACACTTGTTCATGTCCACATTTTCTGCCTTGCCCCTTTTATCACGACGCGAACAACAAGCCATGGTAGATTACCTTTTGAAGCCAACACGTCAATGTCGGCGGCTCTTTCAATGATACCAATGTTATCTCGAAGCCATTTGACAGCGCCTCCGGCGACACTGATGGACCCCTCCAGTGCATAAGCAATAGGTCCATCAGTACCAAATTGGTATGCCACAGTAGAGATCAATCCATTTTTCGAAAACACGGGTTCAGGGCCCATATTGAACAATAAAAACGCACCGGTACCGTAAGTGATTTTCGCTTCACCTTTGTTGAAACAGCGCTGACCGATGAGGGCCGCTTGTTGATCGCCAACGCATCCTGTGATTGGAAGATCCTCTAAAGGGCCCCACTGAACGTTTCCATAGTTTTCGGAGGATGATACAATGGTTGGAAGCACATGCTCAGGAATACCGAAAAAACTATGTTTCGAGAACGAATGATCAGATCGCAAAAAAAAAAAAAAATTGAGCTGTTTGTTTCACAACTTTATCGTCTTATCTTATCAAATTGAGACGTGCAACTTACTCGAGAAGGTTCTTGTCCCATCGACGTTCTTTCAAGTTCATAAACATGGTACGACTGGCATTGGTGATATCTGTAACATGTAAACCTCCTTGAATGCCTCCGGTGAGATTCTGCATCATAAGTAGATAAATAAATAAAGGTTAATTGAGGTCACTCGCTGAGTTCCAAATGGGGAAGAAGCTTTACCCAAATGAGCCAACTGTCAACAGTGCCGAACATGGCCTGCTTCTTCTCCACGGCGGTTCGGACTCTTTTCACATTGTCGATCATCCATCGCAGCTTGACCGCCGAGAAATAGTTGTGTATCGGCAAACCGCAGATCTCGGATACATTAATATTCATCTCTTTCTGCTTCTGCAGGAAATGTTGCACCAGTTTGTTGGTTCTTGTGTCGCTCCATACAATAGCATTATACAGTGGTTCGCCTGTTTTTCGATCCCAAACAATAGTCGTTTCTCGTTGGTTCGTGATACCAAGTGCTAACATTAAGTTGGTCAGTGAAAATGCCACAAGCGGCTCGGTTGGTCCAATGCTCTCACCTTTCATGTGATGCGACTTGTGGCCCATCATGCCAAATTTTCGCATCGCTTCATCGGCACACCGAATGACGGAATCCAGCAAATCATAAGGATCGTGCTCTACCCATCTGTGACGGATTGTTTGGCAGTGGTTAGTCAACTATTTCGTTTTCATGCAGTCCTCAAGCTTACCCTGGGCGAGGATATATTTGTTCAAATTCCAATTGGTGTGACGTGACGAGCCGCCCGCTGCCGTCAAAGATCAAAAAGCGTGTAGAAGCTGTACCTTGATCGACGGCTCCGATGTAAATGGACGGCATCTCTTGTTTTTTTCAAGTAATAGAATAAAGGTGTGGAATGATGCTTTACTTTTTTTGTAAGAGATTGAAAAGAGAAATTCTTCCCATTGTCGGGACACCGTCACGCACGGATGTCTGTCTTTGCATGAAACCAACAAGCCCACAATTTTTTTTCCTCCGAATTCCATCCAATGAGAAAAAAAGATTTCTGGGGTCTCACTTTGAGAAGGTGCTTACGGAGACTTATTGTTTGACGTGATGGATCATTATCATAAGATGAGCCGATACCGCGAGATACGCATCGATCAAGAAATTGCGACGCATTTAAATATGACCAGAAAACGATCTGCATTCACTGTTACATTAGGCCATGTCCCCTGAATTCAACAGTGTTTGTGACACCATGGCTTGGAATTTTTTTTTGTTGCTAAGCATTTTTTTTATACCGCCCCCCCACCCCACACTATGCCCATAGTGCATGCGCAGGCTTCCAACAGCAAGGCATAACTTTTTCTTAATGTATGCCCAAATACAAGAAAAACTTGTTACCTTGACTATGGCTCCTTTCTCTCGTAACCATCCCATGGACTCGTAAATAACACATGTAGCTGATAGATAATACCGGGCAGTCGCATTGATAAATAAAACAATGAATATGTAGTATAATGATGTTGCCAAAAATGTTGCAAGTTTATTTTGCGGCCGCCTTGGTGTTGTGACAAAAAAAATAAAAAAGCTGGCTGAAAGAAGACCCAGCTTTCCACCGCTGTCGGGTTTTCAACCCCCGCTTGAAAGGTCAAAACCATGGCTGTAAGAATCTCGAAGCAATCCAGTGGAAATAAGTCTTGTCTGTTGCCTCAGCAACATTGCGATCGTCCATTTGTGTAGCGCATCGAATGGTGGTTATCATGCAACACCATGTCTGCTATTATAAACACAGTCAAAATTGATATTTACGATATTTCCATATTTCCAATATTTTGGCTCTGCATGGCAAATTCGAAATCCTGGAAGACTAAGCTTTATTTTTGGCTTACTTGTGTGTTCCCAATCATCATAAATAGTACTTGCTTAAATACGATGGCTCCATTGGCCTCTCGTTTTCCATTTTCCCCCTTTTTTTCTTTGCCACCATTCTTTAATTTGATATGAAAATTTCGTTCCTCGTAACGATTACCATCCTTTGCGGGATTTCACTGTCAACGGCACAGAGCAGCAACTCGGCCAATCCACATTACGCGTCTATGCTTAATCATTCTCTGTGGTTTTATGAAGCTCAGCGAAGCGGATATCTACCTAAAACCAACCGAGTACCATGGTATGTAAAATGCTTGGTCTGAGGTGGTACAAGACATTGCACATTTCTAATATGTCTGCAACAATTCAGGCGCAGTAACTCATCGATTCATGACGGTGAAGATAACAATGTGGATCTAGTGGGAGGTTACTATGACGCAGGGTAAACTATTTGAAGCGCCGCATTACGTATCCACGAACTAACCGATGGCACTCTGTGAGGAAAGAAATTATATGAAGTTCACCGTTCCTCTTGCCCATACAATTTCTCTCATTGCGTGGAGTGCTTCTGAATGGTTTGATGGATACCAAAAGGCCAACCAAACCTCTCACCTTTATGACATGGTTCGATGGGGAACCGATTGGTTAATGAAAGCCCACCCAAAACCGGACGTCTTGTACCTTCAGGTACGATGGATCTCACTTGCAAAAGTTGCTTGACATGACCCTTATTACGTTCTTTAAATTTGTTTGTTTTATATGTAGGTCGGTGCTGGTAACATCGATAACAATTATTGGGGTATAAATGAAATGGAATCCTTGATCAAAGATAAGAAAAAGTGTATATTGAATTGTGTGGTTGCTTCCCAGGTCCTGACACCGGTATTCCACGATCACGACCATCGTACATGGTCAATGCTACAGCCCCGGGAACGGATGCCGCCGGCCTTACTGCCGCCGCTTTAGCTGCTTCCTCTTTTCTATTTCGAACCCGATTCAACGATACTGCCTATGCTAATACACTCCTCGAAAAGGCCATCAGTGTATACAATTTTGCACTGTCGGCTAGCCCATGGCAAATTGCCAGCAAGGGTGCTCCCGCAACGAGCGAATTTTATAGCAGCAATACCTACGACAACCAGCTTATTTACGGTACACTGTGGCTCTACCGCGCCACGGGAAACACTACCTATCGTGACCGAGCCTCTCACTATTTTGATGTGTTCAATGTCTCCCGAGTCCCCAATGTGGTGATGGATTGGAGCAATCACGCCGGCTCATTGTACGTATTGGGAGCCACCATCGATAATACGACGACCAAGTATCGCGATGCTGCGAGACGCTACCTGGACAACATTATTGACCGTCACTTGCAACCGTGCAGTTACACGGACGGAGGTCTGTTGTGGTGTGACAGGCAAAGTGTGAGCAACTCCTTGATCCCTGCGCAAAATATGGCGCTGTTGGCGCTTTTACACAGCAAGATTGATGATTTGCGAAGCAAGATTTATACGGATTTTGCCATTTCGCAAATCAACTACGTTCTAGGCGCCAACCGAATGTAAGCATAAAGTTGCTGTACATAAAATGTCGGTTTTTCCTCGGCTAACAGCTGAAACTTTGTAATCTAGGTTGACCCCTTACGTTGTGGGCATTCATCCCAACTCTCCTAGAAACCCCCATCATGCCGGTGCTTCCGGTGGCACTGACCTAAGACGTATCGACACTGAGCCGCCTGAGATGAAACATACCTTATATGGTACGTGACACGGAATCGGCAAATCGCTTAAATGAGTTTTTTCTTTATTGACGTGTCTATTTCTTGTTAAGGGGCGATGGTGGGAGGTCCAGACCAGAACGATCTCTTTTACGATATTCGCAGCGATTATAAACAGACAGAAGTGGCGATCGATTACAACGCGCCTTTCCAAGGTCTAATTGCTTATCAGTTGAGCACCGGTGCTGGGGATCCACCTTTTGTTTCCATTACAGAACCGAGACCTTATGTGGAAAGACCGGACGGGTCCTCCAACCCCAATTATCAGCCATCGCAAGGGCTCAAAGGCTGGCTTATTGCCGTTATTGTCATCCTGGCTCTATTCATCGTCAGCTCTATCGCTCTTTTAACAAGATATTGCCTAAAGAGAAATAGGCATTACACCAAGTAGAATAATTTAATATAGATTGTTACAATTAGGATAGAAATGAAAGACAATTGATCAGTTTTTTCTTTAATGAATTGGGAAATTTTGTATGAAATGAGAATACCATGACACGCATTATACAGATAAATGGGGATTTACATATCTAGATCTATGGAGGGGAGGGAACTGTACGTCACGCGTATGTACAAGAGAAAAAAATAACAAAAGAGGCATAAGATGAGATGACTAGCATGGTGGAGAAGAAGGATAAATAATCAATAGATAGACGCAATGGTTCATAAAATAATGCAAATAAAGAGGACAAGTTAGGGGAAGAGTAAGAATGATTTGAATGAAAAATGTGGGGAAAACAAGGGTGGATTTGTCATGAAAATGTGTGTGTGTGTCAGTGTGCGTAAAAAAAAAAAAATGTGTGCTTTGTGATGATGTTCCTCCTTTTTTGTTGTAAGAGTGGGGTCGAAAGGGTGGTTGAAAAGTGAAATGCTTAGATGTGATAAAGAGCAGCAGATTGCCAGGCATCAATGTGAGATAGCAAATCCGATGACACTGGTTGCTTGCTGAATTGGTAAGGATATTCTTTCGTGGACATCAATGCCGGTTGCTGTTGTTGCTTGACAAAATGCGCCGAGATCGGTTGCGGAGACGGTTGACGATAAATGGGCTGAGACAACACGGGGATAAAAGCGGCCGATTCGTCCATGGGCATCATTTCTTGCTTGTAGGGCAAGCCGTAATCGTCGGTCCATATAGGTTGAGAATACTCGAAAGTTGGGACCGGAGGAATGCGCGTGTAGCTGTGGTTGGCCGAGAAAACGGGTTCGGAAGGCATCCAGCCCATTTGCAATGGCACAGAGGATGGGATGGTATCCATGACAGGCATCGTAGGGTTATCAAGAATGGTGGAAGGAAAGAACACGGAAGACGGAGAGGATGAAGTAGGCGAGACACCGCCAAAGGCATACACGTCCGACTGATCGCTGAATGACAACGGTGATTGCGACGGTGGGGTCATCATGAGCACCGACGAGGGATGAGTGTAATCACCATAGTGAGGACTCAGTTCATCAGCCACCGATGGTGATGCAAACGTGTCTCGTGTCATCATCAAGCCATGGGTCTCGACGGGCGCATATGAAGCCTGTTCCTCGAACAACCAATGTTGCTGTGGAATTTCCTTCTCCGCAGCCACCGTGGCATGATCCTGCATGGATAACGATTCGATGGATTGAGGCGAATCCGAGCCAGATGCTAAGAACAGAAAGTGTATATATGATGATTAATATTTAATGACTTTGGACAAGAAAAAAAGCAAAATTATCGAATGACTGTTATTGATAACGCATGTCTTACCTTGGCGTTGGTGTCGCTGACGCTTCTTGTAAGGGCCTCGCTTGACACCTTTCTTTCGTTCCTTGCGTGGTGAATTGATACAAGTGGCTGTAATGCCTAATTTGATGCAACGTTGACACGGTCTTCCTTCATCGCATTTCTTGCAAGCTTTCTGGCAATTAACTAATTGTAATGACCCAAGATTTAGTACGACATCAATCAAGCCGAGATAACCGACGGGAGCGTATCACAAAAAAAAAAAAAAAAAGTATGATAATTACCGCATGCGTTTTTCACTTGTTTTCTTTTCGATTTTTTCACGTTGAACTTTGAGGCCGATTCCACGGTTTCGTCGTCGTCAGCATCCGAGATCGGGCATGGTGGCATAGCGGCGGTGTAGGCATAGTAATTGGGCATATCTTGTGGCTGATCATTGGCTGACGATGGAACATATTGTTTATTATCAAGAGCAACTTGATAATTCAAAGGGTTGTACTGCATAGTGTAAGAAAGAAAAAAAAAGTTTGGATAAATAAAAAACAGGTGGGCCTTGGCAAGCTGGAAAAGAAAAACAAGAGGAAAACGATGGAGGTGAATCCGATTTGATGGGATGCTTATATACGACAAATTCATTACTTCAGCATCCCGTCTATTTTAGCACGCCAACTTGATTGGTGCATCACGTTCTTTTGCTTATTTTCGGCAAAGCCCTTCCTTCCACATGGATAAAGTCCCTTCCGAGCTTTCCTTTTCCTTACCTGCTAAAGCACCCTTTCTTTTTTACACTTGATAGACTACAGAAAAAAAATTGTCGGAACTTGACAATTTTGAGTTTTCGTCCTGATTTCACCCCCTATACCTTTGTCGTGTCTCTCTGTATTTCTTCTACGTAAATTCTTTTTCCCCCTCCTTCATTCTCCTTAGAGTCCACGTAAGATAGCGTATATCCAAATCGTTTTGCCGTTGATCCTTTACGAAATCAACAAGGAGATGAATCCACCAATTCATCACCAGCCAACACCCCACCAAAAAAAAAAAAACCAAGATGATTTAAGGGGGTTGACAAAATAGACTATTTCTGATGAGCAATAGTATATGCACGTTAGTATCCAAATGGATAGAAGGATATATCTAGTTTATTGTCAAAAGATGAAGAAAAGAAGATGGGCGATTTCCAGAAATAGTAGGGTTTTGGCCAATGAGGCTGAAAAGGTATTTTAGCAAAAAGAATAAAGACAATTCGCAAATTTGCCGATCTTGGAATCGAGATCATAAAAGGTTAATGGGATGGGTTAACTGACTGAGATTGGCACATGTATGTGCGCGCCTTTTTGCTTCCTCACGGTTGCACAAATTGGCCGTTGCCACGTTCTCGGTCGTCACTTTGTCTTCCTCGCGTGCTATTGACCACTGCCACGCGATGTGTGTGTAATGTACGACAAATAAGCCGGATCATTGCTTTTTATTTTCGTCATTCTTCGTTATTGCGAACGGTTTCCATTCCTTTTTCTCAAGTCGCCACCCAATGATTGGATTTTGTAGGGGCTACATTGGTGGGGCATGCTATGGTAACGAGCGGGTTTTCTGTTGTAATCCCTTTTTTTGATTTTTCGTACCAGGCAGAAAATTGCCCATCCACATCCACATCCATTCTTGGCAAATAACATTGCGTATGCATCGGCAATAATTTCTTCCCAAGCCCCCCTGAACAAGGAGAGAGGTATATTGAAAAACGGGTATCTACTAAAAGTAGCTTTAAATTGAAAAAGACAACAGGTATAACGGTATGATTTCTAAACAAACAAATGCATCTGGTTTGGTAAATGAATTGAAAGTAATACAGTATAAATGTGATTCACTTTCTCCAAGTGGAAATTGGAATAGGAGAGACACGGTCCGCCGATGACAGATGGATCATCCATTTTTTACTCATCCATGACTAAGTTCTTACAAGGGGTATCTTTGGGATTCTGCCTTTCTGCAAATAGATCATTCTACTACCTTTCTCGAGCATGGTGCAATTCGTCGCTGAACCTTGAGGCATAAAATATTTTGCGCAGCCATTTGCTATCTACATTTCCTGCTGAGATCGAAAAAGGTCCAACCACATCCTCCTCTCATCCCCCAAAAAAAGAACCAGATAATTTGTAATCAGTGATTTGATTTATTATTATTATTTTTTTCTCTGTGTTGCCTGACAAACTTTGTATAAAGTTTGCAGTTTCCAATCCGATCTCAATCTTCATGTTGCACTTAGTGATGAGATTTTGTATGCGCACAGACGTATAGTCGAGTGTGTAAAGTTTCGGGCGTCCTTTTTTTTTCCTTTCTTTCCAGAACGAGAACACGGATCAACGCTGTTTATTTCTTTATGTAAGATGACGCGTTTCATATGTTGGTTTGCTTAATTAGGAAGTATTTAAAATCCCTCTCTTTGCCATTGCACCTCTTTCTTTGCCTCATATCGCGCCGCAATCTATCAAAAAGGGAACAATATTTGAAGAAAGTTTTTTTTTTTTTTTTTCTTGTGACCCAGACCATGTTCGGCACGGAGAGAGCGAGAAGACGTTCGTCTGAGTTTTAATCATGTATTGCGAACATCGACGGTCGGACGGTTGCATGGGCGCATCGGGTCCGCGGTGATGGTTTATCCAGTCAGGAGGCTTTTTTTTTTCATAGAGAAGTCGGAATAAAGTTTGCCGTTTTCCAAAAATGTTGCATAAATCCGAATGGGCTCTCGTCATCCATAACATTGAAGACAAGGAGCCCGGTAATCTGGACCCATTCGGAAACACGGTTGGATTTGATCTGTAATCCATTGCAACTCAAGGAAAACACCAAACGATCATCATATCTTTAGCGTTTACCAGTTGCACCATCAATCAGATATTTAGTTCTAGGTAGAGTCACACAAATTGATCTTGCGAAATTTGAGAAATGTGCCCTATTTTTTTACAATTGTTTCATTATGTGCAATGAAAATGAGATCGTTGAATGGTAAAATGTGGCAAATTCACCAAACTAAGGGTTCGGCGCCAAAAACTATGCTTACACACTTTATGACGAACCAGTTTTTGGACAAGCTGCACACCTTAAGTTTTATGAGTGCCACCTGGTACTGAAGACCGCCGCAGCTTACGTCAGACATCGTCCAACGCACAGGCAGCTGAAGTGAGACAGTGACGGAACCTCGGGTTATCGCCAATACAAGTCCTATCGTGCCACATTATTTTGTCCAAGTCGCGCACACCGTGCTTGTTTAGCCGCCAAACTTGGCCTACAACGGTCGTTGAAAGCAGCACCCGCACAAATTTCTTGCATGGTCGCCGTCATAGGTGGCAGTTGCTCATCGATAGTATCCCATCATTGTCCCTGGCAAAAATTGTATTGTCGCTTGAGCTAAACGTCCGTTCAACGAATTTATCCAATATCATGTCATTTTGATTTGTCTCACTGCCATAAAAATGCAGACAGAGAGGGTTAGCAAAACCGCGCAAGTTTAGTTTTTACAAGTAGTTCATTCATGTTGGAACTGGCGACAGCGACCCAGTTCCGTTATCGACAATTTCAAAGGAAGCGTTGATATTCATCAACAGTTTTTTTTTTTTTTTTTTTTTTTTTTTTTTTTTTTTTTTTTTTTTTTTTTTTTTTTTTTTTTTTTGTTTTGGGAGAATGATCAGGGTACCTACGCTGTGTTACTGGTCCTGATTGTTACTGCCTGTGATCCAGGCATTAAGCGTGTATGAAATCCGGGAGTCGAGTGTACGGTTCCACGTTTTCTTTTTTTTTTCAATCTACTATAAAACTATATTCAAAAAGATGAGATCTGGCGCAGCTTACTTAGATTGAAAATGTTGCATAATAGGGCTGTTCATTACAAGATGATTATCCATGTCGGACATGGTTCTGAAACAATTGCTGGTCCAAGTCATTTTTAGATATTCCAAGCAACATGTGCTACCACTGTGCGACGGTGCAGGATGCATGTATTTGCAAATTCAACAGGTGAACCGGGTCATTCTACACTGGAATTTGATTTATGATACCATCATTTTACAAAAGCGATTCTCAGAGGGATAAGAGAACGCAAACAAAACAAAAAAGTCAAAAGACGTATGGCTCCAAGCAAATCCAATGTCGTCAAATTGAGGGATAATTATGTAAAAGATGGAACAAGGAAATCCATAGTTCTTGTATCACATTGTTTTTTAGTGAGATACTCGTGAAAAAGAAATGAAAGAAGTGAATAAATGAAGGATCACAAAGAAAAGTAGTTTGATTTGATCTATAACCTGACGAAAGGAAGCAACAATAAACTTCTAATCCCAAGTCCAGGTAATCTTGACACGGCCAGCCGATAAATCCGCAATTTTTTGGAAGGCGGCGGGGCTTAGATCAAGACTTCCTTTGACACACGGTGGACAAGTATCCACAATCTTGACACGGACGGTTCCCTTGGGACCGGTAACCTTGGCATATCGACCACACATGGGGTTGGCATTGGGGTTGGCAGAATATCCCATTTGAGGCGCATTCTAAAAAGCAAGATGAGGAATAAAAGAAAAAGAGAGAGAGAGACATGAGCCGATTAAAAAAGGCAAATGAAGGTGAGTGACACTTACCAAGGCGGCAATCATATCTTTGGATTTATTGTTTTGGCCACAGGAACCGAGCCCTGGAAAATAGTAGGTACCATCGCCGGTAAACTTGGAACCACCGCTGCTTGACGAACTCTTCTTGCTCGAAGACGTTTTCTTCTTGCTGCTGCTTGACGATTTCTTCTTTGAAGATGACTTTTTCTTGCTGCTGCTCGATTTTTTGCTTTTAGACTTTGATTTGCTGGACGATTTTTTCTTCTTGCTGGATTTCTTCTTTGAGGCGCGTTTCTCCAGGGCGCTGTGCGAGGCCCATCCGGAATTCAAGAACTCGTCACTTTCAAGTAAAGCGAGTTCGGCGGTAGTCTCAGTCACATCCAAGGACGAATCATGAACCAGGGATTCCGTAGCAACGCAGGAAATCAACAAGACCAAGGCAACCAGGCCAAAGGACCATAAAAATGAAAGGAAGGGGCGCATTATGGAAATAGGATCCAAATGCTTCGATGAAAAATTGGGGAAAGAAAGAAAGGATAATTCACTGGAGAAGAATCCCGTGCACTGTTCTAATTAATAAGGGAGGCCTCCGAATGATAGGATTCGATGTCAGTAACCCAACCAATCAACCCTCAATTGTCCCAAAAAAAAAAAAAAAAAAACTCATAATTGACGCTGGGCCGGATTGGGTGCCTTTTTCCTTCATGCCATGGAACTTTCTCAGCCACTTTCTACACGTGTACGACATTTAAAAAGGGATAAGGCTATACCTCAGTTCATTCGAGTCATACAAAAAAGATAAAAACATTTACAAAAGCATTTACTTTGCCGTTTATCTGATAAGGTCAGAGAAACTAGTGCTCTTGAAACCAATATTATCACTTGGGAAATCGGTAAACAGGAAGTAACCACGATCGTCCGAAACACCCAATTCTCTCTTCATTTCAGCCGTGATGGCTGCGGTCAAGCGTGCATTACGTTCCCTGTCTGTTAAAGTTCAAGGGTTCAAATGAGTGTTCGCTGTTCCCCAACACAGACTTCCCCACCCTCTCCCCCAAAAAAAATACCGCCAAACTAAAAACTTACCAATATGACCGATGGAACCCACTTTGGCGATAAAGCCAGCATCGGGAGTACCAGCGAAATAAAGTTGGTCGACACGGACAAAGGTGACCAAGCAATACTAGAATGCGGTCGGTGAGTGCTCGGAAACGCGTCATGTCAACCAAAAAGTTTGTGCTCTATGCTTACCGATTCGGGCTTTCCGATATGTTCAGCAAACACAGAGGAAAGCTTTTTCAAGAAAGCATTCAAATCTTTGGGGGAACGTTGAGAGGTGATTTCGAGAATGGGCATCGTATAAAAGTTGTGGAAGGAAAACGAAAAAAAAAAAAGTAAAAAGAGACGCTGGCGACTCTATTTTTTTTATTGATGACAAATCGGGCCCAATGGGATAATGTTTGGGGTTTTTTGAGTTTCGCCAATAAAAAAGCACTGGCAACCCAAAAGCATGATGATATCATGATTCATGTTCTTTACTCTTTGCCATGCTCATTGATCTATCCAAAGATGGTACCTACTTGTTGGCATTGCGTTGCTTCTTGCCGGCTGTCATTGGATATTTGCCGCAGCGACAAAAAGACCAAATGCATAAAAAGTATGCTGGACCGAATCGCATCATTCTTTTGCCTACTTTCTTTTTTCTTTATGCGATTCATATCCACTCTGTTTGACGATGATGTTCGCACTATCTTTTATCTTAAAAAGCTTTGTACCACTGAAAAGCCGAGGAGGAACCGTACTTCAACCGAGGAGAGCACAAGCGATAGATTGAGAATGGACATCTTTTGCGCTTCGCCGTGGATCTCTTTCCAAGTATGAACCAAAAATCTATCACAAAATTTGCAAAGGGCATTCATCAGGTACTTCGAATTGTATTATACTAGTGGTAAAAATGCTGCATTTAACAGAGAGGTCCAACAATATGGAACCATGCAAAACAGTTTGGGAAGGAAATTCGGGATCGGAGATACGGTCCAAAAAGGTTATGCTGTGGCAACTTGACCAGTTTGCCTAATCGAGCAGGACGAAAACATGGGCTCTTTGACATTACCGATGACGGGAAAAAAAATAGTACCCAGATTGCGCCAATCTTGATCAAAGTAAGAGTCAACCCAAAAATTTATAGGGTGACATAAACACTCGCATCAATGCATGCTTTGGCATCATGGGCAACATCTATCGCAGAATCAGTCGCATAAAAAAGCCACAAAACTAGGCACGGCTATTTCCGTCTGTCGAATCCGTCTTTTTCAAGTGCCTGGATAGATTCGCCTTCTCCGCAGCAACGCGGACTTTTTCTCCCTCAGGAACAGTCAGAGCGATTGGAGCTGATAAACCGTTGATAGAATTCCATCTCAACACGCTTATACTATATCTTCTCTGTATTTGGCCCTGTATTTGGAATCCAACAGTATCAGGATTGATGTGTGTGTCATTAAAGAAACAAAAAGGCAAAAGCCCTTACAATCTGCCATTTTTGCAGCAAACATTTGACTCGGTATCCTAAAGATGACGTGCACGTTCAATGTCCCCTCGGGGTTGAACTTTATCCTTGATCCATAGTGGTCGCTAAGCAAAGGTGGCTCCTTGTCACATCATTCAAAAACCTCTTTCAAGTATTATTCACTATTTCTCTGGCGAAACATGGGATCTTTTCGATGGCATCGGTTTGTCATCATATTTGTAGATGTTGCTCTAAAGAAAGTGGCAAGAAATTTTTGAACAATGTAGTTTATTACACTGATTTTGCCGTGACAACAGCAATGCTGTGATACGTTTCCGTTTCGAAACGAAATGCTTTTTTTTTCTGACACCTGCGGCACATGCTTTTTGAAAGGCGGGCTCATGAGTTATTTCTTTTGAGGGAAAAATAACTCGATTTGATTCAAAAGACGCGTGGCGAAAATGTCAGGTGATATTTCGATCTTTTGAACAATACACTGCCTGAAAGGAAACCTTGTCATCGGTGGGAAAAGCCACTTGGTAAGAAGAAGGGGAAAGAAGGGTTTTCCAAACACATAATTAAGAATTGTCTTTTGAAGCTTAGTGTGTTTATTGTCACTTTCAAAAGTTGTCACATGGTACAGATGCGGACTTGTAACGCAATGTGTTCCTCGACCCAATATCAGAATGGAACGTTCCCATTTCTAGTTGATGGGTCGCGGGAAGGTGTGCTGGAGCGGGATTTCATTTCAAGGATGATTTGTGCGATGCATCCTTTTGACCAATAGATAGGACCCCCTGATAAGGTTTACCATTGAGCAAACTCTAAAAAGACAGGGTTGCGTTACATTGTAATGACGGATTCTGCAGATTTGAAATGAATAAAACATTGGATTTTTTCGGATACTCTTTTGAAATGCTTCCTGAAAATCCAGGATTCAAAAATGGCTCGGGCCCAATGGGATGGTGAAGCCTAGAAATGACTACTGAGTTTTAACGACTGGCCTTCCGTTGGGCCAAAAAAAAAAGAGATGCCCGACGATTGTTTCTTTGGTTTTTTGGTGAACAGAAAAATGAAGTGCCGAGAAAATTTTGTTTCTCAGTTTTAACCTGATTGAGTATCAGCTATTCCTCTGAACAAGTGAACTTCTTTCCTGTCCGTATTGTGTTGCCTGTGCCATGCCATTCGAAAACTTTAAATTTTTTTGGAGGTGAAAAATAGACCCTGTGACGACGATCCCTGCTTCTAAAAAAAAAAAAAAAAAAAAAAGAAACTCATTCATTAACGATTTTCTGGTCCTGTTTTTCTTCTCACCGGTTTCTTTTCGTTCTTCTTTTTTTCTTCTTTTTTTATTTTACTCTCCTTTCTTTTTATTATTCCTCCGTCGGACCAAGAAAAAAAGGTCCTCGCAACTTGGTCATGGCGCGCAGTATCGACGATAATGGCCATTTACGCCCGAAAGTTTCAGGACGAGCCAATTCAGACCTTCGAATGAATAGTATCAGTAGTGCATCCAGTCAAACCAGTAGCCAAGCCAGTTACAGTGTAAGGTATCCCAGCGATATGACCAGTATCACGGATTTTACCAACGATACACCTTATACGTCCGGCTTTGATCATTACAACGATACACAATTCGATATTATTGACACATTGGATTATGATGACGTGGATCATGCACTAATTGGTACGTTTTCCCACCGACGCCCATATCTTGTCCCATGTCGCACCCCGATCACAAGTCCACCGAAGATTGACATGCGACCGTATGCGATTATCCGATCATGGCTGAACATTTCATCATTTTTCTGTGTCCTATTTAGACCAAGAACGTGTGCACCGAAATCGAGAATCACTGGTTCATCAATTATTTACATCCGAGCAAGCTTATGTGGAATCGCTCGATATTACAGACCGGATTTTCTTGTCGCCTTTACGCAAAGATCTGAAGAAATCATCCTTTAATTTTCTTGGGATGAAAAAATTAGCATGTACTGAGAAAGAACTGCGCTGGCTATTCATTAATTTTGACGAGATTGTACAAATCCATCACGATATCTTGCGTTCCCTCGAAGATCGGTAAGATACCTCAAATAATTCATGATCGACTGAAGAGAGATTACGGTTTCCTCATGTCAGACCGCCCTTCATCTGTTTTCTGCACGTAGTCTCCGTATTTGGGGACCCACCCAAATTATATCGGATGTGTTTCATACGTGGGTAAGTTTTTTTATCTAGTTTAAAATTTTTGAATACATCGATGACTGAATTTCCTGATGTATCCATAACAATGATCCCTAAATAGATTCCTCGTTTGAATGCGTATCATACCTACCTGGATCATTACGACGTTTCGGTAACGACGTATGAACGATTGTCACGATATCAGCCTTTCAAAAAATTTGTCGACGTAGGGTGGCACATCCAATTTATTATTTTTACCACGTTCTCATTACCGAATATAGGCAGCTCACAAAGACAAGGCACTCAGAGGCGCGACTTTACTGTCCTTACTTCAACTTCCGATCACCTCTATCAATCGTTATGCAGTCTTGATGAGTAAGCTCGCCGACGCCACTTCCCCCATGCATCCAGATTACATCGGTTTACAGAAATGCAAACAGAAATTTCTCGCTCTCTCGGACGAAATCAAACCAAAGTAAGGCTGAGAAAAAAAGATGGATATATATCCAAGTATATCGGGCCGCATGATCATTAAGCAGAATTCATCAATGATGTGTGCATTTTTCTTTTAATAGAATGACCGATGCAGACAACGTGGATCAAGTGATGATGCTTCATCAAACGATTGTTGGGGTGCCGTTTAGTGTGAAAGCTCAGCGACGGCTTGTGTTACAGGGTCAAACGGCCGTGGTTGGACATCATTCAAAACCAGGTCCCGAGGAGCGTGCTTATATTTTATTTTCCGACATTCTGGTGATTGTGCGGCCCAAGCAGGAAGAAGGGAAACCCGTCTTACACTATAAAACGCATATTTCTCTCGAGCGCGCCCGCATTCGTAAACTGGCTCCCGAAGAAACCGATGATGGTCAACCCCATTGCATCGAAATTACGTCTTCTTTCCAAGGCATCGACACCCTGAATTCGACATTTATGGGTTCGCCTACCATTCACATTCTACCGACGTCGAGTCAACAAGATCAAGACGAATGGTTCAAACAGTTAGAAACCGTCATTGCCAAACTGGACAAAGCAGCCGCTGCCAGTAAAGGTAAACACTGAACCACTTCGCTGTTTACGCGTCAAAAGTTCTGTGACACTGATCATTTTTCTTTTTATTTTTTAGCCGCTGCAAGTAAACGACTAGCTCAAAGTAGATCGCCGCCCGATTCGCTCAGACGTCAAGCAACAACTTCCAACTCGAGTACGCACAGTGGATCGAGCAGACAGAGTAGCTAATCGGGAACTGTTCAATATTTCCTTTCGAGACGTTACAGCTTACGAATGCCAAAATAAATTTTAAAAGTAATCAAATCAACAGTGCGGCAATTGCACTTGGCATTTTTCTTTTAAAGAAAGGACAAACGAGTACCTCTAAGCTTGCTAATCAATTTTAATATGCTGCGCGTATTTGCATTTAATCCCCAAAAAACCGGAAGCGAAGGGGTACGTCTACATCTTCCATAATGCCGATATTTCGCATCTACGAATACATTTACACCTATATTACGCTAACAAAAAAAATAGCAGAGTCATCAGCAATCTACATAATCACTTGGGAAATTAGCGGTTTTGTAAATCACATGATCTACACCAAGTTATCAGGACATGTTAATTCTTTTTGCACCTTTTTTTTTATCTTTCAACCATGCCTCGCTACCCACTTCCACGGTAATAGGCGAAACAATCAGCAACAAGGTGCCGTTTGCGCTATTTATGGTCAAACAGAGCATTGTCGTCTTTCGAATAGAAATGTGAGTAGAGCTCTTTTTGAAGAAAAGTGGTTGATGATACGATCTGGCGTTTTTCTGTAGCATCATTCAATTTATTTATTTTTGTCAGTTATACTGTATATGTCTTTCATTTTCTTTCAATTTTCAATGAATCGAATGGCGGGATGGAACTGAGGGGGGGGACCAGTGCTGCCTTGCGCGTGTTCAGAAACAACTCACGTTGCATGGTATTGCCATAAGGTTGTCATTAATATACCAAAGCCCTTCTAGAGTTCTCGCCCGGGTTATGCCGTGTATGCGTTAGGCTTTTTGTCTGACGAAAGTCGCTCAATGTAAGAGGGCAGCCTCCGGTGGCAGGCAGCATCTGTTGCACAGCGGAAGTACGGCTTGTTATCTATAAAGCTACTGCATCGAGAACTGATCAACAACACGCGACTAGAGAAAAATAAAGTTCTGCAAAATCACATTTTTTAAACACCCCTCCATTCAACAACCGCCTCCTGTATATGGAAGGTGATTATATCGACATCCAATCAGAGCGTCGAAACGTGACCATCACCGTCACAAAATCGCAGTCACTTTCCAAAGCGCCATATAGCAAATTTTGCTTTTTCCATAAAAAGCTCGCTTAGCTCAGTTGGTTAGAGCGTGGTGCTAATAACGCCAAGGTCACAGGTTCGACCCCTGTAGTGAGCAATTCTTTTGACAGCTTTGTCTGCGCTTTTTTTCTTATCTTTTTGGTTCTTTTGACGCGTCGGTTTTTTTTGCCCCAGGCCATGAGCAAACCAACGGGGGGAATTCCTTTTTGGATAGAGGGCGAGTGAACACTCGTCCGTTTTGCTCGAGAAAACAAAAAAAAAAAGGAAAGAAAAGAAGCTTTCTACAGAAGAACCACCAAGGACAACGAAGGCGGAAACGCCTTGAAAATTTGGAGTGGCTAGAAGGCATAAAAAGGAAGAAGGAGGAGAAAGTAAAAGAAAGAAAAGAAAATAACGCCAGGTTAGTCTGTGTCATTTGATGGGATAAGCCAATGTAGTAAGTGGCAGGAAGAAGAGAAGGAAAGTGGAGCAAATCAACCTCTGGATGAATGATTGTATCGAGGTCAAGCAAGAAGAGAAGAGGACGGGCAAATTATGCTACCAAAAAGGATGGGCAGTATGGTCATGGCGGTGAATGATTGTTAGGCAGCTTGTTAAGAAGGTAGTATGCTTCTGTATGACGTCGGCACAAATCTAATTGATACGCGTCGGTGTTCGTTTGGTGAACAGATTCAACAATAATGATGGCATCTAAAAATCTACCACTACAGACGTTTATTGTCGTGTCTTGTTGCTTGATGAACGTCGTGCCAGAGACAAACAATATCAAAAAGTTTTGTGAACGTGTTTTGTGCATGGTTTCTGTGAAATCCATGTTGTACTGGTGACAGATAAACTTGTTAAGCTTAGGATAATGGAGAATCAGAAAAGAAGAGAAAAGAAAGAGAGAGACCTAGAAAACTGGAATTATATTTCTGCTAACTGTTAAAATGGTCAGACAGGAAGTTTGAAGAGAAATGAGGTGCAGGAACGAATTACAATTCGGCCTACAAGTGCTGTGGCAGGCAAGTGGTAAAATGACGAACCTTGGATCAATATGTGGAAGTAAATTTACTCAAGGCTTGGCCAAACCAGGCCGATGCTTTCGGCAGATCATATAGGAGATGAAAAAAAAAAAAAGAATTAGATCAAAATGTAACTGGATGCTTACCAATGCTGCAATCGCTTTAATTGAATAACGACCGCCCAAGCGGATCAGATAATCGCTCTCATTGTTTGAAATAGGCGGCTAGAAAACATAAAAAAGGGAACGATTCACAACTGAGACGATGACAGCGCTACCAAAAGCTTTCACGTATCGATTCAAGCAAATGCGAAAGAGACGTAACAAAGCTAGCAGATTGAGGAGGATAAAAAGGATTGCATTACTGCAATAATGCTCATATCCCAGGATGGCAATAATTGTCAGGGACTTCTTTTTTTTCCTTTCCGCATTAGTAACGCGCCGGTGTCGTTTTACTAATCTGTTCGATTAGCTATCGCATTAATCGTATTCGAGCCAACACAGTAGACCACTCCGGAATCCGCGCGAAGCTCGATTAGCCGGATGCTTCTCGTCTTGATCGTTATTTGTTGTTTCTTCCAACAAATCACATTGATATAGGCACGGAACGCATCCGGAGAGATCAGCGAAAATTTAGTAATTTTTTATTGGGAAATGATCTAGTTAGCTCGATAGCTCAAGGAATCTTACTTCGCTCATACAGCTTCTGCGCAAACCCAAAGTCGGTCTGTTTATGTTTGCCGCCAAATACTCGTACCTGTATCCTGTTGGCGCTTATTATTTAATAGTCTATCATACTCCCAGGGATCTTTCAACTGCAGATGCCAAATAGACCACAAATAGATCATCGTATCGTACGTGGAGAATGTTAAGTGCTGACTAAAGGACAATGATACCGAATAGTTCTGGAAGCAGTAAGATGGTATCCCCAGGTTCCGACAGGACATTGAATTTATTGCGCCTGATCTTCTGTCTGTGGCATTTTATAACTGGGTATCACAAAGCCGCTCATATGACACCGAAGAATTTCGATCTTGTCCAACCCTATCTGACGTGCGAGTTTCTGCAAAGCAAACAAATGTTTTTTTCATCAGAGTAAGAATACTCGGGATCCATTTAACGAGAAATCTGATGACTGAGAGTAAATCAAAGATCTTCAAATAAAGTTAAGGAGTAAAGTGGCATATATTTAGAGTAAGATTCATTTAAACAAAGCATAAGCAAAGGGAACGAGAGGAAACCCCACAAAGCCTTTTCCTTAAAGATGCCTTTTCTACTTCTAGATAACGACATAAGCAGTTTAGTTTTCCAAAGTGAAAGAGAGACCGAGCTTGTGAGCGTTCTCATTGAGACGAGTAGTATCAATGGAAGCACCAAGGTTGATCTTGACACCAGGGCGGAGAGCCTGGGTATAACTGGAGTTGGAAAAAAAAAGAACCGTAAGTACGTTGAATTCAAGAACCACCAAACAGTTATAAATAAGCAGAACAATGAAGAAAGAAATACTTACGCGACACCGAGGACACCAGAGTTGGAGATCTTACCCTTGACGAAAGCAGAGGGGTCCAACTGGAGCTTGGCACCGACTTCGAGGGCAACAGCGTTGGAGCCGTTGGAGTCCCAGGCAGCCTTACCGGAAGCCTCGAGATCGCTGTTGACACGATGGTAGTAAGAGGCAGCATAGTGGCTCAAGTTGTTGGTGGCGTGGATAGCAACACCGTATTCACGGGCAGAGTAGCCAATGGCAGCGTTATAGCGGCTGATCTATTAAAGGCAATAGTTAAGGAATCAACTGACTGATGTTTTTCCGACTAGCATTTTTCTTTCTTTGATTTGCCAATGCTGGATCATTTACCTTGCCATCGAGAACGTTGTAGGCAACTTCACCACCAACGAGGAAACCTTGCTGACCGACAACAGAGTTGACGCTGAAGTGGGTCTACAACAACAAACATCGTATTCATTAGTTTACCAGTTCACGTGAGAGGACGATAAGCTATGGTTGTTTGTTGATTTACCTTGAAGATATCAAGAGTGGCAACGGTGTGGCTGTTGGGCTTCTTGTAGGTGGCGTTGATCTTGGCAGCCTTTTCGTTGACAGAGGGCAAAAGGGAAGTCAACAATTCGAGCTTAAGACCCTCTATTAAAAGTGGTGATAAAGAAAAAGGGTACATCAGCACATCCCATCCATGTTCACTTGATCAGCAGGTGTGTTAGGGAAATCGAAACTTACTAGCAAGGTTGTTCTCAAGTTCAATCTTGCCGTTCAAGTGGTTGGAGGTGGTCCAAGCTTCAGTGAAGGTGATACCCTTAGCCTTGTCGGCATACTTGGTCTCAAGATCACCAACGATGATGCCAGTCTTGTTGTCTCTCTGACCGTTGACCTTGAAAGTCTGCACATAGTAACCGCTCAATGATTAGTATAACTCTTCCTGCCATACTCCCTGCCATCCCCTCTCCCTTCCTAGAAAAAAGAAACTTACCACACCGTTGGGAGCGGTGGTCTTGACTTCGAGCTTGACACCACCGACGGGGTAATCCTTGGTCAAAAGATCCTTGGCGGGCTTGCCGATATCGTTGAAAGCAACTGTAAACGGTATCGATTAAGGGAAACCTATTCATGTATTCACTTCACCAAAGTAGGATGAACTTACCAGGGACAGACATCTATACAGCATAACGAGTCAGCATGGTTGTGTAGAGATAATTTGTACTACAGGACGCAAAAAAAAGACGTACCTTCAATTAGGGTTGTGTTTGGGTTAAAAAGAGAAAGTGAAAAAGAAAACGACCAGGGCAAATGAAAGGGTGTTTATTTCTGGGGTGGGGCAAACCAAATGGCGGCATTTCAAAAAAACCACACCGTTACCGTGTGATCCACCTCAGAACCCTCTTTTTTTTTTACTGGGGTGAATTTTTTTTTCTCACTTCATGACACATCTTTTTTCCTATGACTTGTAGCCCAAATATGTTAAAGGGATCATAAACTGTATAAACCACCATATCCATGTTCCCAGCTTGATAATATCACGCGTACATTGGGCATATCACGTCGTTGCGTGATTTGGTTATCGGACGATTTGGCTGCAATCACAGTTGCGTCATCATGCTGTGCTTGACTTTTTGAATTCCCCATCTAGTACACAATTTTTCAAATTCCGACTTTTTGATTCGCCTGACACGAAGGACATGAAACACAGCGTAACCGTAGAATAAAAATAACCTTCTGCCGTCGAGCTATTGCAGTAACAAAACCAAGACCAAACCCGTTCTATGAAAAGTTGGAGATCCAGATTAAAGAACACCGAATTATCTATTACACGTAGAACTGCCAATGCCACGGCAGAGACACCCGCGGAAACAGACTTACCACCAGAAGTCGGACTGGGTTGGTTGGACGTAACATGTTTTTGGGCGCTAAACTCTGTTCCGTTACGATAGAAAGTATTGCTTTGAACATGTCATCATGACACGCAAATGAAATTTTTTTGATGGACATACTAAACGCGAAATTCAACGTTATTATTCAACAGCGATTGAGACGCGAAATCCACGAAAAATAGCAAAAAATAGCATGCACCGTGCCTGCTCGTTTTGAGTGACCAGACGTATCGCAGCAACACCTATGCGGATGATGCAGACAGAATTCATGCATGGTATTTGTCAATTCAATGCAACACGAAATTGGATACTTGCAAGCCCATGGATTCGGCAAAGATACGCTTTAGCTCGGTGTATTTTGAAGAAATGTCTACGCACAGGAACTTGGAGAAACTTGACGCTCTACTATTTTACCGCGTCGTACATGCATTTCTCATCAAACAATTTCTTGAATCACATTTTAAACTGCCAAAGCGATAACAGGCATGAAAACAGGATATAGGAGATGGTGACCGATGTGATAGATATTTATCTCATGATCGGAGAAGAGTAAATCCCGACACGGAACGACATAAGGCAGCGCAGAATGGCCAGGCGACCCGACCTGGGAAGAAGCTTCGAAACGAACCCTCCGAATAGTTTGATCAGCTCAACAAGTTGCAAGAAAACTGAAAGATGATTCTCACTCCATGCTCGTGAACATGAACCCTTTGTTATATAATGTGAGGAAGCCATGGGCTTTTCCCCATCTGCACTGCGCTGCATCGCTCAGACAAACCAGACAGTTGCACTAATAAGAGCAGCCATTCTTTTCCACAGCAGCCATCGACAGCCCTCTTCTCTTTGATGGTTCAAGATGCAAAATAGGGATTTTTTGATTAGAAAATGCTTTTATATCGTGATTCTATAACTGAAAATGATGATGAACTATGTATACAATGTCAACAGAGACAAATGAGTTACATGGAACAGATTTTTGGATGCTCTTATACATTTTAAAAAGGAAAAAACGGTCAAAAATGAACCAAAAAAATGATGGAAAATGTCTGCCAGCGGCCAATCGCATTAATGCTTCATCTTCTTTTGCTTGGTAATGGCGGCTCGCAACTGTTTCTGCTTGTCGAATAAACTGCGCTTGGACTTGGAAACCACCGATCGTTTGTGGGCAATCATCATGAAATTCTTGTTTCTCGATTTCTCGCGATTGGTCGTACTGCCACGTTCCTTCTTGCCCTTGCGAGAACCAAACTTCTCACGACCTTCACGGCCTTCTTGAATGGATGCCATTCTTGCTTCGTAGTCCTGCTTTGTCTTCTTACGAGGACCAAGAATGGTGCCTTCGTCAACTTGTCCATCTTGTTCCCTAGACACACATTGTCAGTTCACACTGCAGCACCACACAAAAGCATACACAAAAAATCACTTACTTTTCATCAGCTGTGCGTTTGATACCGGCGACCGCTTCGGCTTCCTTGTTCATCTTGAGTTCATTCAATTTAGCAAAATCAGCTGGGGTAAGAATACGAGACGTGGCCAGTTTAAGTGCTGCTTCTTGCTTCTTGGCTTCCTCAGCACGTCGCGCTTCGGCTTCGGCTTTCAGCTTCAATTTCTCTTCCTCTGTCAACTCTTCACGTTCGTCCGCTTGCTGCATCTTGCGCAATTGACGTTTGCCAATGCGTCGCGTCTTGGGTTTCTGTTCTCCGTCTTCGGTCTTGTTCTCTTCCTTTTCATCATCGCTCATGGGAATATCAAGATATTTGCCGGTATCATCATCGGGCACATCAATCCAGCCGTCGTCGCTGTCACTGTCACTGCTTTCATCGACTTCCCAGCCTTCCCATCCGTCATCTTCGCCAGCCTCGGCTTCCTGACCTTCTTCTTCAAGTAACTCGATATCCTGGAGACCATCAATACCCATGGTACCAGCTTCGCCAAACTGGAATGATTTGATGGAACCATCTTTCATGCGCATGGAAGCGGATTTACCACGGTCCTTACGAGCAAGAAGTTCAGGGTTGATTTCTCGGAACAGAGCAATGAGGGATCGAGCACCAATCATCACGCCCTTGTCACGATGGTTCTTGTATTGGGCCAAGTCTTGCAGCAAGGTGGCGTCCATCGCCAACGGTTGACGAACACAGATTTCACGGATGCCATTGAGACTAATCACAGAAATAAAAAAATAAAAAATAAACGGGTTAGACATCAGCCATCAAAAGCGCAGCTCAATGACAAGCAGTAACTTACCCGACGGCCATGACTTCGTTGGACACACGATCGGTGATGAACTGATTCGCAATGGCTTTCAAGACCGGTTCCAGTACATCCGGTGGCACTAGGGCATGGGATGCTTGTGCCGCCGCCACCAAGACCATGGTCACATCACGCTGAGAGGGTTGCAAATATTTGATAAGAAGAGGATAAAAGCCAAACAAGGTCAATTGATGTACACCAATCACACGAGAAACCAGATTCATCTTCATGACGCGAATTTCCCAACGATCCTCTTTGGAAGCCAACTTTGAGTACAATTTCTCCGCAAAACCTATATCCAAAGTTCTTTAGCAAAACCGCCTTTTTTTATGTTCATCCCCGAGTCCTGTCCGCCTTACCTTGAGGGTCATTGAGTAAGTGCAGAGCCGAGAAGTTGAAGGATTCGGCCTTGCCCTTGCTTTTGCTCTTTCGCTTGACCTTTTTCATTGCCGCTTCCATTTTGCGTGCTTTTGATTTTGTCTTTTTGTTATGAAGATTGGCTTGTTGCATTTTCTTGAGATCCGGTATATCATCGTCCTCGTCTTCTTCCTCTTCCTGTTCGTTGTGATTCAAAAAGAATTTGATGGCGGTCACGGCGATCTTGGGTACAGGCGAAAAACAAGCTTCGGCAATCACGTTGACAGTTTTGGCATCGTTCCTAATTTACGTGAAACACATCATGAGTCAAATGGAGCTACGGCCATTAGTTTTTCCCCTCTTCTTAACTTACCAAATGTTTTTGTGGTACAGATCGATACAAACGTCGACACTTTTCTTGGCTGCGATTTTGTTCTCCTCACTGTTACCAGTTTTGCAAGATTCCAGCATGGTAAACATGTACGATTGAAGGGTTTTGTTGAGCTTGTTGTTCTTTGCTTTCGCATTGGAGTTTTTGATATCGTTGACGATATGGTTATACAACAATTCGCGCAGTTGCTTATCTCTGCACTTGAACAAGGTGAAAAACAGAGGAAGAAGTCTATACAAAATCAACCCATGTCAGCATTTGAGTATAGGATAATTATAGCTGTACTAATTTCATACCGGGTATTATCAAGAACGTTTTTGTTGCGCAAAAGAATGAGAGCTTGCACTAAGCTTCGACGCACTTCGGGATGAAGCACAGTACAGTATTCCTTGAGTAGATCGACGAGCTGTTGCGGGAAATTCTCGGTTTCTTTTGGATAACAACTGCATACTTGGCTCATAAAGGTGACCAATTCTGCCAGTTCTTTGCTTTCCTCGTCGGGTTTCAAACAAAAGATCGACAACATCGATTGAAAGTGTCGATATTGCTGCAAGAATTCGGCTTCATAGGACTTGGGATCACGCTTGATCAAGTTTTGCAATTGAGGTAAATGCGTCGGCAACAAAGCAGCTCGGTTACGTTTGCCCATGATGAAAGGAAAGACTGAAAAGCAAAAAAAAAAAAAAAAAATTGAAATGGGGACCTTTAACGAATCCTGCTACTCGATCCTTTTTTTTTTTTTTATTCGCTGTCGGTGCCCTCAAATTCATGAAGCCACATAATTATTTACAAGTCACAAATGATCGGAGCTCAATGCATGAGCTGCACTCCGACAGCATTCAGGGCATGAACTGCCCACAATGGGTATCGATCCGGTGTGCCATAGTACCTTGAGAAAAATTGATGGATCCACTGTGGAAACGTATCCTCAGCAATAGCACATCGCATTTCCTTCATAAGGCGAAGTTGAAAAGCCGTGTTGTGGACAGAAATCAAATGACAGCCTACCGTGTCCTTGGCTGAAGCGGTCAAATGAACGTATGATCGTGTGTATTGCCGACATGTAGGACAATCGCATCCTTCCTCGATAGGACCAAAGTCCGAGGCATATTTACCAGCCCGTAAGCGTACCACACCGTCCATTGTCAAGGCATTACCAAAGCGCTGTAAAAATCAATGGATGATTCAAGTATGAGTATTGCGTCGGATGACTCAATTGTAAAACTTGCTTTGAGGACTTACTGCTGTTCGCGTCGGGAATACACAATCAAACATATCAACACCTAGAGCGACACATACCACCAGATCCACAGCATAACTAGCAAGAAAATCAAGTATCGTCAGTCAGCACACGCTCAAATTTTCTCGCCAATGCAATGACCGGATACCTACCCGACCCCCATACAGTAAATGGGTTTATTGCTTGGAAGCAGATCCGTACACAAATGGACGCTATATTTTATAGAAGAATCGTCAGCTGTTAGTGTTATCGACTAAAACAATAAAATGATTTTCGTTCTTTTTTTGACTTACATTTTCCAAAAGGCTTCTTTTTCTTCACCTCCACTCAAACCACCAATAGCATAACCGGGCATATCCCGCTTGACCATTTCTTTGACACAGTAGGCACGGAGATCGCTGTCTAACCCGCCTTGAATGATCGGAAGTAGATTCTGGCGATCAGGGTATTGATGAGCCGCGATACATCGATCGAGCCAACGGATGGACCGTTTCATGGCTTCTTCTACGCGAGGACCCCGCACCAACGACGAAATAACATCATCCAACTGCATGATGATATCTGCGCCAATCGAATTTTGCAATGATATAGAGTGTTCTGGCGTGAGCATCATAAGGGAACCGTCATGCGGAGAAGCAAATTGAACCCCTTCCTATACGGTAATTTCGTTCAGTCTTTTTGGTTCCGGCTTGTCTCCCGTATCGTCCCTCCCCTCCTTTACCTCGGTCACTTTAGCTAGTTTAAGCAACGACACCATCTGAAATCCACCGCTATCCTAAATACACAAGAAACATTGATAACGCCGAAAAGTGACGATGGGCTACTAAGGCATGTCTTACTGTAAGAAGATTGCGATTCCAGGATTGAAAACGATGAGCGCCACCCACTTTATCCAGAGTCTCTTGTCCGGGTTTCAGACCCTATATCAAAAATCAGATCCAATGAAACGAGCAACCAAATATAGAGTGTGTAATAGTTTACCAAGTGATAGGTATTATTGAGCATGATCTGACAGCCGAGTTCCCTAATTTGGGAAGGCGTCAACCCTTTCAAAGTACCTTGCGTGCCGACAGGCATAAAAACAGGTGTGTTCACGGGCCCGTGAGGGAGCGTCAGCAGTGATGCCCGAGCCTTTGTCGTAGAACAACGAGCTACAATACGATAATCCAAGGCTGATCGCAGCGCATGGTATGTTCGCATGTCTTTGCTAAATCGTAGAGTGGGCCAAGACGTTGACCAAGTTTTGGCAGGAAAAAAAATGGTTTAATCACAAAAACGAACAATTACCAAATATAGGTTTCAGGTCACAGAATAAGCCGTCACATTTTTTCACCATTTTCAAATTTCGAAACCCAAAAATGCACAAAGTGACAAGTGGTAATTTTCTTTCCATCTGTCTATTCATCGATCATGGTAAGAATTGAATCATTGACTTGTTGCAGAACATATCAATAATCTATTTTACTTTAGGGAAAAGCAAGAAAAACAAGAAAGTTCGCTGAAGTCAAGCGTATGATCAGTACCAAAGATGCGAGATTGTAAGTGTATTTATGATTCATGACAACAAAGCCGACTCGTTACTCACCGATAATTGTGCCTTTTTTTCTTCTCTTTTGCATTACAGGAAGGAAAATAAAGAAAAGCAGAAAAAGAAGGAAGAGGAAAAGGAAAAGGCAGTGGTTCGTCAACTGTAAGTACCTGTTTTTCTTTCCTGATTCCATGGTAGGGCTTTTACTCAAATTTTTGGGCTTTTTGTACAGTCCTCAGGTTGCTTCGTCCATGTTTTTCCAGTATAATTCCGCTCTCGGTCCTCCTTATCATGTACTTGTCGATACCAATTTTATCAATTTCTCCATTCAGAACAAACTGGAATTGGTAAAGTCCATGATGGATTGCTTGTATGCGAAATGTAAGTTCCAGAACTGAATCGGGAGATCTGAGTTGATCAGAAAAAGACTAATGAGTGAATGGCAGCTATTCCTTGTATTACCGATTGTGTGATGGCTGAATTGGAAAAACTGGGTCCAAAGTATCGTATTGCGTTAAAGTAAGTTGTCTATAGATTGAAGTGAGAAAGAATGGATGACAAAAAACCATGGACGGCTGACATTGAATGTTTTCATTTTCACAGAATTGCGCGAGATCCTCGATTCGAACGGTTGCCGTGCTCGCACAAGGGTACCTATGCTGATGACTGCTTGGTTCAGCGTATCATGCAACATAAATGCTACATTGTGGCCACTTGCGATCGTGACTTGAAACGACGTATTCGTAAAGTTCCGGGTATTCCCATTATGTATATCTCAGGTCGTAAATACGTTATCGAACGACTTCCGGAACTTGGCACCAATACTTTTTAGACATTTTTTTTATACTTATCTCCCTGTGAACTGTAAATAAACTGCATCAATCATCATGTTCTTGTCCTTCAGGCAGAGTAACGATGTGTCGATCCATTGGACGCGCTATGGGAAGAAAAAAAAAAAGTCTCAGGAGTGAGCGCTTTCCGAAATAAAGGCGAGGGGCATTTTTCACATGCTTCGCAGCGACTGAAATTTCCTGCGGAAAGCGCTTAGGCTGTTTCTTTTGCATTTTTTATCAACTATCAATGAGTGAAACGAACGAGACCATGCGTATTGCTCTGGTCATGGGAGCTACAGGCAAGTTATGGACCGTTTGGGGAACTTTTTCAGGTTATCGACGATGACGATGAGGAGCACGGTTTAACAGCATCACTGTAGGAGCTGTGGGCAAAGCGGTATTGAAGGATCTTTTGCTGAACAGCACCTATGCCAAGGTGGTGATTGTAGGCCGACGCGCCGCGGAGTTAAGCAACGACATTCCGCAAGAGAAACTGGTATGATATGGTACAGTAGATGCTGTGCTCATTCGGGTATCTAATGCGTGGGTGGTTATACAGGTGCAGAAAACCGTTGATTTCGAAAACTTGGAGCAACATCGTGAAGCTTTTCGTGGAGTAAAGTAAGTAGTTGATTGCGTCAAGGGAAACGAGTGAAAATCGTCATGACTGATACGCGTGCCATGGTACAGTGACGTTTATTGCTGCTTGGGTACAACGCGTGCTGATGCTGGTGGAGCTGCGCAATTTAAAAAGATTGATCAAGGTTACGTGGTAAATTCAGCTAAAATTATCGCTGAAGAGAATCCTGCAAAGACACAAGGCGAGACCGTTTCTCCCATCCATTTCCTGTACTGTTCATCAGCGGTATGAATGAGAAAAAAAAAGGCACCAGTCATCGTCCCAAGAGATCCAACGTCCTTATCACTCTTTTTTTTTCTAGTCTGCAAACAAAAACTCGCTCTTCCTATACATTCAGACAAAGGGTGAGACGGAGGACCGGTTATCTAATCTTGGATTTCAGCGTGTATCGATCTTCCGGCCTGGCTTGCTAGAACTCGAAGAGCCTCGCAGCCGTCCGCGATTTGCCGAAACCATCTTTGCCACCATCTTTTCGCCCATCAATCGAACCCTGGGGCTTCATATGGCTGCTCAAGTAGGCGCAGTAGCACGAGCTATGCGCAAAGTAGCGAATGACGATCCAAAATTGCAAGGATTGATTGATAAGAAGAAGGCGACCAGCGAAAGTGGGTCGCAGGTGACGATCTACAGTAACAAAGATATCGACATGTTGAATGAATGAATGAACGAATAAATAATCAATCGATCGATTGACTGCCAACCTATAGAATATAAGCCATGCATGAGAAAGGTTTATTTCGGATGTGCTTGATATACATAGATTTATGGCTGGGTAACTGCAAATGACGCAAGAGAAAAGCAAAAGAAAAGGGACTATGGCAAGAAAAAAGTTAAAAAGAGCGAATGCAATATTATCAATCAAAGTCCATAATGTTCAGCTTCATACTCGAGATACTCCATTTCTCTGGACTGCAAAAGTTACCAATAGCGATGATAATAGTCATAGCGATGATAGTAATCATCAAAGTCGCTGTCGTCATCATAATCACGATAGAAGTAACTTTTACGGTTTTTGGTTCCGCGTTTCTTTCTGGTCTCCCGAATCTTTTCACTTCGGCGAGATGAACTTTCCGCAGCCGCACTGAGACCCACTAAGCCTCCATGAATTTCCAGAGCACGTATGATGACATCGTAAGCTTCATACAGACACATGGGCGCAGCTCCGCGATAGTGAGGATTTCGGACGGCATCGAAATGGAGACCTCTCAAGTCTATCTCGCGCAAACGGTAAACAGATGTGGCAGTGGACTTGGTGATACGTTTGCTGTCGTAGCGAAGATGATCAACAATAGACAGATGAAGAGATTTGACGACGCTGGAGTTAGTGGCAGTGGTAGAAGCAGAGGCAGAGACGTCGGCAGAGGTGGAAGAAGAAGCGGCAGAGGCAGACGTAGAGACGACAGCGGAGGTAGAAGAAGGAGCAGAGGCAGACGTAGAGGTGACGGCGGAGGTAGAAGAAGGGGGAGAGGCAGACGTAGAGGCGACGGCGGCGGTAGAAGAAGAAGCGACATAGGCAGAAGTAGTGTTATTGTCATTAGCCGATGCAGCCATTGATGGAGAACAGTTCGTAGAAGATATGGCTGGGTTTACTTGTGCATTGCCACTAGCTGATGAAGTGGTCGCCAAAGTATCGGTGGTGGAAGACATGGCTTGTTCGACGTGTGCCTTATCGTTCGTTGATCCAGCCGCTGTTGGTAAATCTGTCGTGGAAGGCGAGATTGTGTTTCCTAGTCCGCTGGTATTGACGGATCCGACAGTCGTGGTAGAGTCATTTGTCGAGGCCACGGTTTGGTTTGCCTGTTCATTATCATTGGCTGATCCAGACGATCCAGACGATCCAGACGAACCAGCTGTTGTGGGATCAGAGTCATGGGGCTCAGTTCGGTCGCTCTTGATTTCATATGTGTCCTTCAGTTGTCTGATCTCTTGAGCAATTAATTCAGGATGGTAAGAGTAATAGTGACGCCGACACCGCAGACACAAACGCAGTGGACCTTCCGATGATGCGATCGTTAAGACCGCTACCGAACCCCCTGTGCCACGAGGGCGGCCCTTGCAGTGACATTCATCGCAAATTTGAAACTGGTTGGCCACCACCAACTCATAGTGATTCTTATACTTTGTCTTTGGGGTGCCGAGTTTGGCGGTGGCGGCAATGTTCTGCCACAAGGGCATGTTGCGAATGACGAGATACATCGCGCGACATGTGGAAGCCATCCGCAAGATTTCGGATGGCTTAAAGTGCCCAAGAATGATGTGCCACACTTCGGCCGGAAGACGGCCCGGATGGTCTTTTTCATAGATATAATCAGCCTTCTTTACTCTCTTTCGAGAATTACGCACGCAAGTTCGATCCTTCGGGGCCCGCTTTTTTGGAACGGCTGCTCGCTGCCCATTGTCTTCGATGGTTGAAGCGGGATCTGGTTCACGTAGGTGTTTGGTCTGACTGCGAGTTACAACCATTATAAAGACGTTGTAACAGTAAGAGACTAAACAAGTGGAAGGGTGGGGAGGGGGGGGGGGATTTGGCAGGTAGGAAAGGAAGATTTGTTTTTTAATACAAAGAAATTCCTCAGGACAATGAGATGACTTTTCAAATACCGACGTGATGCTTTTGAGGGTTGGGTGCATAAAAACGGGTCATTTTATCAGTCAAAAGTTATTCATCTTGCACAGTAATGTGCTCTTAGTAAACTTATGAATTCAACATTATAGGAGCATCCGATTAGACTTTGGATCAAAAAAATCGACTGACAAGGTCGGGTTCTCAACCATTCATGCAGAAACTTTGACGGGCTTGATTGGGATAGATCGTCTTTTTTTTCATTCGCAGTGTGAAAGCACGTGATTCTGAGATGGGGCAAGATATTTTTGAAACAAAGCAGATGCGCCTTTTTTTTCCCGTTTCTCTTGTCCCCTTTTGTCTTGGTTCCTCACTTGCCTCTGCTTTTCATTTCTTTACCATTATGTCTGTCATTCTAGAGCCATCTACCCAATTGACGTTTCATCGTAAGTCTTGGTTACTAAGTGTAATAGTATTGTAGCCAGTCACTGACGAGCAAGGGGAACAATCAGGTCCTTTGACGATTTCCTCCAAAGAGATACTGACCGTGAAGAATCCCGGTTCAGAACCTGTAACATTCAAAGTCAAAACAACGGCACCTAGACAGTACTCTGTTCGACCTAATGCTGGTCGAATTGAACCAAAATCTGAAGTGGAAGTGCAAGGTAAGGGAGATGACGCGTGCATGGTATTTAGTAAGATGTTGTTGACCCGGTCTCCAAAGTCATCCTGCAGCCATTCAAGGAAGAACCAGAGGCTGACTTCAAATGCAAGGATAAGTTTCTTGTACAAACAGCTGTTATTGAACCACAGTTTGAGGATCTTCCAGTGGGAGAAATGGTAAGAATAAAAGGAGGGTCTGTCACAAATGGTTTGAACAACTGGACTGGCTGATGAAACTTTTATTATGCTTAGTGGTCTCGTGTGGAAGCGCAGAATAAGGAAGGCATCCACCAACATAAAATAAAATGCGTGTTCTTGCCCGCGTCGACCCAAGAACAACAAGAGACCAAGGAACCACCCGTGAGCCATCAACAGGTAATTCATCTCTTGGCAATTTCTGTACATCATTGTTTCTTTTTTTGTTTCATCCTGCTGGAATATATTTTTTATCGGAGACCAATGTGCTGATGGGTAATGACATAATTTTTTTGCAAGGCATCGACGATCGCTGCTCCTGTACCAGTTCCCACTGTTCCATCGTCCACATCTCATGAACCTGCACCTGTAACAAATAACCCAGTATCCGAACCTCAACCCTCCTTTGTGGCTGAACCCCAATCCCCACCCCAACCCAAACCCAGAGAAGTGCAACCTGTGGCAGCTGAACCTAAGGCACCGTCCGTGGCACCGAGGAGTGTGCAAGAGACACCGATAGTCACTGACCCTTCAAAGAGTGAACCAAAGGATGTGAGCGACGTGCCAAAGGCTGTCAATGTGCCACTGCAAGCCCAGCCCATTGTGACGGATAAAGTGACGCCAGTGAGCGATCATGATTTATTGACAAAAGAACTCCAGGAAGCGCGTGACATGGTGGAAAGACTGCGAAAAGAATTGGCTCAGGAACAGGAACAGCGAGGTTTGCGAGAACGTCGTGCTGGGGAAAAGACGGTTCCGTCCACAGATGCAGTGCATCAGCACTTGGCTGCGCTCGAATCTCCTCAATCGGTGGAAGGTTACCCACCTCAAGTGGTGTTGATGGTGGCGTTTGCGGTTTTCTTGGTGACTTATCTTTTCTTTTAGAATGTACAAAAAACCAAAAATGGGAAACCCAAAAAAAGAATGCTTTTAGAGCATTGATTAGGTGGCAAGAAAAGCAGACACCATCGTTGTTCCTTTTTCCCTTTTGTTCTCAAACCGATCTTAATAATACTTATTATTACTTCTTTATCACATGCAAAAAAAGAAAGACGGGCAATAAGGTGTCGTCAGCCGACCGAGTCAATGGATGATTTGTTTGAAAGCAATTCTCAGAGATCACTTTTTTTTTCCGGGTTCGAGGCTCTTGTTGGTGGGTTGCACAGTGCACAGTTACAGAGACTGCAAACACACAGACGAACCCCCAGTTTGGCAAGGCGGGAAGTTTACAATAGCAAGCCAACTCTTTTTTTTTATCTTTGTTTCTCAATGAGTCTTAGAGCCATTTGATCGGCCGTGGCGGCCGCTTCTTCAGGTCGCACAAACTGGACACTAAAAATTTTCAACAGCGCGACAAGGTTTTTTTTTTTTATTGCTCACGGTAAGTGCTTGGAAAAAATGATATAAATCCATGGCGACTATTGAAGGAATCCAATGTACGAGTTCAGCCACAATAGATCATCGATACTTGCATACACATGGATGAATGCATAACTTGAAACGGTAGTTTGGAAAGGCAAGGCAAGACATGAGCAATATAAGCTGATCAAGCGGGGTCGTGGAGTATCAGGTGAGAAAATTTAATTACAATTGAAGACAGTCAACAGAAAATGCTTCATAACAATGTGTTTTGTGTGTGTATCCTGGAAATTTTTTCGTTTTGTGGAACAGGTGCACAAAAAATTGCTTGTGCAGCAAGCAATCTGAGACGCTTTGAATTTTGGAGTATATCTCATGATGGAGATGCATCGAAAGCACCGACTACCAGGAACCAATAAAGAAGACTCCTTTCTTTCTGACGCCGCTTTATCATGCACCGCGGATGGTGGAAAGGACATGGATAGCCATGTAAACATATTTTAAATCTTTCGGAAACCATGCCAAGGAGTATCCGTGAAACGGATCCATTTTTCGTATTCCTCGACGTTTCATCTTCGTTCAATTTATCCGTTCATCCGACCGCAGCTTGCTTCGATACACAGTGAATGGAAGCAAGTAAGGAACAAGGAACACGAACAGAAGACCAACGGAGAAGGACACATAACGTACGTTGAAGAGCAACATGAAAAGAAAGGGATTGAAAAATTCACGATCAACGGCATCACTGAGCGGATGAAAATGGAGTGAACAGCGTGGATCAATACGGTGGGACCCCTGACATGTCAAAGCCATTGGCGTTATTGGATTGCTCTATGCCAAAAGATTTGTTCTTATTGACGTTTATCCATTGGTATTCATTGAAAAAAAGGAGGTGCTGCGTGTAAGAAGCGGCATGTGACGCAGTTTTGTTTTGTTTTTACTGTTTGGTGTTTTGATAGTTACCATTTTAGACTACCAACAAGAAAAAAATAAACGTGCTCAATTTGGCGGCTGAATGAAAAAGAAAAAAAAAACAATGATGACATGTGTATATGCACATTTATAAGATGGAAAGTTCTTGGAAGGAATGATGACATTGAGTTGGAAGTCGTAAGAAGCAAGCAGAATAAAACAGAGAAAGAGGGAGCCTCGGCCTAATGTACCGAACAAAGCAACTGGGTTTTCATAAACCAAGATCAGCGGCATCACGAAGGCAATGAAGCTATGGGCTTCAAGTCCTGGTAAGATGAATGACTTACTCTTTTGAATTGCTTTGAACGTTTAACAGTGAATGTCCATAAAATATAAAAGGTGGGAGGGAAAAAAAGACATGATATTGGAATACGAGGATTTCCCAACGAAAGGCGGAGTCGCAATGGCAACTGGTGCGGAATTGTAAGGGGATATTCGATGTGCTTCTTTATTGTGCAGTGATTTGTAGGTAGATCGGTAGAATATCGAACTTTGTATGTTTTCCAAAAGGGATTGTTTACTTGACACTTGATAAAAAAAGACTATCCTGAAGGGAAAAGAAAAAGTTAAGCCGGAAGACACCAAACCAGATTATCTCGGTTTATTTCATCTGATGATAACAGAAAAAAAAAAAAAGGCAACTTGCGTGGTGTGAAAAAAAAAAAACCGACCATTCAAATCGTACCAGTTAAAAAACCCTCTTTGCTCAGTTTGTTCTTTTTTTTCTTCTTCTCTTTTTCTTTCTTTTACTTTTGTTTATTTGTATACCTTTTCTTTTACATCGTTCTGCTATATCATCGTTTGGATGCTCCATCTTCAGCAGCGGTACAGTTTGATCACGCCTGATAGGTCCACTCCTTCGAGTCCCACCCTGTCACCGGCAGTTGTCACACATACCACTGCAACGAGTGTTCCGCAACGTCACTCCTACGACCAGTCCATGGTGGATCTGACCGAACTGTCCAGACTCCTACAGAAAGCTCAAGCCAAACCGGCCAGACCGCGTTCTCAACTTTTCCAAACTTCCAAACCGCCTTCACCCACCTCCTCGGCCTCGTCCTCCTCCAGTTCTCCGCAACCAACCAATACCAAATCCAATCCATCTCCCTTCAAATTACCCAGCAACAATCCCCGCCCTCCAATCACCCACCGTCCCGCCAGCACCGCTTGTTCCACTCCTTCTCAGTTCATCTTTAAAAAGCCGGAGTACGATCACCAATACCATCAGACTCACTTTCACCGTCAATCCAGTCAGGACCGCAAGGATTTCTTATTGGCATGGTCCGATCTGCGCCGATTTTTTGTAACCGAATCCACCCATCCTCCTCGTGCCCCCTCTCCTTCTTCATCCTCCACCTCTCAGCAACGCACTCCTGAAGAGGAGTTGAAACGATCTGACAATTTTGCTAACCAATTTCGTCAAAACATCGGCGGTCGTTATGGCACTTGGGGTAATTATTCTTGACATTATGCAAAGCAGAAAAAAAAGGGAATTTTTTCCCCTTTTTTCTGTTTGGACTGTTAGGGAAAACTCGGAAAACATGGGTTATTGAAGCTGGACTCTCTCATCCGATAGGACGCTACATCGGCAAGGGCGCAGGAGGATCGGTCCGCTTGATACGCCGTTCAGCCGATCAAAAGACATTTGCCGTCAAACAATTTCGCAAACGGTTGCCTCACGAAAGCGAAAAGGACTATGTGAAAAAGGTGACGGCGGAATTTTGTATTGGATCAACATTACACCATCCCAATATCATCGAAACCTTGGACATCATTCAAGAGGGCCCGCAATTTTATGAAATCATGGAATATGCTCCCAATGATCTGTTCAACGTCGTCATGAGTGGTATGATGTCGCGCGAAGAAATTGCATGCTGTTGGCGTCAGCTCCTGCAAGGTTTAGAATATCTCCACAGTATGGGCATTGCTCATCGCGATCTCAAGCTTGATAATCTCGTTCTCGATCACATGGGCATCTTGAAAATCATCGATTTTGGATGCTCCAGTGTATTCAAATACCCATTTGAAGATACCGTCACATTTTCCAAAGGTAAGCGTTCTTTCCCCAATATGAACGCTATACAGGAGAAACACTTGTGCCACCATGGCGGAAGGAGAAAAAAAAAAAAAAGAAAGACTTCGGGTCAAGCTTAACCTAAAATTGTTGGCTCACTTTTACCCTTCTATTCCATCTTGGGCATAGGCATCTATGGCTCCGATCCTTACATCGGTCCCGAACAATATACCCAACCCACGTACGATCCAAGACTGTCAGATGTATGGTCATGCGGTATTATCTTTGTTTGCATGACAATTCGTCGTTTCCCTTGGCGTTATCCTCGTTGCTCGGATCCCTCGTTTCGCGCCTATGCTACCAATCAGAATCAACAGCAGTTCAGGTTGTTGAAAGTTTTACCCCGCGAAGCAAGACCGGTCATGGCCGGTATTCTCGACATTGATCCTAAACGTCGCTCTACTTTGAGTACCGTGCTAGCCGACAGCTGGGTTCAAGAAATCGATGTTTGCAATGTGTCTCACCCTGGCCATCGTCACGTTCATCATGTCTTGGTCCCGCCTTCCCAGAGTCACCAGCGAGATAATCTCGTAGTAGTCACCCCTGAACCACCAGGCGTCGTAGCAGAAAAAGAGAAACGCAAACGCATGATTCATTCCGTCTCTCCCAGTCCCCTTGCCAATAGTCGACCAGCCTCTCCTGCCGGTATACCAAAAACCCCAGTATCCGAAAAACCTGCATTCTAATACCTTTTCATCAAACACTATCCCCCACAACCCCATCATCGATGAAAAAAAAAGAACCTAAAAAAAAGAACCTAAAAAAAAGGACAAGAAAAAAAAGCAGTAAAAATTCTTCACTGTATTCCCATTTCATCTTGTAACATAAATGCTTGCGCAGCGTTCATTTTTCATCATTTACATCTTATTCATTTTCCCATTCTTATCCCTTTTTTCTATTCATCGATTCAACTATTTACTTTATATAAAAACATCATTTTTTTATGCTTTACCACTTATTTACCTGCTTGCTTAGTATAAAAACGATCCGTAGTGTATAAAAAAAAAAGCAAGTAGTCTACCATGCTTTTTTACCCGCGTGGTCACGTTACACTAACAACGATGTTCATCGATCTTCCCATCGTTGCGATATCTGTCTAAAAGCGGCAAAAAAAATCCATCATCCATCAAATGAATCCATTATGGAAATAATAATAGTAGAACGGATCGCCAGTGATTGGACCATTCAAGCCAGAAAAAGCGATCATCCGATGCTCGCTCGTACTGTTTATTTCTCATGCACGAGCCACCCTGGCGGTGATTTGAATTCTTGCTTTTCTGTGAAACCTGCAGCATGCAGAAACACACTGGGCTGTGCAACCAAAATACAGAAAGTTGTAACAGAAGCAGTACAAACACACATACAAAAAAATAAAGGACAAACCCGACAAGGGGGTAAACCAAACACAATAAAATAATAATAATAAACCATGCAAAATGACATTTGCGCGAATCACAAAAAATAATAATAAACAAAACCCTCTGCCGTTTCTTTTCACTTTTTGATGATGTCTAACAACCAGCTCATCAGTGGAAATTAAAGACAAAAGCTCCTGTTAACTTTAATTAGTGGTCATGCATAAGGCCCTTTGGAGGGGCAGTGCCTTTTGAGATACCTCGTTGCACACAGTAAGCTGAACATAGAGGCTGTACCAATAAAGTTGACGTGCAGTATATGTCCGCCAACACCGATATAGTCATCACTCACAATTTCGGTTTCAATATAAAGGGTCTATGCAACCATCGGTTCCACTACATGAATCTTCTTCTGGACTCAGAGCACAAGAGAATCAGCCGTTGCTTTCTCTTCAAGCTTAAAGGATGAGGTGAGAAATTCACCGGAAAAAGCTACATTAAGCGAACGAAACTTTGTAAAGCAAACAACAGCTGCACTATGCGAACTTGGAAACCCAAGCAAGCTGTGTCCATGGGAAGATATTCCGGATATTCTATGAAGTCTATCTGTAGCCATGTAATCGATGCGATTGACGATGTAACCTTTGGTGAAGAAGGAAGAATAGTTGATCGTAATGAGAAAGATATAAACCATATCTTGAGACGACACTTAGCAATAACTAAAGAAAAGGGAGGCTAAAAGAGATATGGATCATTATGTTCTATGATCTATGCATGCTTTTTTGTCGATGATGGGTCGTTTTATGTAATGTTAAATGATAAGTAGACATCTACCTAGTGGATAATTTCACTGAAAGAACAAAAGGCCATTTGGAAGAGGGATGAGTTATTTGTAATGTCATTCATTATGCTTCATTCAATCAGGTTGGTCAGCAGTTGTGACCACTTGTTGATGTGACACAGACTTAAGAACTGAGCCTGACGCTGAAGACAAAGAACCCTTCTTTTTCAGAAATACCTTTTTTTTATTCAACATCCCCCTTTTTCTCACTACCCTCAAATTTGACCAACATCTTTCATCATTTCAGTTGCTACTGTCAAGACTTTCAACAAGCTTGCGCAAGTGAATTAAAAACGGTGCCCTACTTGAATATCATTCAGCTGCCGACGCTGCTACGATACCGGGCGGAAGTTCAACCGTACTCAGTGTCAAACGATCGAACGACCGTGGAATCTGGTTCGCTTGCAAGCATCTGGAAAACGAAGAATTCGTAATGGTGATGCCGACTATGGACACTACCATGTCATAAGGACAAAAAGGTGTACCGTCGTTTCAGACAACAATCCGCAAAAGTCGAAATCAAGATCGAAACCTTTTTGAAGCTGGGTTTTACGGCCACAATCATTTTGAAGGTCCTAATGGGGGGGGGGTGGTTCAACGCAACTCGATTTCGGAGTGAATCTTGTATATTCCTGTGGCTCCTTCTTTGCACAGGCGTGGCTCCCATCTCCAGGGATTACTCTTACTGTTGGTGACTACGAAGGGGAAGTTGTTACCCAGGCCTATGTCCCACTGGATCGCCCCTTATCGAACGACTGGAGCGTACCTGTCGACACTTTCTTGCAGATTCAAACCCCAGGACCACAATTCGACCTGGGGTTTCTGCTTTCCGATGGCCTCGTTTTCGGCGTCTCCAGATCCACCACAAAACGTCGTGACATTTGGTTCCGTTATTCCCACAGGAGTGCACCAAATGCTGGGCTTTTTTTTCATTTTCTCCTGATTGTCTCGCCAACTATGGAGACCGTAAAAGGTCATGCACCTTGTTCGCATTGCGATGAGTTTCTTTCAACGAAAGGAAAAAGAGACACGCACGTCCGTAATCGACATAGCAATCACTTAACGATTGGTAGGTCAACGGGTCAATATCTGAACAGGAGGGTTTCTACTGATTTTGTTTGCATCCAGATGGGTTATTTTTTGAGCGGACGTTACATGGGAATACCATCGGCTTCGCTTGTCCAATATACCCCAAGAGCTCGAAAAACATTCGCACCAACAAGGACCGACATCACCTATACCAGCGTATACATCACCGAGCGCTGTTATTCAGGCGCCCATTGAAACGCTCTCGTTCGAACAGCTGAACATTGCGCAGCAATTTTATCTGTTTTCAACAAACAGCAAAGCGCCTGGCAGGACATGCCCCATTGATGGATGATTGACGAGTGGACGCAGCACATTCTTGCCCTCCGGGACGCGTCCACTCCGATGTTTATGAATACATTGATCGTGCGACGTGCAGCCGATTTCGTGCGGGTGTACTACAAGAGCATGATATTGGTCAGCACACGCTCCCTCAAGCAGCCAAAAACAAAATTGAAGACATTACAGTATATCGGTAAATATGGCTATAGTTTATATGCAACGAACATTTAACATGTGCTGGTAGAGCATGGCAAACGAATCCATGCGTTTGCCCGCATCTCGGGCAATCACGATGCTCATGACCGGAGACACAATGACCCCCTTCAACCGGACGCTTCTCTCAATTCGAAACATGTAAGTTCATACGCTAGGTGAAGAAATACGGATCTAACTAGTTCGTAGGGTCGAGAAACTGCCCGATGATTATCTTGACGGTAGCCCAATGAAAACCGAATCGATCACAAGGTACTTGGAAGCGTCGCTGGCAACCTTATTCGAGATGTTGGCAATGATATCATTGTCGAATGGTATGTAAGTAGTAGAAAGAATCTGTAAGGCACTTATTAGCATTACTGTAAATAGGACGTTGGTGAGCGACGAAAAAGCACTATCTGAGGAAAAGCCGGACGCAATCATCAGTGTAATCAACGGTGCATCGTTTAGTCGAGCGATTGCGTACGGAATAGCCAAGTCAGAGGTGCAGGCAATCAACCACAATCTTGTAACAAGGACTTGGGACGCCTTGGACGACTGGCAAAGGGAGCATCAGATACCAACGGCACCAAATTTGGCATTCGCATTCTTTGTGGGTTATAAGTACGCGGTTGATGTCTTGTTGAGCTTCTGAACATGCAGTATTTAACCCTTACCTTCTACATTTTTTTTTTCAACTAGGCAATCATGCCGCTTTTTATCGCGTCCAGCGACACCAATCATGCCTGAATAGGACATGTGCAACTGCCACCACACGAGTCCACAGTTCGGTGACCTCACTGGCTTGGCAATCATAACAGCTCAATTTGAGCTTGATGTGGTGCCAGATGTGCTCAATGGGGTTGAGGTCTGGTGATGTCAGTGAAGCAGACCCCACTTTACCTTGCGCAGGTCAACATCATCACCAATATCATTGCCGCCTTTGACAAATGGTGTTGCCTCTCCTTCCCTTGGGTGTATTGATCATCCTTCAACGTGCAGCACCGATCAAATGGGTTGCGTTCTTGTCTCATCCCGAACCGAGAACGCTCGTAAGTAAATGTTGTACCCTGTCTCATCCACCCAATTTCCAACTAAAGTGGTCATGTGGAATCGTGATGTCAATGCTGGGCGCAACATGCGCCGTATATTGGATGCTTACAAAGCAGCTTGCTGTCAGCTAGACTCCAGACCAGAAGCCCTCCGACGAGCATAGCACTGGCCACTGAGGAAAAGTCATGCAGACTTTTACAGCAATCTCTAGTTAAACTTTCAGGTGGACTTTGAATTATTTTTTCGTCCCTGACATAAAATCATTCTTTTTATAACGATTTGATTATTTCGAAAAATGCACATGTATCAGAACGGGATTTCCTAGGCTGTCTGCAAATAGTCGCAAATACATACAATCCAGCAGTGGCTGTTCACTCAGAAACAGCTGGAACTATTCTCTTTCTTTCCTTTGGCGCCTCCCAAACCTCCCCTCTCTGCCCTCAAATGTATACCAACCCACGATGCCGTATCTCGAACAAACAGAGAAGCGTCACTAGTACCCCATTAATCATGACTATGTTACGGGGCTGCAGGACAAAATTATAAGATGAAGTATACCATAGACAATGGCAATCGGTTGGAGATGGTTTTTTTCTGTCTATTGTTGATTCTCATTTCACAACAATCCTAGCCAATGACGCAAAAAGATGACCGGTGGGTTGTGAACATTCATCTTTTTTTTTTCGAGTTCTAGTCACCAAATTTACATTTATTTTCATTTATATTAGCACGCACTTGTTCATCGTAGAATTGACCGATTTTTTTGTATCCGTCCTATCCGTCTCCAATCGCTTGCAAGTCCGCGGCCTTGGTCTACAACCGGGCTTGCATTTGCTAATCCCAACGCTTGCCTTCGACGGGTTTCATAGTCATTGAGTCCAGCTTTTAATGACCGTCTGCCTCGAGAAGGAGCTTCGCCTCTCTGTTGTTTTGCGTTAATTACATTAGTGGATTACATGCGGAAAGTAAATTTTACCTTGATTACTTCCACATGATCGATATGCAAGCTCACACCATCATGGTTGCCTCCCCATGGTCGTGATTTGATGTGATGCCGTACAGAGCTTGCATACCCGCGCAATTTCGGTAACACCCGCACGCGGATCTTGAGATCATGATCGAGCCCCGTCTGGCCCGCTCCGGACGTTTTGCTCTTCCCGTGTTTCAATTTTTTGGATGCTCGCATCGCTTCCACTCTTCGCCCAGCAACAGCAAGCGCAAACGGATCATCCAATTCTATATTACTCTCTTCAAATGGAAGACGGTACTTGCCACAATGGATAGCCACTTGTATATCTCAGTATTCCGACATTCGCACACATTGAATCTTAGTTCTTTTTGCTCACTTACTTGCTACTACGTCGGAATCGTCCGTGTATATATCCGTTCCCCAGATCGCTCGTTTTTGTAGTTGTGTATTACTGTAGCTTAAATGCTTTCCGGATACTCGAACTTCCAGTACCCCGTTGATCGCGTCTTCAAAATTTGGTAACAGGAGATTAGGCGTGTAATCGTATAAACCTATTTTGTACAGGTTAGATATTCAACAATTTTTTAAGTGCACATAATGTATGAAAAAGATGCAAAAACGTACCTAATGATCTCTCTTCCATGCCTTCAACGGCTTTCCATACTTGGTCATTCCGTATAATTAGTTCGGGTTTCTTTTTGATCTCCCCCAAAGGTGGCCGGTGAGGAGATCCGGAAGGCGCAGCTTTAAACAAATGACTGCTGTTACGTCGGTTATACATCAGTTGATCCATGGACGTTTTAAGGGAAGCATCATTCAGTTTTCCAGACATGGCCGCGGCCGCCGCTCGCATCACCCCATCCATGGCCTCCTGGCCAATGCTGCCTCGACCCCCCTTTGCATTTTCCGATCGCTGACCATCTTCTTGACCCCGAGCACCGAGTGAAAGCGCCTGATCAAGCATTGACAGCAACGGGTGATGATGACCGCCCAGACTCGCCACCGAACTTTTTCGTCGTCCCATACTGGGGCTTCCGGTGCCATTGGACCTTCCCGATTTGTCATCGAAACTCACACTGTTCCGATGGGGGTTCGCAAGATTCGAACTCGCGTGGAGAATGCTATTAATATTTGCCGTGATCACCGCCAAATTGCCAATCGCTGCAGCCGCGGCGGTTGACGAGGTTGAATTTGAACGTCCTGCGTTGGCACTCGCAGCTACAGCCGCGAGCGCATTTCCCAAAATCTCCGACGGTGACGCTTGATCAGTTGATTTTTCGTCCGTGGTTGCCACAGGTCGCGCACTGAGACGTGAGGTCGAGCTGTCGCCCTTTTCAGTTGCCAAAGTACCCATGGGCGAAAATCGCGAGCCCTCCATTGACCCTACACTGCTGCTCAATCGACGTAATGCCGCGCTAATTTCTGGTAGACTGGTGAAAGCCGCTAAATTCGGTACAGAGAGTTTGGATCGGTTGGCGTTCTCTGTCCTTTTCACCGTTGGCGTTGTCTCGGACGAAGCGTCGGTGGCAACCGTCGGCATGGTACTCGTGCTGACAGGAGGTTGCGTAGATGTTGCATTAGCAGTCGTCGCGCTTGTTTCCGATGGGTGTGGGAAAGAGGCTCCAGCTTCATGCTTGGGATCGATTCTTGCAGCTTCATATTCCATCGATGGGGAAGACGTGTCATTTTCATCGTTCTCCGGAACAGAGATTGACGTTAATGCAGCTACTAGCTGTTCATTGGTAATGGTTCCGTTCGATGTATCGAGGGATGCCTTTGTCGGGATGGATTCGGCTGGTTCCGTCAAGGGTGACCCGGATGATCGCTCTGCCGTATTCAGTTCAGGTTTGATCGGGAGTGTCTGATCTTGAGTTACAGGCGAAGAATTCTGAATCCGTGAACTTGGTAAGGGCGGCATGCTATGCCCTCGAAACGTTTCTGGAATAGGCTCCTGTACGGTAGGCACAGGAGACAGGGAAGCGGTCGACAATGCCGAAGAGGACTCTTGTTTGCCGTTGTAGGTCTGTGCTCGTCCCTGCTCACTTAGAATGGCCGATACAGACATGCGCATGTTCAAAGGTTCCGAAGTAGGGTATACTGGCTGTGTTTCTATTGATGTGTCCATGGGTGTCTCCAAAGATGAAGAATCAGGGACAGCATTATTAGCGACGGGCCTTTCATGCTCTTTCGCCGGAGACGAGGAAGAAGCTTCGACCGCTGAAGATAATTTGCGAACAATAGTTTCCGCATCAATCAAAGCATCTGTCTCTTCCATGGGTCTCTCGCTTTCTATTGTCGCTTCACTCGGCTCTGCTGTATTAGTGCTTGTCATAGATGCTTCTGAGGCAAATCAAGTTTCAGTTATGCAACATTTTGCTAATTCACATTGACCCACGCAGAGCAGACCCACCTTCTTCTTTGATATTATCTGTGGCATCCGTCATGACTATAAAGAAATACGATAAACATCAACTCTTGACAAAAATGGTCTACCATTCAGACACAATACCTTGTGTTGCGGCTGTCGTGTCTGTTTCGCAATGCGCTGGTGCTTCCGGCGGATCAGTATTCTCTACTTTTTGACGCTTGATGGCTGGCATCTCTGAGGATGCCCCTTCTTCTACGTCTGGCTGATCGTGATTAACCGTAGCTCTTTTCTGACCCACTTCGTCGTCCATGATGCTGCTGTACGAAAGGAAATGCGATTCACAGTTAGCTTCTTCCACACCGTGACGGTGGATGCTGCCTACGGAATCACGTGATAATGGCAAGTCACGGTCCATGTCCACATGGGGATGCCAAGGAATGATTGGGACATTCTGTTTTTGGGCGACCGTTGACATTTTTCAACTTTTTTTTTTTTTTTCTAAACAAGCTATCATTGTTTTTTATCCTTTTCCTATGAGCGTCGCTGGCTCAACCTCGTCACGGGGCACCCCTTCACGCTCACGCTCACGTTCACGATCGCGTTCACGATCGCCGCCCTACAGCGATGGCCGTTACGGTCCCCGATACGGTTCTCGTTATGATGCCTACAGTTATCGACCCAGCAGAAGTGGTCCACCCACACCTTCAGAAGATTACAGAGATCTACGGGATCGAGAACGAGACAGAGAAAGAGATAGAGCATTTTTATTGCCGAGAGACGACCGATATATGCCACGAGCACGAGACAAGTAAGCTTTTCTACCCACCATCATATTTCAACCAACCTTGTACATCGATGAAATCTAATCCATTCTACCATTGTCATAGAGACACTCGTTACGCTCCTTATTACCGCCACGATCCTTCGCCATTACATCCCTATCCCCCAGTTTCTTCCACCACCACTTCTCGTGAATATCCCAAACACCCTGTGAATATCCGAAGTGAAGGTAGAACCATCGTCGATACTGAAATATGGTCATTGAAAATCACTTGGGAAAACTAATCAGCAGGAATTGGGATCCATTACAGGCAATATTGATAGGCAGCGACCATTCGACCCAAAATCGAGCCCATCAACGAATGGACTGGTGAAAGATGCAAGTAAAGATGACAACGACTTGGGTCCACGCACTGGAGCCGATACCTATACTCCACCTCCCCGTTACATGGATCGAAGGGACAAAGATCGTGATCGAGAAAGAGAACGACGGTATCGCGATGATGACAGACGAAGGGAAATTGATAGACGACCACGAGAAAGAGATGTGTATGTGTTAAAAAAAAAACCTCCTGGCCGGAAGTGTGTGTGTGTGTGTGTATGAGTTGTGAACGATAAACTGAATACCGACATGCTTTTACCTTGAATATATACAGTTACACCTCACGAGAAATGCTGCGTTATGATTCAGTTCCTTCGCTACCATCCTATGCTTCTCCATCCTTTGGAGGTGACTCTTATCGTCCCGATCGTGATCGCGACCGTGAATTGTCGGGACCAGTGAATCCCCCCATGGCCTACCATGAACGAGATCGATTAGGCGATCGCGACTTTTACCGATCGACCATGCCACGAGCATCCCCTTCTATGGAGTTTGATCGTTATCGTGGTCGGCCTAATCGTCCCTCAGATCGCTCATGGGGTCCTACACCCAGTACCAGTGTTCCGACTCTACGTCAAGACACGCGTCCCCGTGATCGGGAATATATTGAACCAAGATTATCTCGCAGCGTCAGTGAAACTCCTGTCAGTACTGCCAAGGATGAAAAAGAGTCGGTCACCCAGGAAGGACCCAATGTCAGCAAAGAAGGTGAAAAGGAAGACGGGAGAGGTCCATCCTCCGGTACGTTCAACAGTAAAAGGAAAAAAAAAAACTACTGCGAGATTGCATCGTGAAAGCTTATTAATATGACATCATTTTTTCCGTAGTTGCACGAATTATCGTGAAACAAGAAGAGTCCGCGAAAGATGCAATGCCTTTAGAGTCTCCGTCATCGATGCCTGTAGTGGAAGATATAGAAATGAAAGCAGAAGATAAGAAAACAGAAGATGTCCCTATGGGCGAACCCGGTGAAATTTCAGATGCTCCAGAGACGGTCGATGAGGAGACGGGCGCGCAGCCATCCACAGATAGCATCCCAGACTCCGCCGCCCCCTTGGCAAACGACTCCGTCACCGATATGATGAAAACAGAACCACCTGCATCTGTGGATCAAAAGCTTACCGAAAACCAACCTCCATTCTCCGACGAAGCTTCCTTTGCCAAGGAGAATGAGATGACTCAGCCAGCACAAGTATTACAGCCACCCGTTTCCACCGAAAACGTTGTTCAAACGCCTGTGACAGAACAGGAAGGTGTCACGCAATCTGCAGCAGCGACCAACGTTATCCAACCGGTCGAAGCTCCGATCGACAAGCCAGACAAACAAAACGTGTCTCTGATACAGCAACCACAACAACAAGACACATCCACCATGACACAGGAGCAAATCGTCGAGCGTATTGATCAAATTGAAACGGACATCACCATGTATGAGGATATGCTGGAAAACCTTGGCAAACAGCCTGAGCCAGCGGCAATGGAGAAAGGCGATATTATGGACGAAACAATGACAGAGGCGGGAGCGAAAGAAGACGAACATCATGAAGCCGAAGAGGCCAAACATCGTGCTTTACAGGCGATGCAAGAAAGTTCACAGGGCCAAGTAGCCGCCGAGGTGAAGCCGGTAGAGACTTCGCCTTTGATGCGCAAACGTCCGCAACTGCTCATCGATCAGGTGCGAGCTTACGAAGACAATGACGAAGATCAACTGTTGTGCGAAGAAATCACGGAAAACAATCGACAGTTGGCCAGAGAAAGCGCGTGTATGTTGGGCGGATGGCAAGGAAAGCCAGATGACCAAGCAGTGTGGTCCGATGAAGAACAATGGAGTCGGCCACTGTATGCTTCTGTTAGTGATTGTCCCCTAGTTCAGAGAAACATTGAACAGTTTGCCCAGCTCCGTATCACCATCGCCGATACATTGGCTCACCAGCACAAGGGTCTCAAACGTAAAGAACGAATGCTGAAAAGGGAATACAAGACGTTGTACGAACGATGGAAAGAGAAGAATATTGCTTTGGATAGCATTCGAGACCACGAACGACGCGCCGAAAAATATACCTATCGTTCGTCCTCGCGTCGCCGTGCAGAAGAAGAAACGGACGAGTTGGTGGATGGGGTCATTTTCAACAGCGATGTCGACGCGTTACGATTTGAAGGCGGTGATGGCGCATCGACTCCCTACAGCGGGCCAGGCAAAGGGCCTTGGACCTCGGACGCTGCACGCTCTGAAGCCGAACTGCTGGAGATTATCCAGTCGCTGGAATCCGCCGACATGCGCAATCCGGAGCTTCGTGCAGCTAAAACAACGGCTACGATTCCTGCCATGATCTTGGATCCAAAGGCACGGATGCGAACCTACAATGACCGCAGTGGTTTGGTCAAAGATCCATTGACTTATTACCATACCGGACCCGATACAGGGGATGTGTGGACGCAGCAGGAAATGACGGCGTTTATGGAAGGGTACATTCAGAATCCGAAGCAATTTGGCCATATTGCTGCCATGGTTGGCACAAAAACAGCACCGCAATGCGTACTTTTTTATTACCGCAAGAAGAAAAAGATTGATTTCAAGAGTCTTTTAAGTAAGGGACGAAGAGGTAAAGCCGGCAAACGCCGCGATCGATTAGCTGCGGCGGTTCGACGTGCTACCGGTGCTTCCAACTCGACGGTGAGAAAGGGCAAGAGTAAAGGCTCGGCGTTGATGACGGATATCGGCGAAGCTCAGGTGTCACGCAAAGCCAAAGAAAAAGAAACCGAAAGAAGAAGAGCAGGCGACGCCGTTGATGGCATGGAGACCGCTGGCACCCCGGAGTGGAGTTCCGGAGTAGATCGTCGAAGAAACAAGCCGCGCAACTCGGATAAATCGTCTTCGGCTGTCATGGCCGCCGCCGCGACTGCCATTGCTCGTATTGCCGATACGGACACGGCAGAGCCTGTGACGGAACGTAAACGTCCTGGAAGACGTAAAGGAAGATCGCCTCGTGGTTCCGTCGCGGCCTCGGCCAAGTCGGCAACCACCAGCGAGGTAGCCAAAGTGGAGGAAACCTTGGCACCACCACGGCCGTCATTTATGGAAGATCAAGAGATGACGGGCGATCGATCGGGGCCCACGGCGACCGCGCGTTGGACGGAGAAGGATAAGGACGTGGCCGTTGAAGCGTTCAAGATTCATGGTCGAAACTTTACCCAAGTGGCTGCCATCGTCAGTACAAAGACCGAGGATCAGTGTCGTAACTTTTATCACAACTACAAACGTAAATTTGGTCCTAATGTGTTTGACGAGGAGTCGGCGGAATCTTCAATTGTGTCCGACATTAAAGCGCAAGCAAGCATACAGGGGCAGCAGTTGAAGGCCGATGAGGAAGATGCGGCGGCGGCTTTGGTGGGATTGTTCCAAATGGGAAGTGGTTCGGTTACCCCTAGCGAACGTGGACCCAGCACTCCCACTGTGCAGGTAGAAACACTAGCAGGACCTGGTGTGGATAGTGGTGGCGGTGCCTCCACCGCGGCTCGACGACGCAGAGTACGATCGGCCTCTGGCAAGGCGGACGGTGGAGCCGACCCTGGTGCTTCTTCGTGGAGTGAACAGGAGATAGCGAGCAAATCCAATGTACGGAAGGCGAAGCATCGGATAGCGTCGTCTCCGGGATTTGATGGCAAGCGAACTTCCTATTCTTCCTATTGGTCTGTTTCCGAGAAGGGCGAATTTGTTCGGTTGTTGGAGATGCACGGTCGCGATTGGGATAAAATTGCCGATGCGATGAAATCAAAGACGGCCATTCAAGTACGCAATTTCTATGCGAATAATGAAGAAAAAATGGGACTCGCTCACATTGCACAGCGGTACGAAGAACGTCAGCGAAGAGGTACTTTAACCACGCTACCTCCCATGGGCACGTCGTTTGAGTCGTCGATTCACGGACCACGCAAAGAACTTCCTGCACTTGACAGTTTCCCATTTTCTTCCCCTCAGTTGGAGCGACAGACGCCTCAGTCGGCGCCTTGTGTCACTGCTCCACAAGACAGCTATTTCACTACCTTGGCTCCTCCTCAACCCCATCCTATGGCCATGACACCTGGCGAGTCGCCACAGTATCCCGAGTATAATCGACCTACTTTTCATGCTTTCCAACCACCGCCTCCACCAGCACCGACAGAACCTCGCCCTCCCGCATCTTCATCTGCCACTCCTTCTGTCACTAAAGTGGCCGATTTGCTCAACAGCGAAGAAACCGCCGTGAACACGCCAAAGAAGAGTTGGGAAACCTGGTTTGGGGCGTGAAAACCGTTCCATGATTGCATTCAAACGCTTTCTAGTTCGTCTTCTTTATTCTGTACAGTCTACACTACCGTAATATTTTTTCGTAATGCCTCTTGTAAATGTAATATGAAGTTCGCATCAAAAAAGTATGCCTTACTATCTTTACACCTATTGTCTCCAAGTTTTTTGTTTTTTTGCCTTATCATTCTCCCGTAACTGCAATATCCAATCAGCAACCGCGAATGAATAGCGAAAGGCTGATTGGGTAGTGTTGCAGTAAAATGAATTTATGTGACTGGGAGGAAGGCTTGTGCCAAGGATAAGCAGTCCCGGGCACATTTTTTTGGCCCATTAGAAGCTGGCCGAAAAAAAATCTCGATTTTTTTCAAGCATCGTAACAGGCATCTGCTATGCAATCAGACGAAGTTATTTGGCAGGTGATCAACCAGCAGTTCTGTTCTTACAAAGTTCGGTGAGTAGTTTAGCAATGGGCAAAATGAATGCGGCAAACACTGTGCTAATGCGCTTTTGTAGTACACCAACCGGCACGTTTTGCCGTAATGGATACAATGTCACGGGTCTTTGCAATCGTCAATCGTGTCCTTTAGCGAACAGTAAATATGCCACCATTCGTGAACACAAAGGTATTTATTTTGCTTCGCTCTTCTTGGTAGCCCGTGCCTCAGTAGCGATTTAACCGTTCCTTTTGTTTGCACCCGTAAAGGTATCGTTTACTTGTACATGAAGACTCCCGAACGAGCCCATTCGCCTGCCAAGATGTGGGAAAAAAAGAAGCTGTCAAAGAATTATGCGGAAGCTCTGGCACAGGTAACTGGAGGACGGGAAGAGCAAAAGCCGGGACTCACTGTTGCACTTGATGTGGACCATGGAGTGATCGAGCGATCTTTACCCGGATTGACGGGGAACTTGGTCATCAACAAAGAGAAGCTAACATTGTCATTGCCACACAGATCGATAAGGAACTGCAGTACTGGCCCAACTTTTTACAACACAAATGCAAACAACGTTTGACCAAGATCACGCAATATTTGATCCGTATGCGTAAACTCAAGCTGAAAGAAGCGTAAGTAGTTACAGCCATTGCCAACCCTCGTTTTATCGATTACTCACGATGTTCCGATGCAATGACTTATAGTGACAGACCCCAGCTTATCGGCATTAAGAAGAAGTTGGATCGACGTGAAGCCAACCGCGAACGAAAGGCCGAAGCGGCAGCACGATTGGAGAAATCAATTGAAAAGGAATTGATCGAACGATTAAAGAACAAGGCTTACGGTGACGCGCCTTTGAACGTGAATAATGAGATTTGGCAAAAGATTTTGGATCAAGATATTGAAGGTGCCGTCGATGAAGAATCCGAGGAAGAGGATGAAAACGAACTCGAATATGAAGATGAGGAAGAAGACGAGGTATGCACGCTATTTATTTTTTTACTCTCTGTGCAAAAACGTGCTAATTCCTTATAATAGAATGACATTGAATTCGTATCTGATTTCGAAGAATCCGATCTTGAGGATATGGAGAACGGTTTTGAATACGAGATGGAAGATGAGGAAGAAGAGGACGCCGATGCGCTATTGGACGGTTTGGAGGAAGCAGATGATCAAGTAGATGAAAGCGATGATGAGGAAACAACTTTGGTAAGCCAAAATAATGGGAATGGACCCTTGCAGGATAGAGTACTGAATGAATTGGATAGGCTAAGAAACGAAAGTCACGGGCAGCGCCCAAGGACACGAAACGCAAGAGGAAGGGTGCTCATGTGGAGGTGGAATACGAGCAAGAAAACGAGGGAGCATTGCAATTGTGACATTGATACCCTATTCTTTCTTCCTTTTTGTCTTTTTTTCTTACTCTCCTACATCACCCATTCTGCCCATGCGATACATATAAAGAAGAACAAAAAAAAGGCACAAAAAAAAAAACCAACCACGCACACAGATAGCTATCACAGCAAACTTTTTCATCTTCATAAGCAAATCATTCTTTTTTATCTTTATGCTGATTTTCTAATTTACAGTAGACTTTTTTTGACAATACATTTCGAAATACTTGTACTTTCACAAGGCAATCGTTGCTGCTTTTTTTTCTCTGCATGCGAACCAAAAAATATTAACCTCTTGGAATGTACGTTGCTAACGGTCAATGAGCGAGGTTTTGAAGAGGATGGGCACAGGGCCCTATGAACAAATCTAAAACGGTTGACTGTTCCCAGTCTGGACACACTGCTCCTGTTATTCCTTTGATATGGATGGCAGCGCCACTACTCAAGGCTATTTAATATATTCAATACTTAAAAAGTAGTGTAGCGATTGCGAGTCGTGAATGATAAAATCATGAGTTGCTATACAAGATTTATTTTGTCTTTTTGGCCTTCTTTGTTCGGGTTTTCTTCTTCAATGCATCCATGTAGGCTCTGATAACGGTACTGTAAGCATTTTGGAACTTTTCAAAATCGTCTGGCGATACCTTTAGGATAAAAAAACATGAGCATCGTATCTTTCCGAAAAACTTCGGCACACACTTACCATGGTACTGATCTTTTTATCTTTGTAGGTGGCTCGTACAAGGGTTGGGTATTGTACGTCCTCATCTACTTTGGTTTCTAATACTTTGTCGGCCGACTTTGGGACCATCTTGGATATTTTTTTCGCTCGAGTCAATCTATGCGCGGTCACTGATAGATGAGTTAATATCTAGTAACGAAACGTTCGTTGAACTCTGCCAATTCTTATTACTTCGTTTCATCGTCACAGAAACCGCACCAGACCCGCGAGTCGCTTCATAGAATCGGCCTAATTCCACTGTGAACTGCAAATGGTAATATCGTTAGAATAACGGAAACATTTATTTTTGTAACACCTTGATATGCTTGACTCACAGTGACGGGATCTAATTCCTTCATGTGTAATAAAATGGCTGCAGTGAATTACGAGCCTCAACGTTCCTTTTCCACACTTGCAACGAAAGCGTTGACAAAAATTTGCCGTTCAAACTCCGACTTTTTCGTTTCGCTGCTTCCCTGTAGAAAATCATCACTCTAAATCATCGCTCTTTCGCGACGAAAGTAACAGGCCACATAGCTGATTCCAACCTTTTGGTCTGGTCTGCTTTGCTCTAACCGCCAAGGCTGTCTCGCTCTTTTTCTTGATGACATATGCAAGACACCACAATTTATACATATTGTCAAAGGTGCGCTTGACCAGCCTACTGGCTATTCTGATACCAGAAGCGTTGCGTTAGGTAGAATCACTGCGGTTCAAGGAAAGCAACGTAAATAGAACGATACGAAAATCCTCCATCCATGGATGACAAAAAGTTGTAATTGCCCAAGGATGGCCTTTTGATATCATGGTAGTCCTCCATGTCTCTTTTATATATGCAGTGTGTTCGTCTTGGATTCAACAACGAATCTTGCAGCGAGGCCAACCAGCTTAAAAGTCTGCAATAAAACATGGATCTGGCGTGGGTTTCCAGTCCCTCCCTTCACCGTGTTCCTATATGCCCTTTAAGAGACCAAGGCCTTCTTGGGCTTTGGCATTGATCGAGTGAATTATAAAAACGCACCACTCATTCATTTGTTGCAGTCCACAAGAGACGTGATTGGGACCATAACGGGAAATTCGCCTATCAGTTTGTTTTATCTACAATAAACACAAACAACATCGATCGGGATCCGCGGCTCCCGTTTTTTCCATATCAGAAAAATTGGTCAGTATGACAAAGTTGTATCGTATCGTGACTGTTTCCAGTGAATCGGTGAACCCAGGGCTGGGCGAACATTCATATTTTTCCCTTTTTGCCTCTGGGCCCACATTATCTTGAGTGCATACAGAAGCCCTTTCCAAGGCCTCCCCACCCTGCCACTACGAGTTTGACTATGGAAACTTCAGCGCCGACTCATTTACGGGAAGACACCATTATCGGCTCGCCGGCCATCCCAGCCATCACCAACGAACCGAAAAGCAATCTTCGACGTCAGTTGGACGATCTTCTTTTTGGCTCCGTAAGTCATACGCCACTTTTTAACTTGACTGCTTTAAAGCATATGGTCTATTGAGGGACCCGAGCATGATATACTTAAAACGAATGGGTCTTCTTTAGGTGGCGGGTATGGTGGGTAAATTTGTCGAGTACCCTTTTGATACCGTCAAAGTTCGACTCCAGACGCAACCGCTTGATCGCCCGTATTACTCAGGGCCTCTCAACTGTGTCAAAGTAACACTTCAACAAGAAGGATTCAAGAGTCTTTACAGGGTAAGTAGATAATGTTGGAACGGATAAGTGTTGATTCTAAAATTTTGGCAACGGTTTCGCTTTTTTTCCTTTTTTCCCCGCATGCGTTGTTTTAGGGCTTATCATCTCCGCTTATTGGATCGATGGTTGAGAATGCGGCTTTGTTTGTCGGATATCGTCAAGTACAACGTTTAATTCGTAATTATTCGGCAACCCCGCAACAAATCGATGAATGGGAATCCATGAACCAGGAAGATTTACCGGCTCTCAGTATGAACCAATTGGTCGTTGCCGGTGCAGCATCAGGAGCGCTGGCGTCTTTCGTTCTCACACCGGTCGAATTGGTCAAATGTAAATTACAGGTACAGATCGGCACCCCCTCCACTGCATCATCCACATCAGCAGCCACAGCGGGGCAACCCATTCGATATACGGGACCTTTCCATGTGATTGCACACACGATCCGACAACACGGTTTCAGTGGATTTTATCGTGGTTACCTGGCTACATTGATTCGTGAAACCGGAGGAGGTGCTTTTTGGTTCGGCATGTATGAATATACTTGTGATTTTTTCATGCGTCAACATCAACGTCGTACGGGTGAAACCATTACGAAAAAGGATCTGAGCCCGGGTCAATTAATGTTGGGTGGTGCGTTGGGAGGCATGGCGTACAATTTCTCCTTTTTCCCTGTGGATGTGATCAAGTCGCAAATGCAAACTGATGAAGAACTGTTATCAGCCGGCAAGCGAGCGCGACAGTCATTCATGCAAACTGCTCGAAGCATCTATGTCGGCGGTGGCATTCCCGCCTTTTACCGTGGCTGTGGTATCACAGTGGCTCGCAGTGCGCCCAGCAGCGCCATCATCTTCTTAACTTATGTAAGTGTGAACCTTTGCGTGCTTGATATTCTGGAGAATCTCCGTATTCATCTTTCTTTTTTTCATCTACAGGAATTACTTTCCCGACATTTTGGTGCATAGAACAAAGAATTCCATTTATATCCATGTCATAGAACTTGCAACATTTCTCTTTTTCTTTTTCTGTATACACTTTTGCAATCTCTTTCTTTTACACCCAATTCTTTCTCATTCTTGTATTTTTACTAATCAAAATCATTTTTGTGACAATCTTAATGAATGCCATTCATTCGTTGTTTTCTAAAGTCCCTTCTTTATTATGTCGTATAATGACTCGCTTCACACCATAGTAGAATCTTCAAACTTGGTCTTTAGATGACTTGCTAGTGGATCCACGGTATTGCTCTATGTGGTTGCCTCTTTTTCATCTCTAAATGATGCTAGCTCTGCTAAGCTGGCAGAAGCATATCATAAGGCAGTGAATGAAGCCATATTAATAGCTCTTTCAACTTGAACGACCTCCAATTGAATATCAAGGTCACCATCGTCATACCAATTTTTTTTGTGACCTGTGCCGTATCAACTCTCGTTTCAAAATTAGGAATTGCCAGGCCCAAAAATGAACGCCACAGTTAAAGAAAGCAGTCACTGTGGGCCTGGTGGTGTTGCCCTTCGATCTTTAATTCTGTTTTTTCGAGTGCCTGTTTTAAAAGAACCACCGCCATGTCCCTGCTCAACCGTTCTCTTATTGGCACTACCAAGATTCTCCACCACAGCCATTCCATTAGTCCCTTGGCACGACTGAATCCTCTCACAGGTAAATTGCAAGAGTGCCTTATAAAATTCGACAATAGCTGTCAATTGGGCCTTTTTTACTTACAAATTTAATCGGTTGTGCAGAACAAGTTCGTTGGGCATCAAAGAAATCCGGCGGTTCTTCACGTAACGGCAGAGATTCCGCTGGTCGACGATTGGGAGTAAAAATGTTTGGTGGTCAGGAAGTCATTCCTGGCAATATTATTGTTCGACAAAGAGGAACCAAATTCCATCCAGGTGATAATGTAAGGCAAATCTCTGTAATGTAGAAATTAAAAAACACAAAACTCACTGGCAGTGGCTCCGTTGACAGGTCGGCATGGGTAAAGATCATACTCTTTTTGCTCTTGAATCGGGTTACGTTCGATTCTACAAAGATCCTCAACAACCCAAGCGTCGTTTAGTCGGTGTTGTCTTTGACCGAAACGATACACTACCTATTCCTCCCGATCAGCCTAAACCTAGACGTTTCGACCTTGTCGACCTGACAACCTTATAAACAGAGATTATGCTTGTGAATAGATTATGTATACATATACAATTGCCTTTTATTGATTCATTTTGAAACTAGACCCTTTAAAAAAAAGTTCGGAGGATGGGATTTCAGCCTTTTTATTTACGTTGGAAGTCTGTTTTAGCGGATGCTTCTTCTTTTTTTTTGGCAATGGACATGGTTGTTGGTTTTTTTTTACAGGAGAAAAAGTTTTAATATTGCAACTATGAAAGAGGGAGAGCTATTCAAGAGAAAAATAGACGGATTAACTTATTCAGATAACAATTCTTGAGCTTGTTTTGTGAAGAGACCACGGCCTGATAAAAGATCCACCAACGGACGATGTTCATACCACCACGCATCTTTGGGTTTGCGGTTCTTGAGATCGGTGACAGGCAACAGACTGGGCACCGAGCGATGAGTGACTTGATTACCGGACAAACCAATTACGGCGGCCGATTCCACGTCTTTGGTAAGTTCAACAGGAATGGGCGTACCATTTCGGTAGGCATTATCGAGAACGGCCAGTGCATGCTTTTCCAAAAAGCATACACAGCGCATCGCCAAACGTGTAGCACGAATACGGTCCATGGGAGACGGCGTGTTGCCTTGTTGGAGATGACCCAAGACGGCCGTACGTGAATCGAAAAGAGCATGACCTTCGTCCTTGAGGATGGAACTGATCACGTCGGTGGTGTAAGTCTTGCTGACTGTTTCGTTTCTCAGGACAATACGACCTTCGGATCGATCGGCGTCATCATCCAAGTACAGAGCCATCAAATGGCGCACATCCGACTGCAAGCGAGCCAAGGAAAGGCCTTCCTCGGGGATGTAAATGGTGTTGGCGCCCGTAGCAATACCGGCTTCCACAGCAAGATAGCCTGATCGACCACCTTGCACCTCCACAACGAATACACGTCGACGAGACGATCGTGCCGACTGGAGAATGGAATCGCAGGCGTCGGTAATAGCGTTCAGGGATGTATCGGAACCGAGCGAATAATCGGTACCGGGGACATTGTTCGAGACGGTAGCTGGCAAGTGGCATATAGGGATGCACAAAGAGGGATATTTGTCGCGTGCTTCTTCCAAATTTCGAAGCGCTGTGAATGCTTCAAATCCACCAATTATCATCAAGCCTTGAATGTTGTTTTGTTGGAGTTGGTAAGCCACCATGCCCATGTCGACAGATTCACCGGGTACGGCACGATTGGTACCGAGCTCCGAACCGCCTCGCGAGGTCCAGCCATCGACCTTGATCCAACTCATTTCCTCCACAGAACCACGCACCAAGCCGGGGAAACCATTGTAAATGCCGAGCATTGTATGACCGCGATTCAATCCATAACGCACAGCCGTTCGTGTAGCTGCATTCATACCGCCGGCAGGTGCGCCCACATGGATGACAGCCAGACGCATCTGTTGGTGTTCTGGTAAAATCATGGAATGATCATCGAGAATGGTGCTGGCGGAATAAGCGTCGAATTCTTCGGAAAATTGAGGATCGCGCAATTCCATGGCGCGAGCAAAGTCTTTTTCGCTGATGGCTTTGGCAACGTCGTGGGTCAGTTCGACGGCTTTCATCAAGGGACCCGTCGTGACGTGGTTGTTGCTCATACCGATCAGCGGTGAAGGAGTGTCGGGGGTGGATCGAAGAACGGCTTCCACAGCTTCCACACCTTGAATGGTGGCAAGAATACGGTCAAATGCAGCAGGCGAACCACCGCGCTGGGTGTGACCCAAGGTCGTCACACGTGTGTCCAGACCAAGTCGGTCGCTTAGAATATCCTTGATGTATTCAGCCTTGATGGGTTTAAGCGATCTGTCAATGGCGCCTTCGGCGACGATGATGACGGTTTTTCTTTTGCCGAGCTGACGATGGCGTTGTGCAACCGAGCACATGACGGATTCCCAATCATCACTGGTAGGCGGACGTTCGGGAATAAAGACGAAATCAGCGCCTGTAGCGATACCGGCCATCAATGCCAGCCAACCACAATGTCGGCCCATGACTTCAACGACAAAGGCACGTGAATGCGACAAGGCCGTGGTACCGATGGAATCCACACTTTCACAGATACGATGGAGAGAAGTTACAGCTCCAATGGTGATATCTGTGCTGGACATATCATTATCGATTGAGCCCACCAAGCCTACGATGGTTAAATGCTGGTACGTGTTGGCTTGTTCGGCAGTAATACGTCCGGATTCTTTTAGCTCATTAATTAGGCCTGGCCATTCCGAACGGAACACGTCGGCACCTGTTAAGGAACCGTCACCGCCACATACGATGAGCGAATCGATACCGTTGGATACGAGGTTTTGGGCAGCTTGAAGACGACCTTCTCTTTTCTTGAAAGGCATGCAGCGCGCCGTACCAATGGTGGTGCCACCCTTTGAAACACCACAAAAAAAAATTATCCACATGAGTCAATCCTCTATATTACTTTTTACTCTACCCCGACATGACAAATGATTACATACCACGGCCAACCATCCTCGCACGCTCTTCCAGTCCATCTTCCGAATGCGTTCTCCGCCATCCACGAGACCTAAAAATCAAGTGATGGTCAGGTTTTTTTGATGTTGTCTCTAGGCCACATTTTTCTCTTTTTTATATTTTTACCTTGATAACCTTCGTAAACGGCAAATACTTCGCAACCCTTTGAAATACCATAACGCACGACGGCGCGTACGGCGGGATTCATACCGGGGGCATCACCACCGGAAGTAAGCACGGCAATTTTCTTGCGCTTAGGGCTGGGTTGGGAAGCGGCTTTCACAGCAGTAGGGGCGCCTTGACTCAGAATATCGTGCTTATCCAAGAGGCTCGGGAAGGCCGGTTTATTGGCAAAGACAATCATGTTATTGAGTGGATCCAAAGCATAGAGTTCGATCAATTGGATTCGATCGTTGGCAGAAGTGGATGATTGATCTTGGAATAACACTCCTTGTTCCTTTAATTGGCCTTTGATCGTCTATGATATACAATTCTCTTGGTGAGGCTTTTTTTTCTCGGTCTTGTTTCTCCCGTACATTCCATTATCTCTGGCTGTATCTAAAGCACTCATCCTTTTCTTTCCCCGCTCATCGATAAAAAAAAAAAAGAAGACCCTTCCCAGTAATACAAAAAAAATCTGCTTACATCAATATCTGTCACGGTCAAGACCATGCCACTGGTGTGTAGTGCCCAGTCCACATCCTGAGGAGGTTGTTCTCGTTGAACAGCCGAAGTATCGATGACAAGCTTAATAGTCACGTCCGAAGTTAGTGAGCTTTCTTCGGCATGCAGTTTCAACCACACTTTTTCCGACGTGATGGCATTGTCGTTCTGACCGAGAATTTCCTGGAATCCGAGCGCTTTGTAGAACTGAGCGGTCTTTACAAACTGCTCGGTGTTGGTCGCATTAAGCAGAAAATGCGACAATCCTTGACTGATTTTCCTCATGGCTGTACCAAGCTATTCTTTTCTCGAACGTAAAGAAGACAGAAACATGAAAAAGGAAAGGAAACCCCGACATTTTTGCCTTTTTTTTCCCGTTCACAAAAAAAAAAGGGCGTCCGGCTCGGTCCTGTTGACCCCGTTTCGCTTTATTTCCATGGGATCGATGGAATGCTTGCGATTCCAAAAGGTTGGGAAGCAGCGTGTCGCATATTTTCGATCCCCGATTACAGCGGTGTCACCTTAATTTTCTCTCGCTTTTTCAGACCCTTTCACTTTGGCTACAGTGATTAGCCAATCGCGGCGCCTGGGCCGTCAATGAGAAAGTAAAGTTCTCTCCCTCTGGTCCCCCAATAACGCTATTAAATTAGCCAAGACGACATATAGATGATTAAGGCCACATAAGTTATAGACTTGGTCTTAAACAGCAATAATCATCAGATATTGCACTGATTCGGACGCGTATACATTCCCAGTGCCATTAGTCTTTTGTGTGACTTGCGAAAGATAGGATGTAGTATTATGTCACCAGCAGGCTGGAATCCTGCGCTTGGAATCTTATCTCAAGATTTCCGAAACTGATTTAAAACGCCACGTACTATTTTAACCGATAGCTCTGCGGTCTGTCTCTATTATAAGCGTTGCTCAACTGCGATCTTACCGAGTATCAACTATTTCTTATTTCTTTGGTTTGAGAGTAATATGCTGTTCTGTAGAGAGAGGTGGAAAAGGAGTTTGGTGAAAGAGATGTTTGATTTGAATATTATTGCTACGATACGCATCAGCAAAATTCCGTATCGTGGCTACGATTGCAAATTAATCCTTTTTCTTGTTTGAATCTTTTCTATTCAGATAAACTTCCGTCCAGGATTTATGCGATCCTGTCTTTCAACCAATTTTCGAATCTAATCAAAAGGCTGGGAGCAATTAGGCGTAAAACTGCAGACTGGATGAATTAAATTTTCCGTGCTCTGATGTAATATCAACGCGGCTTGGCGATTGAGTCGCATGCTGGCATGTGAGTACCTTTAGGTACCTTTAGCCCGCTAGGGTCACATGGTGTAGCAGACATATGTGTGGGATCACAAACACACACATTCAAACCTAATTTACACTTTCGAAAACGGCAGCAGATATAGGATACAATTGCTTTATCAAGAGCTCTTGGTCGGATGGGCGGCTGTGTCACCATCGATTTTGTCGAATGCAAAACAAGTAGAAACTTGCTTGCCAGAAAAGTGTGGTGACGCGCTTATTGTATATCCTCTCATGGCCATTTGATATCTCTGATCTATTGACGCATGGTTTGGGTGACATCGACCTGCTCGCCTCATATTTATCAACGTTGGTTGATCTGATAAGATCTGCAAAAAAAAAAAAAGGTCCACCTACTCGTACTGGTTTAACCAAATAATGGCGACAGTTAGTAACATAATAACATGCTACTCGCATCGTATATTTTGAATCCTGAGTATTTATTAAAATATCCCCTCTGTCGCCGAAAAAAAAAAGTACCGTTGATCTGGACGTGCAAATTCGAGTTCACCAAGTCAAGCTAAGAGCACTTTTAATGAAAAACTTAATGATATTCTGGGTGCGTGATGACACCTAAATAAACGGCATATTGTCGGGTGTAACCATGGAAACAAGCTAGGATTGACGAGAAGGTTGTGAGAGCGATTTCTTTGTGACAAGCGGATGGTCAGTCAGCAAGCACTGTATATAAAATCACTTTTATAACCTGCTTCAAAGATGCTTTTATGTTTTTAGACAATTAGCTAAACAACATAAAAGAAGATTTTATTAGGGTGCATTCTGGGGAGAGCGCTTGAATTATCCAAATTTCTGTGTGACCCAGGATACGCCAAAGTGGAGTCGATTGTTTTTGGAGCCAAGTGCGGAGTTTCACTAATTGTTGTTGTATTTGCTTGCTTTCTTTTCCCCCGTCGTCTCATTTGGGTTGTTTTCTCTACAATATCACTCGCTGTCCTTTGACCTTTTGCTTTCGACTCAAAGGAACACAGTATCGTCATGCCGACTAATATGCAAATGCAGTCCATCTCGGGTATTATTACCCGAGTACGAGCGACTTCCGGTCAGATTCCCACTCCATTGGTAGGAGCATCCATGACCGTCGTCGACGATCGCATATTCGTTTTTGGAGGTCGACTCGTCTCATCACGGAAAATGAGCAACCACCTGTATGTTCTGGATCTCACCACCAATGTCTGGACCAAACATGTTCCCTCACCCGACAGCGACAAACCTCCTAAACCTCGTTACTTCCATTCAGCGAGTGTCTACAAGAATCTCTTAATTATATTCGGAGGCATGGGTCACTCTCGGATATCCGCCGAAGGACTGTGTGTACTCGACGACATTTGCATCTTTGATATAGAAACCATGAGCTGGCGACGATCCAATGTGACCCCGTCGCTGTATACGACTCGACCACGATACGCTCACTTGGCCGCCGTGACGGACGACAAACTCGTGATCATGGGTGGCCAGGATATGGACAACAACTATCTTGAAGAGATCAACGTATTCGATATCAAGGCCTTAGAATGGGTTCAGACCCAAACCTTGGACAGACACATTGGTGCTTACCGGTCCATTGCTGTCACTACCCCGCCGGGGACCCGGTTACCCATCATGCTGAAAGACACCCTGACGGGGCGAGAAACCGATTCCGATGCGGATGCCGATACCAATGCACCATTGACGGACAAACCGCCGGGGTTGAATAACAGAGCTTCGACAGTACGACAATATGGCGAACCTTTGCAAAATGCCAACGATCCTCATCCCATCTTTTTCTACACCAATTACAACTTTGCCGACGTGAAACGGGAACTGCATCTAATCCTTTCACCTGGCAGTTCGCCTTTGCATATAGAAGATTGCTCAGCATCCATGACGGGATCTGTCATGCCGCCAGGACTTCGATTTCCAACAGGACATACCCTCGGTCATCATCTTATATTGTCTGGCACCTATTTATCGCCTCAGGCCAAGTCATATACGCTGTGGGCTTTGAATTTCAGCACGTTATCATGGTCACGGATCGAAACTGGCAATATTTTCAACACCGGATCTTGGAATCGTGGAACGCTACACGAAAAGACGAATCAGTTTATTGTGTTTGGGCATCCTGGGCGCGATCTGTTGGAGGACTACAACCATCGTCAAGTGAACTTTGATTACATTGCCGCGGTCGATCTCGAAGCGTTTGGCATTTACCGGTTACCAAAGATGACGTGCTCCTCGCTCGCTCAAGAAATGGGCCTGAGTCTGTTGAATGAACCGGCCGTGTCCGACTTTCGCATCATTACGCGCGAAAATCAAACCATTCCCGTGAATTCAGCCGTTCTGGCACAGCGATGGCCTTATTTCGAAGATTTGATGAAGTCCAATAGGAAGAGTATTCACGTGCCAGTCAGTACGGTCGTATCGAACCCGTCTTCGGAACGTCGCGTGAGTGTTACCAGCAATAGTGAAGAGGCACCCTCTTTGGCCGGTGACAAACCGGTGGTGGAAGACGAATCAATCAACAAGGAAGGGCAGCAGCAAGCCACCATTACAACCATGAAATGCCACAGTATGGTGTTTCCTTATCCGTATCCGGTGGTGATTGCTCTGTTGCAATTCATCTACACAGATAATTTGCTGACCGCACAGCAGTATCAACCGCATGTGCTTTCACAACTACTACTTTTGGCGGACATGTACAAGTTACCGAGACTCCGCGAATTAGCCGCCCATGCTTTGCATCAAATGCTCAACATGTCGACCGCCCCACTGATCTTTGAAACCGCCGCATTATCCCATCACATCAGCTTGCAAATCCGCGCTCTGAAAATGATGATTGCCGCTAAAAAAATGATCCAGCAGCAACAGCAGCAGCAACAGGAGCAACAACAAAAACAGCAGCAGCAGAAGCTAACAGCCTCAGAATCACAACAAGGGTCCTCCTACGCTACTCAGTCGCAGCAGACACCATCTACAGCCAGCGAAGCACAGAATGGGAATCAAGGTTTGATGTCGTGGCACCAACGAACCGGTCGACCCACCGAGAGATCGGTTCGGGAAGTGGCAGGCCAATCGTCGGCATCTTTATCAACGAGTCCGTTGCAGACCACATCATTGCAGCAAACAAAGACCCCCCCTCAGGTTTTGGATTCGTCTTTGGCTTATAAGCAGAGCACGGCAGGTAGTTCACCGACCTTGCAAAGTCATCGCGATCGTGCGCCTTCCATATCCAATCGATCCATTTTGACTGCATCACGGCCCTCTACACCGACAGGCTACAATTCTGTGTATAACCCTGAGGATATGCGATCCGAGTCCATCAGCGTTGCTCCTTCAACCCCATTGGGTGCTCCGTCTTCTATCGCTGAATCCACCATCACGACGAGCGGAAGAGATACGCCCTCTTTATTCTCAAACGATCAGGAAAAGGTCGTCAAGGATGGTAAATCGAAGAAGACGAAAAATAAGAAGGAACGAAGGCCATTTCTGGGCGCTTTTGGCAGCAAGCTATCAATGACATTTCAATAATTTCCTCTCTCTCTCTCTCTCTCTCTCTCTCTCCCCTTTCTTTTTTCCCCTTTCTTGTGTGAATCACTTTGCTCTTGCCTTTTTTTGTTTCTTTATCTTTATTCATACTGTAATACATTACACCCACTTCCTTTTTTTAATTCTTAAATCATAGTAGTAATACGATTCTTTTTTTCTAAAACTGATTCGAATACCATAAAGCGCTGCTCACTTTTTCTCTCTTCGTGTTCTTTCTCTTCCTGTGACTGTGATGAAGACGGTGTTCGGTGTTTGGAATCTGGGTCATCCCGATGGGAAGCCAGAAACGCGGGCCTTTTTGGTTCTTTGCTCTCCATTTTTCCCGCTTATTCTCATATTGATATGGCTTGCGATTTCCTAAAAGATGGGTCCTACAAGATCAATCTTGGGAAAACATTCTCCAATACCGACGATGCTCAGCTCTTGTATACCCTACGATGTATGATGAACAAACCATAACAGTGATGGACAAATGAGCCATTTATTCACTCTTCCCTCTTGGCTTCTATATTAGTCTCTTCAGAAGCAGAACGAAAATCTACCTCAAAAAAGGGAACCATTGTCAAAGAGAAAGATCAAACTTACGAGATAGAATGGACTTCCCGTAATGTAAGCTTGCGCACTGGCATCATTCACTGGCTCCTTATTTTTTTCTTGCGAGCCTGATCGCTTCACCGGTTTTTTTTTTTTTTTTCTTCACTGTAGGGAAACGACAGTGAATGTTATGAAGGATATGCGAGCGCCAATCAGGAATTTGAGTGCTTGTTAATTTTCGATGAAGAATCACAGGTAATATGGAAGTATTGAATCTTCTCTTTTTTTTTCATTTTACTGATATTCATCTTTATTTGGGAAATGCTAGACCTTTACGTTGGAGAAACAAGCTGCAAAGCTGACAATGAAGCGATCACGGAAACGAAAACTCGAACCATCACAACAGAGTGTGCGTGCAATATCGACCGATCCAACGACACAGGGACGAAGTCCTGCCAGTGCACCGCCATCAATGCCTACTCCAACACCGGCGCCAACAACCTCAAGGACGACGCAACCAGTCGATCTCATATTGCCCACCAAAAGTACGCCTACAAAGACAGCACCACAACAACCACAACCACAACAATATACAACGGCGGCATCCGATGATGACGATTTTGATATATCCAAAGATATGGATGAAATACTTGGCGGAGATGACGATGATGATGAAGACGACGAAGAACCAAAGACACGCGAGAGCATAACCAAGCAAACCACCCGCTTACCTCCCCAAGATACCACGGACAAAGATAGTCATGATAATGATACATTTGAAGAAATCGTCACGCCGTCTGTCTACCGTCCACCTGCGACATCGGACCGACCGCCAAGTTTGGAGTTGCCCACTTCCTCTCACACACCCGTTGTCACCCCCAATGCCAACAAGCGACGGAAATATAAAATGGCTTCCGCCCCCATTCGACATCCTGATTCCGTCTCTCCCCACGTCGCTGCCCCTTCTCCATCCTTGGCTCTCCCTCCTACCTTGGCTCATACACCTCAAAAATCAGGCAAAACACCTCGTCGTGTGGTGTCTCCCGTGGCTTCCGTTCATGGTTCATCTGATGAATCAGGGTCCGATAGTTCCGGTTCAGGATCCTCCAGTAGTGGTTCGGAAAACGACAGTGACAGCTCCAGTGGCAGCAGTAGTGATGATGATGACGATGACGATGATGATGATATCGATATGCTCGCCGATGATATTTCACGTTCTCTATCCAAAGAAGGCCCTTCGGAGCCTTCTTCACCTCAATCCACGTTTTCCCAATCGGTACCTCAGGCGCGTCATCCCGCCATTGCGAACCTTAACCGTGCCAACGTGGCCAGCCCCGGTGCACGTTCCGCTACGCCCACATCCAATCGATCCGGAGGAACGGGGCCAATGTCACTCAAAGCCATGTTCAGTAAGTACCTTTTTTTTGGTGGGTGAGGGTGGATCGATGCCCAAATCCTCACACTTTATTTCACAGATGAAGAAGATGAAGATGAAGGTCTCTCCAGTTCCAGCAGCGATAATGACTAGCTAAAAAAAGGCGAAAATAGGGGTTATCTCGTTTTCTACACCAAAAGTCCTTATTCCCTGTTATCTTTTTCTTCTTTTACACCATCCTTCTTTCTTACATGCATTCATCGACAAAGCAACCAAAGATATATTTTTCATGTACAGTTTCTCATTTTCCCTCCGATACACATCTGCAGCTTTTTTTTTTTTTTGCTTTTGTCGAATGTGTACTTATGATTGACGCTGCTACTGTAACCGACGAGATATCAACGGAGGAAATAACGAATGAACATAGCAACAAATACACAGCGCGCCATCATTATTTCTCGGTGCATGCCATATATATTAATGCTTGATTCACGACCCTTTACAGATTGCAGTAAATTCGTAGACAGAAAATGACATCTTGGAAACAGTTTACTCCATCAATCCAATAATGTAACATTAGAATAATGCTATTATATCCCAAAGATGATCATTTCTCAAAGATTCATTGACACATCGAATATATTATTTGCAGTAAACCCACGCTGAGTCTATTATCTTTTTATCTGCATGAACAAAATCCCCAAGTGGATCTTCCCGTTCTCTTAAAAAGTGAATATACGAAGCAAGTGGATACGTAGCTATCATAAGCGAGACATGTCGGGTCACGCCCAAAAGCTTCGAAACATCCAAACATGCGTATCCTGCTTCAATCAGGTAATAAAGCAAATGAAGAACGATAGGGAAAGGTGTAAAGAAATAGCCTATCGGTAGCGGAAACATGGATGTGTAGAATTCTTGTTGCATTACTGTTCGACGCCGCCAGAAGCTGGGGACCAGGGACAACCCTGCTTCCATAGCCATTGCAATTGCTACAAACGTCAATACAGGATTCATTTTGTCACCCTTAAACAATCCCCCCCCCACAAAAAAAGAGCAAAAAATCAATCAATTCTATACCGGTACACGGCTGCACTACCAGTACAGTGCTCTATATCTGTTAGAACTAGGAATAAGACGCTCGCTTGATCAAAATATTGGTAAGTTTCAACATTTTATAACCTTAAAATACTTTCTATACGACTATGCCAATCGCACCGCTATCGCCATACTTGTTATATTGTAGAGACGGCTGCTTTTCGCGTTTATCATAATTTAACTTTATGTGTACATGTTCACCAAAGCGATAGACTTTGAATGGAAAAATAAGGGTTTTTATTTATGGCTAGATAGTATGATAATCTTTTACTCGGTCGTCTTTGATGGCAACGAAAATCAAGTGCTGCTGTCAAGAGGTCAATGTGTGTGATTGGTTAAAGCAGTTGTGGCTCCGCCGGAGATCTTTGTCTGTATCATTGAAAAAGCAACGTGTCACCGTAATATTTACTGCACCTTTCCTTCCTCATGTCGCTGCAGGCCAAGGCTTTTGCCTTTTTATTTCCAGGCAGTGCTCTGGTGAACTCGTTGTTAGCTACTGCCTACATCTCCATCTTTCCCAATCTTCTTCTTTACTTCGTACCTCCGGACATCAACACTGGTTCTTTGAATGTCTTGGTGAGCTTTGCTGTTGGTGAGTGGGATTCCTTTCGCGATCGCTTGTTCCCATGATGAACTGTGCTCATATATTTATTTTTCTTCTTTACCAGGTGGCTTGCTTGGCGATGTATTTTTGCATTTGCTGCCTCACGCCTTTTTGGGAGAACACGACCATGGCCATGGTAACGAGCACGTTACTGTTGTTGTGGACAATCAAAAGAATGTGCTTCTCGGATTGGGAATTTTCGGTGGACTCTTCTTTTTCTTTATTATGGATAAAATGATGCGTGTATTCAACGGGGGAAGTGGCCATGATCACGGCCATAGCCACGGTCACAGTCACGGAGAAGAAAAGGAACATCACGATGTGGAACCCCTCGCTGTAAAGAAGTCGGACTCGCATGAAGGCCAGTTGCGTCAAAGAAAATTCGAAAAGGAAGGCTCCGTCAAAAGCGAACCGAGCGCTTCGAACGATGACAAGAAGAGTGAAAAGGGCATCAAATTGAGTGCATATCTCAACCTTTTGGCGGATTTCACGCACAACATGACGGACGGATTGGCTATGGCTGCTTCTTTCTACGCATCGCCTGCGGTTGGTGCTACAACAGCTGTTGCCGTCTTTTTCCATGAAATCCCGCACGAAGTAGGTGACTATGCCATTCTTATTCAATCGGGTTTCAGCAAGAAACGAGCCATGATGGCCCAATTCACAACCGCAATCGGTGCCTTCCTCGGTACCGTTATCGGTATTATCATTGAAGAATCCTCGCAATTGGAGAAAGGCGCGGCTCATCATTCGCATGCGGGTATCCTCGGTACCGATCTTCGTTATGGTGATCTTGTAATTCCTTTCACAGCCGGTGGTTTCCTTTACATTGCCACCGTTGGTGTCATACCCGAGTTACTTGAAGTGACAGGTAGCTTTGTCAAAGACAGACGACAGGCCGTCACTGAATTTGCAGCCATGCTTGTTGGATTAAGTCTTATGGTGGCCATCGCTTGGAATGATGTAGCTGCTTAAAACTTTTTTTACATTAATGTTTTTGTTTTTACCTTATTGCCATTGAACAAACTCGATATTCTAAGCTCACAATAAAAGAAAGCAATACCATATCCCTCGATTGTTCATGGTATACTGCCCATCGGTTTTTGCATGCAAATCTTTTTCATCCCTTCTTCTTCATGTATGCCGTAGCATTGATACAAACAGGTCATCGGTCACCATCTTGCTGGTGCGACATCACACACGCTTAGTTGTCACCAACGTTGCGTTTACTATAGCACGATACACCCCTCTTCATTTTGCTTTCTGTTTATGGTACTCAACCTGTAAGCTAGACGTTTAATATGGTATCCTGTAGTTTAGAAATTGGCAAAGCCATTAAATCGCAACCTGGGTTTTCTCTCCATTTCATGTCGTGTTTTATGCTTAGGCAAATGAAGTATAACCAGTAGATACAAGTTTTTCATCAGCAATAAAAAAAATGTAAGTTGTTTTGAGCTATTAGAAAGAAGACATACCTTTTTTTCGGCAGTCTTCTTGCCGATATACGATGCCATTTATTCTTTTTTCTCTAATTAGTTTATACAGGATCTTTACAAGAAAAACGTCACTTGGGAAACCAAAAGCAACCCCCCATGCGACACGCGAATCAATGATAATGTGCAATGCTAGACAATGGCTGCGCTATTATCTTTGGAATATCCCAGTGTTAATTTTCCAGTCATTGCGAGTATTGAGCGAGCAAGCAAAGCTGCATGAATTCCATGATTCTTAAAAGAAAAAAAAAATCTCGCCATTTCTTGACAATTTAGCAGGATCAGCAACAAAAAAAGTATCTGGCGTACTCTCCACGAATTTAATATATACGAAAAAAAATATCAAGTGAGCTAAGTATCCAAGAAATATGAGAAATAAGGTCCTTTTCTTTTTCAATTGAACCAACAAAAACCAAAAAAAAGTAAAAAGTAAAAAGAACTCTCGGACGGGGAATTGAACCCCGGTCTCCCGCGTGACAGGCGGGGATACTCACCACTATACTATCCGAGATTTTTTATTACAAAAAATGTAAGAAATTTTTGTTAGCTTGGTTTAGGGGCGAATGACGTCACTTTTTGTGTTCTCACGTGATTGTGACAGTGAATATAGCGCGGGACACGTTTCTTGATTGGAGCATTCGGTGTCGGAGAAAAAAAGCTAATCTTGTGGGAACTTTGTAGAGAGTTAACAGCAAACATTCAGCGATGACATGATTGTTTTTAGTTATTGAGGCGTCGTTACCGGATGGTTGCATATCAGTTGCGTTTATAAATGAATGGGGAATATGCGAATAGGATTATAAGTAAGAGATAATACAAAGCTTTGATTTATATATCACACTTTGCCTCTATTTCGTAAAAGGAAAAATAAACTTGGGGTATTCACGATGTCAGCTATAAACTATGGAAAAAATGAAGGGTGTATCTCATAGTGGCTTCCTTAAGAAGCAGATATCACTTATTATCATTTTTTATTCCTAAATTATGGTAATAGGCATACATGCATCTGTACATACATATTGGAGTGTTATCAACATCATCAGGTTTAACATAATCGACGCTAAATAAAGATGAAAAAAGGCTTTCCAGTCCAAAAAAAAAAAAAAAAAAAAAAAAACCAAGTCAAAAAAATGTGCACGGATACATATGTCTCTAATATAAACCCAGAAAATCATCCGATGCTGAAATAAAGTGATCTATTTACTAATCAGAGATTACGATCGTCGTAAAATTAAGCACGAATACAGTACGATTGATAGTCGGATGAACTCAAACAAGTCGATATAATCTGCCCTGAAAACACTGTCCAACAGTGAGTGAAAAGCAAAGTTCCGCGGATGCGAAGACGAGGAATGTCAGCAATAAAGCCCACACGTATGTGCAATTGCATGTCAACTGAACTGGCAAGAAGCTAAAACGGGTAAACATGACGTGTCCCTTCAACAATCGCCTAGATATTGAAGATTAAACAACTACTACTTTTTCGCTATTCAATCAGTTTCACGTGAATTATCATGAATATAATAACAAACAGGTAGAATTTCAAATGGGGTCTAGCAGTTGACGAAAGTCCAAGGAGACCATGATGTTTGGTCAAAAATGACAACATCTTCCCCCCCAAGTAAAAAAATAAAAAAGGTCGATATCGAACGATAGCCATTTTTTTCAAACAAAGAAACGGCTCTTTTTCCCCGCTTTTTATTTATTTATTTTCGCTCTACTTGAGGAGGTTTCATATTGATGTGCAATCGATCCTTTTTTGTGTATATATGTATATGGTTCGACGGATGATGGATGGTATGTTATACTTGACGAAAAGACCAAGATTATTTTTCACCTCTGATCATTCTATTTGAAGGCGAAGGCGAAGGGCAGTGTAAGTGAGTGTGAGATAACGAAGCTAAAGGTAATGAACTTAGAACAACTTACTTGAAAGCTCCATAGAAGGCTCCAGTTAAACCAACACCGATACCAGCAAACACGATAGTGGCAAAAAATCTGTCTCGCGGACCTTTCAGCCAAAGAGGCGTGTGAGGTTGACCTTGGAAAACGCGTTGATGATAAATGACGTTATTGGGTCGGTTGATCATAGTAAGTAATGTAAGAAAAATAAGGGTCAAGCAGCTGGGGAAAGACAGAAAAGAAAAGGTCGAAAAGTAAAAATAAAAAAAAGGGAGGCAATTTATACCGATTTTGAATCATCTGTTTGCTGTTTTGCGTGTGGTACACAGCATGTTGTTCACTGTGACACATGCAAGTGCACCAAACCGGTTCAGAGTGCCCAACTTATACGCAAATACTTACTACACTTATAAAATAGAAAGTACTACAGCATTACCTCTTTATCTTTCGTACACAATCATCCTATAAACGACTGCCGTAGTGAAAGGAGAAAAAAGAAAAGTTATAAAGCATGAGCAGATGAGTGCTGGCATAAAAATTCACGCCATTTTTCCCATCAATGTGCACATTTTAAGTTCCGATTCATGGTCACTTTCTTTCATTGCACTTTTGAAGGCCTTGGTCAAGGCGTGATTCATATCCTTCTAACTCTGCCAATACATATTGGTCTTTGAAGCTCGACAAACAAGGATTGATCCTCTCTTCAAAGTTGTCCACTCTATAGTATTATTCATTTAGTGTGAGAAAGCGTTCATCCCCTTGTACCTTTTTTATTTTTAAGTCGAGGCCTATCTTTTTAAGTATCTCTATCAGATTCAGCGTATTCTTGAGGGCATAACAAGTTATAGAAAGTGATCTACTTTTTTTTTTTGACACAGCGGGTCATTGTAAGATGATCCTTTTCAGTGGGAAATTTCATACAGTAAGTAAATGCCGGTCACAACCAGTCACACTATGCTGAAACAATTTTTTTTTTCGTTCCCGAAACGACTGGAATACTTTATTGCGAGATCAGATCTTCTTGGAGATTAGTAAATTACTCAACATGGCGGCCCTGGATGATTTTGTGATGACCATTGACGAAGACGATGATTCCATTAAAGTGGAAGAAGAGGAAGAATTAGAAGTTCCCGAAGAGACCAACGATACCCCTGCAGCCACCGCTGACAAGAAGAAAAAGAAAGACAAAAAGACTGCCAAAAAATCCAAGAAAGCAGAACAAAAGGCAGCTCAAGAGGCCAATGATTTCGATGCCGATTTTACATTTGCTGCCGATGGTGGTGCAAAAGTTGGAAACGCTCACGCATGGGATTTCACCGCTGCTCGTGAAATGCTGAAAGGAAAACAGGTACACTCGGATTCATGGTGAATCGGTGTGATCCCTGCGTTACTTATCACTGGTCTTTGTGTATAAATAGGATGACGCTATTCCACGCACTTCCATCGACGATATCATTGCTAAGAAGCGAAAGGAAAACAAGGAAAAGAAGAAGGGAAAATCATCCAAAGGTACGTTTGTCTTCTTTCTATCAAACTTTGGATCGGGCCTCATATGCGAACGTATGATCTTATATTTTGCGATTTTTAGAAGTTACCAAAGATGAAGAAGAAGAGGAGAACGAAGAAGAGGCTAATAATTTGGTTGCGGACGACGATGAGGATCTGAATGCCGACGGTTTTGGTGCTGGTGCTGACGAAGCTGCAGAAGAAGAGAGCGAAGATGAAGAGGACGACGACAGCAGCGATACCGAAGTAGAGGAAGAAGATGACGCAGAAAGCAATGATGAAAACAGTGACGAAGACGAGGAGGATGCACAAGAGGATGAATTCGAGAAACAGGTAATGACAAAAAAGCCCAATTTGTAAGACGAGTTGTAGTAGGCTGATGTGAGGCATCATAGCGTAAAAAGGCGTATTTTGCTCCCGAAGAGGAATCCGAAACCAAGGAGCACGTCTCATTTTCCTCCATGAATTTGTCACGTCCTATTCTCAAAGGATTGGCATCATTGGGCTTTGTGAAGCCTACGGATATTCAGTCACGCACCATTCCGATTGCATTGCTCGGTAAAGATATTTGCGGTGGAGCCGTGACGGGTTCAGGCAAAACCGCGGCTTTCGTTGTTCCCATCTTGGAGCGTCTTCTTTATCGTCCCAGACAAGTGGCTTCGACGCGTGTCCTTATTCTGTGCCCCACCCGTGAATTGGCAGCTCAAGTCCACAGTGTAGCGGTCAAACTTGGTGGTTACACGGATATTACCTTTTGTCTGTGTGTGGGTGGTTTGAGTCTCAAGGCTCAAGAGAATGAACTCAAGCTGAAGCCGGATGTGGTGGTGGCCACTCCAGGTCGTTTAATTGATCATGTCCGAAACTCTGCCGGTTTTGGTCTGGATACTTGCGAAATTCTTGTGATGGACGAAGCCGATCGGTAAGTCGCTTGGTCATCTATGACACTTGCGATAATTTACAAGGAAAGCTCACGGTGATTTTTTTATAGTATGTTGGAAGATGGTTTTGCGGATGAACTGGGTCAGATTGTCAAGGAATGTCCAAAATCGCGTCAAACCATGTTATTTTCGGCTACAATGACGGATAACGTGGATCAACTTATCCGTATGTCTTTGCAACACCCTGTTCGTCTTTTCGTCGACGCCAGTAATCAAGCTGCGACACGTCTTATTCAAGAGTTCGTTCGTATTCGTGCGCACCGTGAATCCGACCGATCGGCCGTATTGCTGGCTTTGTGTCGTAAAACATTTAGAAGCAATGTCATTGTCTTTTTCCGATCCAAAGCCGCTGCGCATCAAATGAAGATTTTGTTTGGTTTAATGGGATTGAACGCTGCGGAATTGCACGGTAACCTGACACAAGAACAACGTCTTGAGGCTTTGGAGAAATTCCGCGACAATGAAGTGGATTACCTTCTGGCAACCGATTTGGCTGCCAGAGGTTTGGATATCAAGGGTATCAAAACCGTCATCAATTACAATATGCCCATGCAATTTGCACAGTACCTCCATCGTGTTGGTAGAACTGCCAGAGCAGGACGTAATGGACGGTAAGTTGGGGAGAAATAATTTTCATGCTCCATTGACCATCTGGCTGATCATTTGTTTTTTTTCTCTTTTGTAACTTTATTAGATCCGTGACACTAGTGGGTGAAGCCGATCGAAAGATGCTCAAAATGGCGATCAAATCGGCACCTTCATCTCAAGTGAAAAATCGTGTGGTGGCCAACGAAATTCTTCAGAAATACAAAGCACGTATTGAAGGATTATCCACACAGATTGAAGAAATTTTGCAGGAAGAAAAGGAAGAACGAGCTCTAAGACAAGCGGAAATGGAAGTACGCAAGAGTGAGAATCTGCTGAAGCACGGAGAAGAGATCTATGCTCGACCTGCGCGAACCTGGTTCCAGACTGAGAAGGAGAAGCAAAAGTCCAAGGAAGTTGGTAAGAAGGATCACAAGGCCAAGTTTGGTATCAAGGAAGAACCACCAAAGCCGAAAGAGGTGAGACTTTTTTTCCTATTGCCTCTATGACATGTCAATGAGTTATCATTTTTTTTTTTTAAACTCATTTCTTTTTTGCCAGAAACGGGACAAATATGCCGGTATGAGTCGCCGAAAGAGAAGACGTGTGCAAGCGATAGAAGAAGAAAAGGCGGAAAGAGAAGCGGAAATGGCAGAACGGGCCGCCAAGAAAGGGAAAAAATAGAGAGTAGAACAAGAAATATCATTCGTTTTCATTCACAATCCTTGCTTTTCAATCAACATAAACACAATTTCATCCATTTCAATGACAAAGTCTACCCATAGCATGATGGCGAAAAAAAGAAAAAATTGCTAATGATACAACTGCATCTGATTCAAGCAGCCATCTGTTTGCATATAACAGTTGAAATACCATCCACGTAGGCTATACTGATATGCACAACTTAAAAGATCGCTTCTCTACTGCCATCACATTTTTTGGTGATTAAAAGAGATACCACCGACATTTTCGAGTATGCTGACACGCACTGGAGAAAAAAATAACAATAATAAATAAATAAATAAATAAAAAAATGGATAATGTAAAAAGAGCAAATGCTAAAGTTTGGATTATTGTATTTTTTTTTTATCTACATGTAGCATGTTATATATGGGTGCAATGGCACGGTTAAGAATACACAAGCTGTACACAGGAATGATGATGGTTTTTTCTTTTCGTGGTGAACGGGATATATCAGGGGTATTTCTGTTTTTGAGCAAGTTAGAGAAGGAGGATTCATTTGTCGATAATGCGTTTGATGCGGTTGCATTCATTCATATGACGACCTCGATATTTGATAAGATAAGCACCATCTCCCTTGAAGATGACCGTCTTATTCACCGGGCATCCCTAAATACAGACAACATCATTAAGAACTTTTTCCCTTGGTGTTTCGGTAGGCTACGCTGTAGACTATACTTACATTCATACTGTTGGAGCATTTATAATAGACGCTTTTCAAGCCTGTTTTTTTCTGAATGGTGTTTCCGTTGTTTTTCCAAAGGTAATCATCATTGTAGGGAAAGTCACGAGTTTCTATGATGGTGGTGATGGCCTGCATCTCCCGACGTCGTCGTTTGCTAGGTTGAAACTGGGTGTCATTTTGATCGGATGGGTAACTCGAAGTACTGCTTTTTCTTCGCAAATCGGACACATCCTCAGGCGAAGACAACAGTTGTTTGGCCTTTTCCTTTCTTTCAAGTTCATCAAGACGAGCCAAAAAACGCGGTCTGGGATTGGGACTAATTTCAGGTACGGGAGCTAAGGTGTTTCTATGAAAATTCATGGTGTAAGCTATTATTGTTTAATTTGGCATGCTACAATTGGTCTGATAAACTTTACTTGAGCGATTCAGTCTCAGAGAACGACGAATTTTCCAGCGACTGTGTCAACGACGGTAAAGATAAGCGTTTGACAGGCGAATAAGGGGAAGTGAGTCTGGTATCGGGAGAGATAGGCGGTAAAACTGGGTCACATGGCGTGGAGAGCGAAGAGCTGGTATAATGGGAATCGTTGTCGGATTTTGAATCGTTGGGGGTGGTAGATGATGCTGGGAGGAGTGGAAATTGATGTGACGATGTCCGCAGCGTCGGGGATTGGGTGGACGCAGAGGACATTGGATCGACAGGTCCACGATAAATAGAATATGGGACCAAAGTGGGACTGGTTTTCTGATTATTCCCAGTGCTATTTGTCACACTAGCGGACAAGGATCCCGCGGAATCCGGCTGGATGGAAGGATGGTCGGAGGAAGAATTCAACCGCGGAAGGGTAGAATCAGCGGTATTTTGGTGGGGGATACTATGCTGGTTTTCAGCATTATCATTGATGGATGTATTTCTCTGTGGCCGATCCCTGGAGCCAGCGGGTACCGAAAGCTGATATGAACGTGAAGAAGAGATGCTATCTCGAAAAGGGGACGCTGCATTAGTGTTGTTGTTGTTGTTACTGCTGTTGTTTATGTTGTGGGGTTTTTGGTTGATGTTGTGACTCATCCTTCGCCAATGTGGGACGGGTGATGTACGAGCAATGGAATGATAGGGAGACACGGATTGCTGTGACGGAGAGGGTGGCGATGGAGAAGAACGACAGACCGATGATTCCTCACAGTGAGGATGTTGCAGTAAATAGTCGATTTCCTTTCGTTTCAGTTTGGCTTCTTCGGCGCGACGACGATCTTCTTCCACTTTACTCGACAGAATTAATTCCAATAATTGGGGCTGACCACCATAGCGCTGAACCACTTTTTCTAAATTAAACAACGTGGTATTTTCTTGTTCCTGCGGTGAATAGGCGGGCGAAGGATTGGACCGTCGATGTCCAGATAAGGAATCTGTAACTGCTGACGGTCTCCTGGCATGTGTGATTGAAGGCATAGAGAGGGGGGATGAATATGGTAAAGTTTGACTATTGTGTGGTGACGCCATGATGGGATGCCTCATTAACATAATTATATTAAGGAAAGAAAAGGGAAGAGAAACAAGGTAATACCAAATGACCATCAATAAAGAAATACCCCAGTGGTGGGTGTTCTCTGGCTTGCTTCCCCGATTAGGAATAGAGCAGCTGTCCAATCAGATGGGTTTATTCGGTTTCCAAACAACCTATATCCATTCGGATATATAAAGAAAATATAAAATTTTACAGTAGTAGAATGTGTTTCCCGCTTAGCAGCAGGAGGGTTATCACATGTTAAAAGGAAGGGCCTCGTAAAGTTTCTCCGGCTGTTTTCAGCTTTGGACCGTGTCATCGTAAGGGCTTGACAAGTTTTCCCCAATTCCTGCATGTCCCCCTTTTTTTTCAGCCTCTCCAATTTAGACTCGAAAATTATTATCAAATAATAGCACACTGGTGAAATCATCGACAACTCATTCTGCTGTCTTGTTTGACTCCCGTTGCATATCCCGGCACAAATAGCACTAGGCTACCACTGCATATGCGCTGGAATGACTTCCCACTCTATGACCGTATACCACCTCTTCATTGTCCATTGTCAAAGCTGAGTTGAACGGACGGTCAAAATGGCTTCCCACGAATGTAGTCTCAAAGTTTTTTTTTTTTTTTTTCCCTTACTATTTTCCGAACGTGGTAGAATTGGATCAGGGAAGAAGAAGGGAAAAGTTGACGTTGAGACATTTCTGAAATTTCCCGTTACACCTATTTCCCCGCTTTGACTGTTTTAGCACGATTCTTACTGACCAAGGTTTCCAACCCCGTTCCCATTTCCCAGATTTCAGTCTACTTTCCGCCACCTCATCAACAAAAATAGGGACTCAAGGGTCCTTGCTCAGAGCCAATCACAGTCCTTTACGTAACTTTTATGTTGCCCACCGCCCACGGTTGAACAACGCTTCCGTGTCATAATTTCTCGTATGTTCAATTCATAAAAACTTGGGATTTTATTCCTTTATTGTTGCAACCCCAGCAACTGGACTAGACAATAAGACCGTGGAGATCAAACGAGAACTTTGTGCACTTGCATAGAAAGTAACACAAAAAATTTGCCGTGCCTGTTGCCATCATTTAATGACCACCAATCACAAGTACCGTACCTACTGAGATGGGTGGGATATTCCCACTGACAGAAAAACGCCCATATGACTTGTGTGATATGGCCAAGTTGCACATCCCTCGTTTTCCAACCATTATTGTAACCATGTCTTCTTGGAAGGGACTCGAGGGCTTTGCTTACCAAATGGAGCTAGATGCTAATTTTGGTGGGAACTTGTCTTTTCATTTCGGATTTTCTGTCAGTTACGGGAGTTGCCGGCAAAAATCCATCCCAAAGTCGGAAGTTCCGAAAACGCCCTTACGACTTTTTTGTTTTGTTTTTTTGTTTCATTTTTGTTTAGGCTTGTTCAGTTTTAGATAATCAACTTTGTGTGCCTTTAAAATCAAACTTTCAGCAAAAGAGCGCCTCTTATGAAGAAAATAAGCAATGTCACATTGCCTCTTCGGGATTTTATAATCGAAAAATAGCAATGTTGTGGGTTTTTTATTGCCTGTTTGGGATCATTGCCACACACTGTAAAAATAGTCTGTAACATTGCCTTTTTTGGGCCATTGCCACATACTGTTTCGTAAAAAAGCAATCTACCCAAAAAGGGACGTTGCCCACACACTGTCCGACAGTATATAAAAAAGAAAGACTGTTATGATTCTTAAGTTAGTTATATCCTGCCATGACAAAAAATAATTTATAGTATGCCTTGCCGTTCCTATGAAAGCACTACTCATTCTCAATCCAGCCACCTTGATTACCCGCTCAATAATTATACAAAATCGGTATGTCCTAAAACTTTGGGTTTGAAAGAAGAACCTTCATCAACCAGACGTTGTCAATGCTGGTGTACGGACCATTACAGATTTACGAGTTCGCTTGAAAGGGAAGGTAGCTTTTTATGCTTTTTGTTTGCCAAAGAATCGACAAAGGATCAACAGAATCTTTTGTGATTCAGCAAAATCAAAAAGGAATCTTCCCTACTCAATTTTTCTTCGAACATTTTGGGTTTTCGGCTATCAAAACTTGAATATGGTTGGATATTAACATATGAAGAATCGATAGGGGAGAGCCTTTTCAAAAATCTGCGAGCATCTTTTCCTGTATGATACTCGAACAGAACTATCAGATCAGTGACTCATATATCATAAAAGCAAAACGGGCGAATCTGCCCTTACAAAAAAAAAAAAAAAAAAAAAAAAAAAAACCAAACAACCATTTGTTTGTCGTTGAACGAATGTAGTCCACATGTGAAATGGCAGCTGCATAGAATCGATAAAGGACGACCTATGCAAAGAATCTGATGTAATATATGCCTACTCATTCATAATTTTATAGTCACTTGTCATTTGTAATCACTCCAATTTAAGTTTAATAGAGCGTTACTGTGTCTGCACTGTAAAAACATATGTCCGCCATTGAAACATGAGGCACTGATTGATAAAGCATACTATATGTCTGTCTGTGAATAGCGAAGCGTCGATTGATAAATCATATACCCTGAGTATAAAATGACTTCAAATTTTCAATGTGTAGGCATACATTACACTCCAACCCACAAACCGACCGATAATCCGGCTAAAGAAGAAAACAAAAGGATCTCGAAATTGCGGCCAGTCCACGGCTCCTCTTTGTCCGAAGCCGCCATGTAGCTTGTACGGGATAAAAAAAAATACACATGCAGTTCTAATAAAACTGGAGCAGAGAAACCAGGAATTGATTTTAGTTGTCATTTTTCAGTTTTTCTGTAATTATTGTTGTTGAGGGTAAAACAATGGAGAATGGAAGTTACTAACGAGATGAATTGTAGTTTTGGACACTAAATCTTTATCAGTGACATTTTTACAGAAACGGCTCACGCGCATGGCGGCGATATTTGGGAGACGGTGGTCTCTCGCGACACACTCAGTGTTCATTTCACCGAACATGGTGTTGTATGTGTCGGTCATCACTGAAATCAAGCAATCTAGTGCCGAGTCTCCGGTTTCCGTGGCAGTTTTGCAGAAATAATATTACGTGACTAAGTAAATTGTGCAAATAATAATATACAGAGTACACAGTAGCCTTACCGACAGGGATTTACAGCACGTAATCATTGGCGAACAGAACTGAAAAGCAGGTACCAAGTACCAGAAGCAATATTTGTTACCATTTCGACGGGATTCATCGTAGCGGCCGGAGAAAGAGCAGGAAACATCTATGAGAGTAAAAACGATGAATTATGATAATGAAATACTAGTCTCTATAAGTTACATAGGTCAATTGTTAAATAAAATCTGCTTACTTGATCAGCGGCATCAGCATTACAGGTCACCAGCGTAGAGATCTGGTTCTTGAGTTTTGGGCATGGAGCTATTGCCGCTACGAGTGAGTCAGAAAGATAATCTATTCATCTTGTTGTTTGTGACTAGGCGAAAAATATTGGGGGGCGGGGAACCGGCATGGGCATTTGATAGTGTCCGATGCTACAGGTGTTTGTACGTAAAGGTTCGTTGCTGTTATGCGTCCGGATTGTGAGAAGAAATTTTTGATCCACTTGCATGGAACTGTGTGATGTATAACATGGTGGATCGAGAACAAAACTTGGCTCAACTGGTGGAACTGGTCGATGGAACAGTGCAGTTAACTGGTTCCAATTCAGGTAGACCATATTGATGCTATTGAGGTTCTCCCAACGAACATAGTATTGCTAAGCGATCTTCATCCTGATCGGGATCAGTCTTCTGTAATTGACAGACCATAGCAACGTGCTTTTTTCCTTGGCAAAATAATACAGATAAGGTCGGTATATACCCCTAGAAGGTCAGTATTACTCCTCGACCCTATGGGAGGATGAACGTTCCAGTCATAGGGAATGTCGGGTTGGCGTATATGTATCGAAGATATATTTGACCATACTGAGTACAACCCATTCCCATAGCGATATATGATGGAACTCTGATTCAGCTTGAGCATAATCATCGAAGATTGCATATCCTAAAAACATGTGTGTTTTTTTAAAGAAAAGGATATGCGTGTATCACGGCGAATTTTCTAGCGCCTTTGGATTTGTGTGCCTGAATGGCTGAACTCGTTCGTGTTTAAGGCGGAAGTAGGATTAACAATGGACTGACTAAGTTTGATAAGGCACGCTTTCTCAATAGAGGCGAATCCTCCAAGGAAGCTGGACAGAGGAGCTGCTTCGCATGGCACGGCGAACAGCTGCAACCAGATTTTATGACGCCTTCTTGATCTGATTATTACTATTCCTACCCCCAAAGATCAGATACTTAACGCTAAGTCCCATGACAGTTATCGAAGGAGCTCAGAGTCTAACTTGCCATCTCTCGCCCAGCTGTTGGTGTGCTCCAATAAATTTTAGCCATTTTGCATGTTATGGCGATTTTATAACTTTAATTTAACTGCGCGTATCTGACTCTCTATGCCATTTTACAGCTTTCAATTGAGGGCTGATATAATCATCTGCTTCTCAATGAAATGGAAGTCGATGAAGCTCTACATTCGCTGAATGACTAAGCTGCTCTTTTGAGAATTAATTAAGAAATTCCAAGGCTGTGCGCATTATCTTGCTGAACACTCTCGGAACTATAGTTAGCCCAATTGTTACTAAATAATACTGGTAGACTAATTCTTCGCAAAAGAAAGATTAAGCGTAGTTGCCTAAAAGTTATTAGAAATATTATATTTGCATTTTGGTGTCAATTTCGTGCAAATAGTCCTGGGCTTCGTTGATGTCCCTTGGTGCCGGGGTTCTTTCTATATTTTTGCTACTAACATTAGTTTGGCAGTTTGTCATTGGCCGTCGAATTGGTCTTTTTTTTATGGCCTCATAATCCCAGCTATACTACTATAGTAGTTTTTACGATAATCTATTTTTCGTTCCATTACACCAGTCAAAGCAGCAGGAGCCTCGTAAGGAATGTTCGTTTCGTGCTTGATTCACCATGAGGGCACCTTCCTCGGACCAAAGGTCATCCTGATTGGAAGACATGTGATTACTGGCTGTCCTGGCTGGATGCACCTGTTGAGCTTCAGTCCGGTCATACGTCTTTTTTTCCTAAACTGAATAGCAATGGAGGACCACAAAGAGCTAGCCCGCGAATGCAGAAACAATGTACTTTCAACTTGCCATATCGGTCTAAAATCCGTACCAAGGCAGCTGAATTAACCAGACCAATGCGGTACTGATGGTGGGACCAAGGGATTGCCAATAGGGGCGCTTGTAACCTTTTTTCTGTGACTTTGAGGTCGTAGGTCATTGCTTCACTCAAGGAATGCCCAACACTGACGTCAGGTGGGAAAAAAAAGGCGCGTATGGAAGATAAAGAATAAGTGAACATAGGTCAACGTAATATTTACGTAAAATTATCTTTGATTGGCTTTTTGAGTTTTGGACAATGCACATAACCTGTTGGCCTATGCAGACACCCAAACGTTTGAATCGCATTAAAAATTTACGAGTTTTTAAACAGCGATCACATCAAGGACTGCGATCAGGTTCCTCGGACCGCTAGTCCCTTACTCTGACCCTGTAAAAAAAAAGATCAATCAGTTCGTAAGCAGCTACAGTGAGAAGTGGCTTATTTTGGTGATACCTGAAAAAAAGCACCCTGTTGTTAAGTTTTGCCATTGAGGAAACCCTGCAAAAGCCCAGAATATCACCTTTTATTACCTTTGCCCAAAAGCAGTTTGAGCGAGCGTGGACTATCTACAAGGCGGTAATGATGACTCCAGCTATTTTACAAGTGCAATTGATAATATCATGCAAGTAAGCAAGTGTTTTGCCTTTATTTTCTATTAGATTATTCAATAAAAAGTAAATGAAAAATAAATCTTCTTTTGGGATAACATGGGATTCTACAAAGTGCTCAGGGTCAGATTTTAGGATCGAGATTGAGTGCTCAAAGGAGCAGTTAGATACGTGCTTCGAATGCTACACGACAGTTTCAGTGCAGTATCGGTTTCACGGTTTTTCATTCAATAATAGATTAAGCATTGGAAAAAAAGTATCTTTATGCACGCAACAAACATGCTTAGTACTTTTTAACATAGAACAATAAGCTTTGTCAGTTCGTAGAGTGTTCGGAAGAATGGATTTCCTGTCCAGCCAGTATAATCTTTATTCAACAAGTGCACGCATGTAATATTATGCGAGCTTTTTCCGTTTCTTTGTTTTCCATGATTATCCCGTTTTTTTGCGACGAATCATTGATTGGATTACCTCAACCCAAGTGGCAAAGCGAATCATCGTAACGTGAGAGGGTCCACGGAATCGCCCTCTGGAAATATATTCCGTAAAAAAAAAATCACGCGCGCCGAGATTCGCTTCTCAGCTGAGCTAAGCACGCTTTGACAAAGAATTTTTGTGGTTCGATTGAGGGGAAATGTCTTTACACAATTTCCTTTTCCAGACAGTGGGGCCATGGATTGGTAATCCACTGCGCATTGGTTTCAGAAAGACCCTAAATCCGCACCCTGTTCTATCTGGGTCTTCTTGCTCGATTTCATACCCCACCCTGTTTTTCCCCACGTTTGTAATCAAAACGGCGTTACACAAGCGGCGTTTTTGTCCAACGGCGGGTATTAAATTCATCGTGTTTAAGTTGTAGAGTGACTCAAAGATGCTGACGCTTGGTAACCGCGGATGCACTCGCTTCCCAAGGGAATATCGTCCATTTTAGGAAATTCCACCCACCATCCCATGTGCTAATCATCCTATTTTGAACCTGATTTCTTTCGAGTACCGTAAGAGTTTTTCTGCTTACCGTCTGCTGAAGGTCCAGATCGAACATTTGTAAAAAGATTCCTGTATGTAAGAATGAAGATGCCACGGTAATATGGCGTCAAGGGACACAAGAACACGTAACAAAACGGTCATTTCATCGGACAGCATATGACACGATGCGAGACCAAAAAAAATAAGAAAAACGAAGAACCCTTATTGCTTATCACATCACATCATGAGACTTCTTGGACATTACGTGATGTGACTTCTTGGACATTATAGTAATCCGTGAAAATTAGATTGGCCCTTGTCATTCCGTGATTCCTGTTTTATTGCCTTTCTCAGTACCCGGTATGCCTAAAAAGGCGGCTCTTCAATCCTTGTCAACAAAGAGTAGATGGGGCCATCATTGGTGACAGAGGGCTCTCTGGTGGAGTTTGAATTGGCCACCACCGCGGAAGCCTGCGGTTTTGTCCTACCTAGGACCATTTATTGATCCTTAATAGTTAAGAATCCGATGAACATTCATTCTTACACAACATATAACCTGGGCTATATTACTGGTTCTGCATATAGAAGGTTGTCTTTAGCAAACGTTCTCTTTGTTTTGCTTGTTGGAAGATAATGAGTAAGTCTCTGGGATTTGAACCAAGTTTGATCACTGGATGCGGAGTCATACAAAAAGATGAGGAACCAATAGAAACATGTTCAGCTGGGTAACTTGGTATTTCCCACTGTGAAAAAAATGTTTCAGTATCGGTTTGTACAAAGGGAAAAAAGGAAATCAGCATGATATTAGGTCAGCTACCCAAGATAGGCCCTGAAAATTGGGAAAGGATGCAAAGCCTCTGAGAACTACTCCATTCAGCTCACTCACTGCTCGTCATTTGACACAAACATTCGTCGTTTCCTGATCCGCTAAGGAAACGACCTTTTTCCATGATTGAAACCAAGCAGTATGTTTCACATCATGTAATCCCTCCACGATTTCCCAAGAGACCAAATTCATATTGAAATGGATTGTTTGGTCTTACATCGCGTAATAAAAAGGCTGGGCACATTGTTTGGTGATCATGTTCAACAATTGGCTAGGTTGGAAGGAGCAAAAATACCAGATGCGGATATTACCAAATGTGAAACCGAGTCAAGGTTACACACGGTAATTCATCTTGTACCAATCCTCACCCATTTGTAAAAAAAAAGAAGAGAGGACCCTGAAGGATGGATTGTCATACGACTGTGATTTTTCAAGGGTGGTGGGATTATATAAAGACCGGCTTTCATTCCTCCCTTCCTGAGAAAGCACCACTTCACAAAAAAGCTCTCTTTCTTTTTTTTAACTTCTAAGCTATCCCTTTTCCTATAATGGGTATCCTAGAGAAGCTTCCTTTTCGCCTCAACAGTCCCAATTTCCAGGTTTTCCTGGTAGGCTTCATCTGTTTCTGTTGTCCGGGTATGTTCAATGCCCTCAACGGTATGGGTGGTGCTGGTAAAGCCGACAGAACAGCTACGGATAACGCCAATACCGCTTTGGCCATCACTTTCACTATTTGTTCTTTGATCGGTGCTCCTGTGTAAGTCCACAAGCATACACTTACTCGAATGACCTTTTTTAACTAACCTAACTGTATGATTTTCCTTTTTTTCTTCTTCCCTGACTACCTAGCTATAACATCTTTGGTCATCGTATCCTTATTCCTGCTGCTCTCTGTTACGTCCTCTATGTTGGTTCCTACCTTACAAGCAACTCGGGTTTCACCATCGCTACTGGTGCTATTCTCGGTGTGGGTGCTGGTTTCTTGTGGACCGCTCAAGCTGGTATCATGATGTCCTATCCTCAAGAAAACGACAAGGGTAAAGCTTTCTCCATCTTTTGGATGGTGTTCAACTTGTAAGTTTGCCAAAAAAAAAATCGCATCATTTACATTCGTGTATACTCATTTATCGATTTATTTAGGGGTGCCACCATTGGTGCAGCTATTCCTCTCGGTAACGACTGGCACAACACTAGCAGTGAAGTCGCCTCGACAACCTACATCGGTTTCATCATCATCATGGCCTTTGGTGCTTTTTTGGCATTTGCTTTGTTGCCGGCTAGCAAGGTCATTCGCAGCGACGGTACCCCCGTTTCTCTTCACAAGTTCTCCAACTGGCGTCGTGAAGCTATCGAAATTTTCCGTCTTTTCCTTGACTGGCGTATGCTTATCTTGATTCCTCTCTTTGCTGGCTCCAACTGGTTCTACACTTACCAGTTCCAAGTCTACAATGGTGGCGGTTTCTTTGATCTTCGTGCTCGTGGTCTTAACAACTTGCTCTACTGGCTCTTCCAAATCATCGGCGCTGGTTTCTTCGGCTGGCTTCTGGATTTGACCGCTCTCGGTACCCGTAGACGTCGTGCTTTCATCGGCAACACCTTGGTTCTCGTCATTCTCAGCGCTCTTTGGATCGGTTGTATTTTCATTCAAAAACGCTTTACACGTGAATCCGTCAAAGATCCCAACTTCAAGCAGATCTCCGTCGATTCTCCTGGCTATGCTGGCTATGTTATCGAATACGCTTTGTTCGGTTTTGCCGATGCCATCTATCAAGGTTTCATCTACTGGCTTTTGGGTACCATGACGAACGATACTGAACGTGCCGCTCGCTTTGGTGGTTTCTACAAGACCATTCAGAACGCTGCCAACGCCATCGCTTCGCAGATCGATGCCATTCACACTCCTTTCATGACCGAACTTGCCGTGACTTTTGCTATCAACACCGCCGGTCTTATCCTTGCTTACGTTGTCTGCTGGACAGTTCCCAACGTTACAATCGAAGAAGTCGACAACCTTCAAGATGGTGTGGGCGCTGAAAAGATGATTGGTGGTCGCGTGGAAACCATCGAAGACGGTGCTCATGAATATCCTGTGAAATCGGATTCTTATTCCATGGAGAAGAAGGAACCTTCCATCCATTAGTGAACGATCCACCGATTTTATAACCTACATTGATGAATGCATCTTCCCCCGTCGATCCTGCTGCTCATCTTTTTTTTTATTTGCCATCACTTGTCCTATTTTTTCTCTACCTTCTTTTCGAGCCCTGTTATTTTTGGGTCTCTCTCTCCATTTTTTTTTTCTAATTCCTATCACAGTTCTCGTTCGCTTTATTCAATTACTGCCGTAATATCTTCTTCTCTTTCTCTCTTCTTTCAATACCACATACGCTAATAAAATCATGACAGCAATCAATGTCAAAATAACGTCAAACATAACGAATACTGCAGGCAATCTGACCCTGAGAAACTCAGCAATAACATCGTACAAACTTTAAATTCAGTCAGCTTATCATTTGCTGCTTTGTATAGAGCAATCTTGTGCAAGTGTTGATTTCCCAGGAATAACCGCAGTAGTATTCTCAGAAGAACATACTGTCTTTAAGCTTACCCAGTCTAGTCTATTTACATTTTGTCGCTCTCCTCTCTAAAAAAACCAGAAAGAAATCCGCACTTTACTATGCAGCTCATTCTCATGGAACATGAGACATATTTATTATTTGGTACGCCTTATTCGGCATCGGTGGCCTAATTATTTCCTTCACAGTGTGGACAAATGCAGAGCGTGGTTCTTTTATTTCATTGCGCAAAGTGCTATTCGGCACAGTAGCAAGCATGTAATGAAGAACATGGGGGAAAACTACAATGCAGATTTCGTAAATGCATATGGGCTTTTTTTTTTCTCTTTTTCTTTATTTGTTTACTTGCATGCGGCTTATGCTGATTCACTATCTGAGCGTAACTGTTTCAAACGTGCGTCAACGAGTGGTATATACAGTTTTCGCAACGTGTCGAGCTCATTTTTTAGGTCTTCATCATTGGCTTCAATGTTATCTTGTAGGTACGTCTGAAGCTTTTCCAGATCGCATGCCAAGGAATCCACAAGGTCCTAAAAAAACACGTGAGCGAATGGGTTCTTTTTTGTCTCCTGACTTTTTTACACGTATTAGAAGAAAAAAAAAACTGACTCACCATATACTGATTTCGCCATGCTTGTAATCGCCGCAGTGCCTCCAAAGTACCTCTGCAATATTCATGTTACTTACAGCTGGGGTAGACGACCCTTTTGAGACTTACGTGTCTTCTGGTTTCTCCTTGCGCAGTCGATCCCACTCATCAAAGGCTTTCCACGCTTCTATCAGTCGCTTGTGGTCATGAATTTCTCGAAGATAGCTTGGAATAGGCCACGCTCGATGTGTTTGCAGTAAGCTGAGATTTAAGAGACGCTGAGGAATCGAATGAAGTACAGTCTCCGCCAGATGGAACCGTTGTTGTACTAAAATCCACGTATGAATAACAGTGGCGTTGTGGTGTACACTGGACTTACCCAAAAAGTTGCGAACGAGACCATTCGCAGTTTGTATTAAATCAGCACTTGGGTCGCTGTCCAATGTCAGCCACTGCAGAGCCTGAAAACATCGATCAACCATTGCTGACTCGGATTCGTCCTCTTTGGAAGCATTTTCATCGCGGCGACTTCCTTTTAATGCCACTTCATATCCCTTTAACATTTTGCGATAAGTCTGCCGCAATATTTCTGGGATAGCCAATCCATATTCTGCACCCAGTTCCACCAGAATCCTGCGTTCTTCTCTGTCGCCATCGAATTCTATCCCTGAACGATCAGCATATCACGCAGTATATACAGAGGAAACTTTTTCACATACCAGCCAGGAATTGCGAAAACAGATCGATCTGATGGTTTTTCGGAAGTCTCGCAGCGAAGAAGGCTACAATTTTGGGCTAGCAAAAAACCATAATATAATCAATTTTTCCATGGGTCAGGATAGTTCGAGAACATTGACTAGCCTACCTTGAAGCAAGGTTCTTGCCAGTTACGCTGAGCATACATGTACAGCATCGTATCTGTTTCTATATCGGAAGGCTGGTCGAGAGCCAAGCGAGAGTAGATAATTAAAGCTGACATAAAGCGCTGCGCATGGTTTTGCAGGGCCGGATCTTCAATAGATCTATTTTGATAAAAAGTTAAGATGGGAATATATCATTTGAGTGTATGCTGGCTATACAGACTTGATTTTCAGATGTGAGCTCCAACTTTCGTTCAGGTTTTTAGCTTTGCACTGGGTATCTGAAGGCTGTAAATGGTTCCATAGGACCGCTGTCTGAACTACGTGGAAAAGGGAATTGATGGATCCACTATTGCACGTCAGTTGGTCTCCTGTACTCAGCGCATGGATTTGTACGCCTTACCAATGTTCCGCAGTACGGTCTTTGCTCAAGGCTTCCTCAAGAAATTTTTCATCAAACCTTACGCTGGGTGAAGATCCATCGGCTGCCCGAACCGAACGGGGAATGCCATGATGTGCTGTTCTGTTTTTCATCTCTTGCTCTATACATGAACATAACAATGAATTGCAGTAGACCCACAAGACATCTTCCCAGGTTTTGCACAGCGGTAAGAGCTATGGATACAAAGTAAGTCACCGTGGGTCATCGTTCGTTGCTTGTATTCAATATTACTTGGTTCACGTCGCCACAAAAAATGGCATAAACTGCTTTCTGGAATGGGCCTGTTCGATCCTGAAAGTTCGATTCAGCACACGTGTGCATAGCCATCAGGACATCAATTGGCGTACCTCTCTCATAACCCGGTGGCAAAGCCCTTTCCACAGCTCCCATTGTGCTTCATCACCGTCGAATTCAGCGGCGGCTAAAGAAAAATAGCAATGTCTTAGCTCGATGGCTCGTCAAATCTACTTCTTGGCTCTCTCACCTCTTGCACAATGGATGTCTTTGACATACTGCTTGAACAAAGCCGGCCGCCACGATTCCTGAAGGGTCTCTGCCATATTGCAGGCCTGATCCAAGTTCCCATGACGGAGATTCAGATACATCTTTTCATATTGTCTTTCGGTCTCCGCATCCATGTCGAGTTTCCTTCGCTGGCTTGGTCGGCTTTCTCGCTCGTATTCCGGTTCTTTGAGCAACCGATTTTTTCGAAAAATTTCGCGCACCTCCTCTTCTAATTCCTCATCCATTTCATCTTCCGAGGATGTGGTAATCGTCACATTCCATTGGTCGTTAACCCACTTCATTATATGCTGAAAACGTAACAAAAGATCAGTTGAAAACTCGAGGAAATGACGCTGATTCGTAAAATGCACGTACTGCGAGCCGGTAGGCCATGGATGCATCGCTATCCACGCTATTATAATAGAAGCGTCCGTATCAGTAAAGCTGTTCCGTAAAATAGTGGTTTGTGTGTAAGTTGAACTAACCGATGTAGCAGGTCCAACAAGTTCCATGTTCGTATTTCCCCTTCGAGAAAAGCAATCTGTTCTTTCGTCGTGTGTTTTTCGCGATGGTCTTGGTCTGACCGGTTCAAATCGTGCCATCTACAGTTCACAGAGAGTTAACTGCAAGCTATATTTCAAATTAATGTTCAATGTAAATTACCTGCATGCTAGCAGATCAGCGAATTGGCGTGAGTACTGTGTTTCGAAAGAGCCATCCTTTGGCGTGATCATTTGCTCTAGTATTTCGAGAAAAGCAAGATCCAGATCGTCATCACATCGTTGGAGAATAGATCGTGCGAATTCGCTTGTTCTGCCAGGGTTGAATGTGGTTTCTAACATGACTGCCGGTGTGCGAGTTTTTTACTGTCCTTTTATAAAAAGAGCGACCGGATGAAAGAAATGAACAAATTCGACAGCCTTCCAAGGTGGAAGCGGCATTTCAATTTCAGCGCTGTGGCACTTCATTGTCTGAAAATGCCAAATTTCCAGCATGGGCAACCGATGAACTCTATATGGTTCATTCTACATTCGAAGAAAGTACCCAATGTTCGTTGTACATATACAAGAAACAATCACTCCTCGTTCATATACTTTTGGGTGACCCGCAGTGGATGTTCGTCATTTACAAGTGAAACGATACCGTATGAATTCAATGCAGCCATTGTTTAGCACTGCAAAGTAAGAACGATAGAGCAGCTAGTGTTTCTATGGAAATAATGTACAAAGAGCTGATCTGGTTGCTATTACTGAAGTATGGAACTCTTTGAGCTCTTTTCCGCAGAAGAGAGGCCAACCTGGTTTGCACAGGAACATAACCTCTGCTATTGATATATTGATTTGCGCAATCTTCCATTCTTTTTGACAGATTTGCTGCATACTGAAATATCTTGCGAATTACCTGAATTGAAATGCCTTTTTTTTAATATTTGCTTTCAAAGTTATAGGATAGATGTTTTTACTCCATTGCATACGGTTATGTTTCTGTACTGATTGTAGTCTTACGGCTTTACATCAAAAAGTATCGAAAATGCGTTAATCAAAAAAGTATAATGATAAGAGGCTTAATATATCAAACTTTCAAAAAGCATTGTATATGCGACATTGATCAAAATAAAGATGACTCGTTGTAGTTTTGATCTTTCGAAAGAAAGCATAAAAAGGGCCACCTCGGAAATGCCCGTCACATGATTTCGACTTTTTTTTTTTTCTTTCCCTGCACGAGGCGACTCTGATTATAAAAACGTCTATTCTTTTCCTCCCAACATGCTTCCACAAAAGCAGCAAGCATTTAAATTCGTAATTCGCTCCAAAATAACCAGTGACGATTCTTCAGCGGAGCCGCAACACAATTTATCGGAACAAACAACCAGCGATAATGCCAAATCAAAACCCGTCGACATGCCGCCAGTATTGAGCGAAGAAACTGAACGGAAGCGGAAACGGACCGACAAAGATGTTATTCCTATTGCATCAAAAAAGGTGTCTTATCACATTACGTCCTTCATCCAACCAATATTACTCAACAGCAATATCATGTTATGGCCAATCAACCTTAGATTCACAGCCAATTACAGAAATGGAATCAAAAAAAGGAAGAGCTGAAACTCGATGCGGAAGAAAACCCTGGTGTTGAGCAGCCGACCAACGACTTTGCTGATTTATCACTGATGGCATGCCTTTTATGTCAACGAAAGTTCAAAGCGTTACAGGATCTGCAACGACATCAAGAAATCTCGGAACTGCACAAAGTACGATGTGAAACTGGTCAACTACCCAGTGTGATAGATATGGCTATATGGAAAAAGGGGTTTTTGTGGTTGACGGAAGAACGGGTGCTTGTGAGCAAAAATCTGAAAGTTGGACATGATAACAAAACGGTTATCTTTTCTTTTTTTTCTTTCTCCGTGGACGATGAATGATCTATAGAAAAACCTCCAGGATCCCGCTTGTGTTGCCAAAGCCAAGATGAAAAAACAGTATACCAAAAGTGACACAGAAAAAACCGAAGAACAAACAGCAGAGGTAATGAGATCCACACTGATGACGATGAGCTGGTTCAGCTGCTTACAAAGCCGTTCTATAGCAAAATTACAGAAACCGAGCTGCAGAGCGAAGGCAAGCCTACGGGCAGCCGGATAAACCGGCCATTGCTTCTCCTCCTCCGTTTCGTCCGCCGGCCAAACCTCGACGGGATATGCCGTAAATGCCTCTTCTTCATCTGTTTTTGCATCGAACAATTGACTAATGGTGTATTTCGTCATATGGTAGACCTGCAGCACCAGCTGCATCTGTCAAGAAGCCTCTTGCTGATGACAATATTGGGGCCCGTATGCTGAAGCAGATGGGATGGCGTCACGGCGAGGGGTTAGGGAAAGATGGCTCAGGCATTGTTGACCCAATTGCTGCTGAGCGATATATCCAAGGAGCCGGTTTAGGCACGGCTTATGCAAAGAGTGATATCTCGTCCAGCGACGGTACAGAAACATACAAGGATAAAGTAAAGGAAATGGTATGTGAGCTCATGAAAATACTACATGTGGTCGTGAAAATGGTTAGCGATGATACACTGACATGGATCAGGCACGGAGACGTTTTGAAGATGCCCGATAGGTACTTAGAATTTGACAAGCCGGCAAGCGAGTCATCGCAATTTGTTTGATATGAACCAAAAGCAAAAGCGGGTGAAAAAATCCAAGCGTCGGCTTGCAAGATTTGTGTTTCTTTTTGGAGAAAAATAAACTATAATAAGAATGATAATGATAATGATGATTATTTCAATCTGTTCTGCTCAAGAAGATGATACCATTTCACCAACGTTCCCAGACTGTCAAAATCAAGTGTGTCCTGGCGGGCTTTGAAAGTGTTTGGAAAGTGCGCTGAAGCCAATTTTGTCCCTTTCTTTTCCAGACCCACCGTTCTTTTCACAGCAAAACGCATCGATTGTGGTACGATCGCACGCATTTTATCAAACCATGGGTACAGCATTATCTCCGGTGCACACTTCGGTGCACGATGATACCCAACCTCATGCTAGCAAATCCAGCAGCTCGTTGCGGTCGTCGTCGGAAAGCAACGATTCTCTGTTTCACGATGATCTGGATTCTTTGCCATCAGAAACATTATTAAGAGGCGATCATAAATCGCAAAGTCAACGGCTACTGAACGAACATAAAAAAGCCATACTAAAGACCTCAGCTATTAATGTATTCTGGATCCTAATGTGGTATGTATTTCGTCGATCGCCGCGGACCAACCGTGAATAATTGGATGGTATGATAACCGAAACAAAATTTGGATAGGTATACGGTATTGTCAAAAGCGATCTTTTTTTATTCGCCATATTACAGATTTTTCTCAACTCTTATTAGTTTGCCACATTCTTGTCGGTGTATAACAAGTGGATCTTTTCCATCGATTATTACGGTTTTCAGTTCCCTCTGTTTGTCACCACCATTCACATGGTGGTGCAGTTCTTTTTCGCTGGCACATCCCTTGTCATTGCTCCTAAGCTACGGCCGACAAAGCGGCCCACTGTCACTGAATACATGTACGGATTAATCAAACACGATAGTGTCGGTCGTTATGCACGCTAATTTTTGTTCGATATCTAGTTACAAGGTGTTACCATGCGCACTAGCAACCAGTCTCGATATTGGGTTGTCCAATCTTTCACTAAAAACCATTACACTTTCATTCTATAGTAAGTTTGCTACCAACTTTTTTATTACCAGCATTGTCTTACTGATCCCTTATCTGTTTAGCCATGTGCAAATCCTCAACGCTGGCCTTCGTTTTGATATTTGCCTTTTTATTTAAACTGGAGAAACCCAACTGGAAACTGATACTGATTATCGTCATTATATCTGCTGGTGTCCTCCTCATGGTTTCCAGCGAAACTGAATTTGTGATGATCGGGTAAAACAAAAAGGCGCAAACTGAAGAGGCTTCAAATACAAGAATTGATCTGCTCATCTATCTCGCATAGATTTCTTGAAGTCATGGCCGCTTCAGCTTGCGGTGGTCTTCGATGGAGTCTGACAGAAGTGTTACTGCGCAAAGAAAGCATGGGGCTTACCAATCCATTTGTATCCATCTTTTTCCTTGCACCTGCGCAAGCGTTGATTCTCTTCATTCTCGCAGGAGCTGTTGAGGGATATGGCACTATTTTCAGAAGCGCGTTCTTTGTATCTTTTCCCGAAGGTGTACATACGGTAAATGACCCTTTTTTCTGACCAATCAAGATATGTTGTTTATGACTTGCAAATGTCATGTAGATATTTATTATTTTGGCGGGTGGTACGCTTGCTTTCTGTATGATTATGTCCGAGTTCTTCTTGATCAAGCGAACTTCTGTCGTAACGCTGAGTGTGTGCGGCATTTTCAAGGTAGGGAAAAAACAGAAAAAATTACCATAGTCATGGATTGGTTCTCCGTTAAAAGAGTTGGAACAATTTTGTAGGAAGTTGCCACTATTCTAGTTTCATGTGTTATCTTTGGTGATCGATTGACTATACCCAACATCATTGGCTTATGCATCACTCTTTTCGGTATTGGTTTGTATAATTGGCTCAAGATGCGCAATTTGTCAGTCAATACACAGAAAACCATGGAAGCCGAGGACGATCTGCGGTTGGAAGAGGAGCCTTTTCAAGAAGAACATAACCCACATCATTCCTCTCATTTATACAGCATGGTTGCAGAAAGCACGCCTATTCTTTTGGTGGATGGCGCATTGTCTACCTATCGTAACAGTGAAGAGCATGAAGATCAGTACGAATTACGGTAGCGGAGTGTCAATTCGAGTCCTCCACGATGGCTTTTTCTCTTTTTTTTTTTCTTTTATCCATTGCTTTATTATTTTCTGCTTTGTAAAAAAGTCATGGTGGCATCCACTTCATTGAATGTGGTCCCAGAGGATCCAACAGCATATAAAACAAAGGAATACTGGGAACAACGTTATCAACAGTGAGTTCAACTTTATATCTTGCCCATGTGTAGCTTTATCTAAATAACGATCACGGTGTTCTGAAAAAGAGAATCGCCTGATACCACCTTCGACTGGTTCAAAACTCATGAAGAATTAAAACCACTATTTCAAGGCTGCATTCCTCATAAGGATGCCTCCATTCTTATTCTCGGCTGTGGAAACTCCAGTACGGTCCTGCGGAACCAAGTTGATCTATGCAAAAAACAAAGGCAATCTAACGATGGCTGGTTTTCTTTTTTTTTAGCTCTCGGTGAAGACATGTACCGTGATGGTTACAAAAACATTACCAACATTGACTACTCTGGCACTGTGATTGAAAATATGAAAAAGCGATGTGAGGATATGCCTGATATGAAGTGTAAGGTTCATTTGATCAGCAAGCATGCTGGGGAAAAATGGTAGCGCTCACAGTGGAACCTTGTAGGGTTGGAAATGGATATTCGAGCGCTCGAGTTTGAAAATGAATCGTTTGACATTATTATTGATAAAGGTAAGCTTTATGAGGAATTATGTGAGATTTGTCACTTTTGCTTATGAGAGACACTGTAACAGGTACGATGGATGCATTGATGTGTGATCGTGGTGATGTCTGGGATCCTTCTGAAGAGTTGGTGGCCGAAGTGAAGAAAGAAGTGGACGAAGTAGAACGTGTCCTTAAAGTGGGAGGCAGCTTTATCTACATCACCTTTGGCCAGCCTCATTTCCGTAAACGACATCTTGTGCGCGACTGCTGGCAAGTGAAGACGCAAACCTTGGGCGATGCATTTCACTATTTCTTCTATTCCATGCAAAAGGAGAAGCCATCCACCCCCTCTTCTTAAGTGAGGTCGCTCATTTCAGCATCCTTTTTCCTTTGCCTACATCATAGACATCATTTTCCTTTAGCACCTGAAAATTCATTCATTAGATCGATACTTAAACTTTTGTTTCAATTTTTGAAAGCAAAATCTGTACATCACAGCGATGGCGTCCCATGTTTTATCTTGTTTTTACATGATTTGGAATGCCAACACCCAACGCCACATAATATTTACATATATAAAAAGGGAAATAGAGATACTATACAAATGCAATTCTTTTTTTTTTCAAGTGTCGCGTTTTCCTTCCTCATAAACGGCCTTTACGGATGGAAAGCGTAGAGATGGCAGCCCGTTTTCAGTAATTGACTCCGAGAAATATCGTACGGTGATAGGTTTGCCTTTGATTAATTCCGGATCTTGTGCATAAAGTTGACGTTGACGTAAAGAAAACCCTGATCCCACATTCACGGTATTTCCTGGATTTTGGACATCAGCTTGGATATTCAGATCCGAATTTAGCTTGCAATTACCTTTATGCTTGATAAGGACGCTGGTCATAACACACTCATTTTTACCGGTATCTGGCATTCGCATAAGCCCCGTTTCGATATCTTGAACAGTGTACTCGGCATCTTCCCATTGCTTGATTTTGACCATGTTTCTGTTACGTTTGCCTTCATACGGAGTATTATTCCGTACTATTAACCCTTCCCAACCGTTGATGATGGAATTTTCAACGATCGACTTCAAGTCCTCCATTGACTGGAGCTTCACTTGCGTCACTCGCCTCAGATGTGGAAGCGAATCGCCTATAAATGCTGCTAATCGTGCCTGCCGATCGCAAAATAATGTGCTGTCCGCTCCTTCTCGAAAGCCATGGCGAGGGATCAAATCAAAAACTTGGTATACGGGGTTTTCCATAGGATGCTGCCGATTTCGGATCTGCCGCACCGCTGTCAGAAAATCTTCACGCGTGGTGTCGTGCGGGGAAGGATACACACAGATTTCACCATCGAGCACAATATCGTTTTCCTCTACTGCCGTGAGCCTGTCACGGATATTGGCTTCGACTTTTTGTAAACTGTTGAATTCACGACCCGTGCGCGAATAAAACCGAATGTCATGATCATTGCATGCGTTTCCACGGGTGATAACAGCAAGACAACGCACCCCGTCCAACTTTCGTGACGCATACCAGTCATGTTGCCTGTATTGAGCGGACCACAGCTTGCATTCCTCACCCGGATGAATGGCGTGGGCCAAGGCTACTGTAAAAGGGTGCTTTTTTCGTCGATCCAATGGATCGTCGTTTTCATTGGGCATGATCCGTGAAACCGTTTGAACCGACACTCCCATCTTCAGATTCCGATCCAGGACACGCCAAAATATTTGCTGTCTCGCTTCGGTGTCACAGTGTGTTAAAAAGAATGCAGCGGCTGCATCCAGCGCAGCGTGGCCCGATAAACGCCGTGAAGAAAGCGCGTCTAAAAGTTCAGTCAAGGTATATGCCGACGTCGTGGGGACCTTGTCCGATGCTTGCAAACGATCAATATGGCGACGCACAGATTTCGAGGAAATAAAGAGCCGTAGGTGAGGATCGTAGATACGCTTCAGTATAGGGTTGCAACCAGGAAATCGATTAAGTAATGCACGCTTCTCAGTAGTGCTTTGCGTTTGATTGACTGCGGCTGCCAAGTGATGCAGCTGATCCAACTGTGTTGCTGCTTTCGACGAATAAAAGCTTCGCTGAAATGAACAAGATTGCCATCGTAACCGCCATGATGCGAAAGCTTGCATAACCGGGGAAATTTTGTTGGACGTGAGGGTCCTTTTTTGGTCCTTGTCCCCTGGCCAGATCTCCAAATTCCGCAATGCGCACCATATTTAGCAGTCACGGACAATTTTTGCATTTTTCCCAAAAAAGTGTCAAATGGCTGCAGTTCTTTCCCGGTTATTCACTATGCAGCCACTTTTCGAGACCTCAGGATGGTCTTTACCGAGCACCATCAACCCACAATCACATAAAGACAAGCCCAATTCCAAGCAAAAAAAGAAAACCCCAGCTGCAGCATCAGTACCCACTGAAGATCGCACCATCACCAACGAAGCCGATGCACTTCAAGCGCAATTGAGAAAGATCCAACAGCCAAACGATACCAAAAAGAATAAAAAGAGCAATAGAAAGCGAAAGGCCAAGAAACAGGAATTAGAAGAGAATAGCGTATCGAACACTAGCGATAAAACCATCGTATCACCCGAAAAACCCGCGAAAAAGGCTAAAATCGACACCTCAAAGCAGACCACCCCCAATGCATCCGAGAAACCCGCAAAAAAGGCAGCAAAAGCCCAAGTGGATACGCCAAAACAGCCCGCTCTCAAGGCACCCTCTGAGGTCACGGATGCACATGCAAAAGTTCCTTCTGAGGCCTCTGAAGTGACAGATCACGAAACCCCCAACGTCCCGGTGACGAAAAAAGGAGATAAGGTTGAAAAGAAAAAGAAGGCATTGAATAACCAGCAAAAGAAACAACTCCAAAAGGTAAACGAATGAACGTTGGTTTCGTCAAAGTTCAACAACTCATCGGATTGAATACCACTGTAGCTGCTTGCCAACCAAAAGGGAAAAACGTCTGACGAGAAGAAACAAAAGCCTGTGGAGAACAAAGAAAAGGATTTAGAGGCAAAGAGCGTACCCGTTCATGCTACAGAGAACGATGGATTGACACCTCTCCAGCGAAAGATGAAGGAGAAGTTATCAGGCGCGAGGTTCCGTTGGTTAAACGAACAACTCTATACAACCAAGGGCGACGAAGCATTCAATCTATTCCAGGAAAAGCCTGAATTATTCAATGAGGTAAGCAAGCGCAGTTCATCAGAGAGGGAGTAAGTAATACCAACCTCCACTATTTCGTAGTACCACGAAGGTTTCCGGCATCAAGTTGAATCGTGGCCCGTGAATCCCGTCAATGTCATTGTTTCACAACTCGAGAAGTTGCCAAAAGATACGGTGATTGCGGATCTTGGCTGTGGTGATGCGGCGATTGCGGCCACTCTGACCAAACAAAAAGTGCTCAGTTTCGATCTGGTGGCCAAAAACGAAAATGTTATTGCATGCGATATCGCCAAGGTGAGAATGATATATTTGTTGACGTGGCCCTGAGGATGGAAAGACTGATTTAGGCTTTGTCAACTACGTAGTTACCAATTCCTGGCAACTTCGTGGATGTAGCTGTTTTTTCCTTGTCCTTGATGGGTACAAACTATATACAATTTCTCAAAGAAGCACACCGCGTGCTCAAGCCTGGGTAAACTAAGCGACAAACTGGTTTCATGTGCTAGATGTTGGTAATGACTAAGCTCTACTTTTTTTTTTTCTTTACAGCGGTGAATTGAAGATTGCCGAAGTGGTAAGTCGCTTCAGCGACGTCGATGGGTTCATCACACTCTTGGAAAGACTCGGCTTTGAATATATGGACAAGGTACGTAGTGCGGCGAATCGAAAATATAAAGGGAGATGGAGGACGACTTATTGTTAACTTTTTAAATTGATAGGATGACAGCAATAAGATGTTCATCATGTTATACTTTACCAAACAGATCAGCAATCCAGATGACGAAGTGGACGAGATGCTCCAAGGTTTGACCAAAGCTCAAAAACGCGCCATGCAAAAAGGAGCTGGTGTAAAGACCCCATCCACCGCCAAACTTCAAAAACGGGCAGAAGAGTTACTGAAACCGTGTTTGTACAAAAAGCGTTAAATACATATATTGCATGCATCCAATAAATGAAATAAAAAATGATGAATTGAAAGCAAATTTAATAAGAATGAACAGTATGAGTAGTTTTTTTTAAGATGCAAACTGAGGTTTATAGTACGACGGCGGCAGTTTTTCGAGCACACTGAATTTCGTTCGCTCGATCATCACCATACAGTTTGTGCTGAGGAAATCGCAATGTAGGATATGCTGATATTTTCCCGAAATCCACAGCGTCATGGCTGCCGATTCGTACGTGGGAGCTTTGTCTTCCTGATCCGCTTTACGTTTTAATGCTTTGCCTTCGGATTTGCCCTTTTGTCGGTCATGCATATCCACCATGCAAATATAAGTGCTGCCATAGATGATCATGCAATTTGCATCGGCAGGGTTGTACATCACTCCACGAATACGATCGCGTTCTTTTCTCAGCCTGGAATTCGTCTGATCTTGATGTTGTTTCGACCAATTGTTTAATCGTTTTCGCTCCACGTCATAGATATAGAATTCATTGGAGGCCAGCCCAACAAATAAATCATTCGATCGCAAATCGTGGAAAGACAAAGTAGTATGAGGAGTGGACGTTTGCGGTAAGTTGAAATGATGCTGTAAAAAATGAAGAGAAAAAAGTTAACTGGTATTGCCCATCTCGATTGCGCTGCCATTCCATGAGAATCCGATTATTACCTTTAGAGTATCCAGATTGAATACACACATGCGATTGAGATCATCGCCTGTAGCAAGCCATTGGCCGTCTGCACTGACCGCCACAGAGATCACGGTACCGACTTGTGCATCGTCACCATCGACGCCTCGATGATGCTCAAATTCATGTAGCACCTCAAAAGAGGTGAGATCTACGATCAATATACGAGATTCCGAAGTGACAACGATCAACTTATCCGATCCCGGGGTGAAGACTACGTGATGTGCACCTGCAGCGGCTCCTTTGTCGGCCAGATATCGCTGCAAGCTTTGCTGAAAAGCACGCTCCTTTTTGGCAACAAACTCTTTACTTTCCTGTAGTGACAAATAAGCGAAAAATGAAGAAAAGTCAGCCAGTCGTATTCGCACAGGAGTCCATGTCAGGGCATATACTTACTGTTTCGTGCAATTTGAACAATCGGACATTCTCCACATCAGATACAGCAATCCACTGTGCATCTTCAGACAGCGCACTTGATGTGATATTACACTCCGGCTTTAACTTGACTTGCAATTCGAGCTGATGAGGTTCTAACATCTCGGGTATGGTGACGCTGCGTGTTGATGACATATCCAATTGGCCAGCTAAGTTTATCCATTAGTTTTCATTCTGAGTGATGGAAAGGAAGTGTACCCAAAGGTACAGACGATATACAGAAACGAATTTCTTACCTCTACCTAACCGCCATAATGAGACCGAATTGAAATCCATGGACAGAATAAGACGACGTGACTTTGAGACGGAAGCCAGATATTTCTGCGGGAAGGGCGGTAATCTGTTCTGGATTAATTTGGGGAATTCCAAAGCCGGAGATGAGATAAGTTCCAGATCCACACCGCCCGATACAATTGAGTTGATGGCCGGTCTTTCATCCAATGCCAACGCACGGATATCGTGGGAATGGTAACGACGACTTCCCATGTTGACCCAGTTGCCTCCCTTATTGCTGCCCGAGGTGTCACTGTGCTTATTTTGTTGTACGCATCGGAAAGCGTTCAGCTTGCGATCCACGCCAGCCGAGAATACCAGTCGACCGTCCTTGGAGGCCACCACTGACAAAATGTCGGCACCGTGGGCGCGGAAAGATTGCTTCATTGTTCCTTGCTCAGCATCCCAAAACATCAAGTTGCCGAGGGAATCACCGGAAATGATGGTATTATTTCTAATAATTTCAAACAGAATGCGGTGAGTGGAAACCGGGATACCTCAACATTTAACGAATGATAATTTATGTGCTTACGCTGTGACAACCACCGACCAGACCAAAGTAGCCACCTTGCGGAGCTTATCCACCGTCATTCTCTGGATCACACGACCGGTAGCTACATCCCATTTACGCAAAGCGCTGTCCGATCCACCTGATACAATGTATTCATCATTCGGTCCCCACGCCACCGATAAGATACGACCTGGATCGGTAAATCCCATTGTTAGCCATCAAGTATATTGTCTGATAATACATGTCACATGCGTATCTGTACCTTTTTGCGGATCGAAGCGTCGAATATACTCCAAACTATCGTCGGCAATATTGAACAATCTAATGCAACCGTCTTCGCAACCAGCCGCCAACTGGGTACCGTTACTGTTAACAGCCAAGCACCAAATAGCGCCACCGTTGGAATCAACCGATTTCTGCAAAAACATATCAATTAATGACACTTATATCAAGCACAAAGTGTCAAGCACGTTAAGACAAGCAAAGTAGTTGATCTACATACCTTGGCAGTGAGACTGGTAAGATCCCATTCGATAATGAATGGATTCAAGCCGGTTGAAAACAAACGCGGAGGCTGATCAAGTTGTCTTTGCAATTCCTTTGCTCTATCTTCGGGATCGTCGTCCTCATCTTGGTCAATGACCACGGATTGGTGAGCCCATACGAGACTTTCGACAGAGAGATCTTGACCACCGGGAATGGTTTTTTCGAGACGGAAACGATGCATAGGATCCCAGATCTCGATATTGCCGTTGGCACGACCCACCGCGAGTCTACTCTGCTTACAAGTTGACGGTGTAAAGTCGAGCGCATTGATCGCCGCAGGTTGATATTCAATGAAACGACAACGGTGGACTTCCATGGCGTCGATTCGGTTTTTCGTATTTCCTTACTGCACGAAATGAACAAGTGGGTCTTGACTTTTTTTTTTTGAGCGGGAAAGACTAATTTTTTTATTTGGACTGCTGTATGTGACTCTCAGTTGAAAATTGAGTGGGTGGAGCAGCGGAGTCTCATTCGCCCGAAAAAATTGGTCATTCGTTCAGGGAAGCTTTTTCTTCATGCAGGGACCACTTCTTTGTGGACAGGTTGATTCATTGCAAATTGTTCATTATATCAGCCTGTCCGAAAGGGAAATAAGCACAATTATGTTGGTCTTCAATGGTTGATCTGCCATTTGGAACACATAGGCAATCATTACATAATAGATTACAAACTAGGGGATGATTCTACCTTTTTACATAAACGTTTCTCATCATTATCAAGACCACGCCACTACTGTATTAAAAAATACTTTTGAATGTATCGTGACATTCTTTAAATGATTTTGATATTATGACAGAGTGCGTTTTCTGTTCTTGAAATACTTTGTCAATTGTTGATCGAATAAGGAGGATGATGCCAGAAACGTAAGGAAACATTAAAAGAATGACATAAACAAACCTGAGCGAAACATTCAAAGCAATACCATTGCTTGGATATTTATCTTGCATGCACGGAAATTCAAAATGTTTGAAATTCGCACTCAAAAGCTACTTTTACCAAATCTCAAAATTTTTCAACAGTGTTGGAAACCAATAGAGCAGGAACAACCATCAATATCGCCTAACCATGAACTTGCTCGACCAAGTTACAGACCAACTAGCTACCATTGAACTAAAAGGTTGCTTCCACTTGGCACAATCGTATCGCTTGCTTATTTACTTACTGACTGACGCCTTTTATCCTTACGTCAGACGACGATATCTCGGAGTACATTGCCGGCATCGTCCAGGAAGATTCGCTTGAAGACGACGAAAAGCGAGAAGCCATCTCTGAATTCCTTGCCGAGACCACAGTAAGAGAAGAAGTCATTCTCATAACCCTACACTGTATGCTAATCCTCGACCAGGATAAACCTACCGGTCCGGTCATCAATACCATTCTCGAAAAATGGAAGGTCATTCAGCAGGATCTTGAAAAAGCGGAAGCAGACCGAAAGGCGAAACTGATTGAAGAAGCACAAGGTGAAGAACAATTTGCACACATACCACTCAAGACATCGACGACTCACCGTATCTGCAGCACGTGAAAAGGCACGACAAGCACAGTTGGAACAGGAGGCCGCTTCTCGTCGTGAAACAGCGAAAAAACTCACTGAAGAGGAACGTCAGCGGCGTCAACGGCTAATGCGCCAATATGATCGTGATGACGACAGCGAGACAGTTGTCACGAATAGTAATGGTATGTAAATTGTAGGCGATATTTTCAATACGGAGCTGGACCTTGGTTGACCCTATATTGTTTTTCGATAGATGCATTGTTGCAAGCGAACTTGAATGCGGAAAAGATCAAGCAGCAGGAGCAGAGCAGACGGGATCAGATGAAGAAACAGAGTGAAGAAGAAAAGGAACGAAATAAGATGCTTTTAAAAAAACAAAGAGAGGAAAAAGAGAAAGAGAGGGAAAAGAATAAGAAGGGAACGCCAAAGAAGGAAAGAAGACGCATGTGAAATGGACCCTTCTGAAGGGGCTTGCACAAATTGGCTAAAAACTCATAGATCCATCTAAAAAAAAGCATAAGCACTCGCCAATAAATCGTACCTGGCATTCATTTCTCTACAAATGTCTAAACCATCCTGTTAAAAGATTGATTGTCCGGCAATAGAGCAACCCATGACACCGGAAGATACCAACGCCGACACCATGCCGAAAAGCCCATATCAGGCTTGCGTTTGTCAATCCGACAAATTATACGACCAACCACTTCTCGATGTGATTGTAGATTTGGGCTTATGAAGAAATCCAACAATCGAGCAAAATTCCAGTGTCTGTATTTATCAATTGAGCTATCGCGCCTTGCATCAGTGTCGAGGAAAAGGATGGACAAACCATTGCGCAAAAAAAGGCAGAACCATAAGCAAGCGTTCCAGGACCCACTAACGGTATCTTCACTTCTTCGTGCGCCTCTTTTTCTGATGTGGCATATATTTTTTAATATAAGAGTTCGTTGCCTGGCCGTACTTTGACGTTATATCCACATGAAGGCATAGAATGGTAGTGGTTGAAATAACTTGGGACCATTAGAAACCAATTTATTCGGCCAAGCATTTGCTGAATGCCTGATTATTCAGCCCACGAACAGCATGATGCACGGGATACGCAAACCTATTTCTATAGCCTATTGCCAATAAACTGAAAATATCAAGTGGAGTTACCGTCGATTTTGGTGGTTCAGCAATTGGCATGAATTAAAGGGCATTGGTGGACACACAGTCACGCTAACATAATTTCCATTCGTTGGTTCGTGCTGACTTGGTGCGACTTGGTTGCACTTCCCTCTCATACAACATGAAGAAGAACGATGAACTGGAGGATTTCGCCAATCGTATGGCAAAACTTAAAATGGATCAGGACAATTCAAAGACTCCAGTTTCGTAAGCAGTTGATCGTTCCACCACTGACTAGTTACTAATGCTCAGCTGATAGAGATGACGAACTAAAAAATCGGTTTGCGTCAGTGTTTTCAAGGCAACCTATCTCTACACAGACAAGTGTATCCTACCATGTCCCTGCCGATTTTCAAGATATCGATGATAAAACCGTAATTATCCTGAATTATCTCAAATGGAGTCACATATGAAGCTGTTGTAAATAACGGAACCTTTTTTTCATATCAGTTGAATGAGCTGTTGGACGAAGCCGAGCTGTGGCAAAATAGTGATAATGAGAGTGATCAAGATATTTTACGCGAGGTTTTGCATGGTTCTTCCCTACCCAACGAAAAGAAATCGTCTTCGCATATAACCCAAAACAAGTTGGATGCATTACAGAATACTTTTCTGCGAGACGAACGGGACACAATGGATGATGAGCCCACCGGAGATCTCCTGGCACAGATAAAAGATGAAGTCCAACTTGAAAATAAATATGCCGCCTTTGCTCAACAACGAGATGAGGAACTTGAAAAACGATATCTCCAGCTCAAACAAAATCCTCCAGCTGCACTAAATTTTACAGCAGACGAAAGGGAATCATCCTACCAAACTCAGGGCACGAATGATAGCGCCTTACGGTCAAGCGTACCAAAGCCCTTGCAATGGAACGAAATATATGACGAGACCGACGATTGGTGCTGTAAGTCCCGACATTAGAACTATGTATCCATTAAATGATCTAAAATATTTTGCTTTTGTTTTATTCAGCAATATGCAACGAAGACGCTACTCTTGTCTGTCCAAGTTGTGAGGATGAAAAGTACTGCAAACGATGTTTCGTCGAAACGCACCACGGAGAAATGGCCGACTATGATGCAACCAAACATATCCCCAAAGCATGGTCTCGAAGACAGCAGTAGGCGTTTCTGTATTTGTATTGATTGGCCCAGTTTTGTACCTTTGCCCACGATAGATTTGTCCCCGCCATGGAAATTTATACCACGACACGCTACACCACTTGAAAAAACAGAGGACCAAGTCAGCGATGACGATCATCCTACTGCGGACAACGCAACATTGGCTCTCGATGTTAGGAACGGATGGCTGTCATCTTCATATGGTAGCTATTATAAGCAGTGCGATGAGGTTAACCATGCCAACGCGTCCGGAGTTCCGAGCAATCAGTCAACTCTTTCCAGTGGGATTAAAAAAAAATGAAATAAATACGAAGAGATATTTGGATGAAAGCAAAAGAGTAAATTCATTGTCTGGTAAGATTCATGAACGATCTCTTCTGTGAGCGGCCATGTTTGACGCAGAGTTTCCGTCAAAGATTCGAATCACTTTTCCAGAATGCTCTTTCGGTTTGTCAATACCATAAACGGATTGGTGCCGGCTTGTGATGACATTTTTTGAGGCCCTTCGGTGCATCGACTTTGTTGGTCGTTATTTTAATGGTGCGAACCCATGTTAGGATGAGGGTACTCTTTTATATCTTTTAAAAATTGGTGATTTGAAAAGAAGATAATCTCGGCAGTATCTTGTTTCTTCCTGTTTTAAGGTACGGAAACTACACAGCAAAAAATACCTTAGCTCTTCGAGGATGTTGGATGCTTCAGGTTACGCTTTCTACTGCGTGTAGCCAGGTAGATCAATGCAACTTGCGAAAATTCCTGCAAGCTTCTCCATACATTATAGAAAAATTACCACGGATTCGGAAGTCTTTGCTCTTCTCCGGCAAGCACGGTTTGAAGCTGTAGAATTCCGATTGAACCCTATAAAGTTTATAATTTTATATGGTTCAAATCTGATCTAATCAAATAGTCCAGTTAATCTTATTCTACTAAATTGATTTGACTGAATGAATAAAGTGCGCATGCAAATTGGCTTGTATTGTTGCATGCGGCTAATTTCTCAGCTAAATCAGTATGTCAACTGATTTTAATTCTACAGTCTGCCAATTATTGGTCTTCTTTCCCTTTGTTTTATTCTCACAGACGGCACTCCCTAAGTCTCATCATTTTGGTCCCATCACGTTGACGATCAAAAAATTTCGAAAGAGTACGCGTTCACATGGCTCAAACTGTAACCACTCAAGTAGGCCTAAGTAAAAAAAATAAAAAAAAGCGCTTTTGCCGCTAAAAAAACAAAAGGATTTGCGCGAACCGGGAATCGAACCCGGGCCCTTCGCGTGGCAGGCGAAGATTATACCACTTAACCATCCGCGCTTTCTTATTTTGGAAATTTCGAGTATTTAGATGTCAGCCTCGGTCACGTGACTGCCCCACTACACATAATTAGCTGTTTTTACCGTTTTACCGGTAAAATTTAACAAAAATTTACCGGCGTTTTTACCGGTAAAAACTGCTTTGCATTGCAATGTTCTGGAGCTGCGATTGTGATTGGTCAATGTTTACCCCACCTATTCCCCCCCCCCCTTTTTTTAGTATGCGTTTTTTTCTTCAGTATGGTGTCGTCGTCATGGATACTTGAGCTTATTTTTGGATATTGGCTTGCTTCCTAATTCAAATGCTTACTCAATGATGAATCAATCATATCATGCACTTGTCACTCATACCATCTTAATGGCTTATCAAAGACAGATCACCATCTCTTTTTTCGGTGTTTATTTTTGTTGTCCAAAAAATAAAAAAGCTTCTTTAACTTTTTCCCTCTATTTTGAAAGTCTTTACTTAATTATCGCTTCAATTAAGATGTCCGGCTCAATCTCTTACCAATACGGTCCTTGCCATTGCGCAAAGTGCACTAAGCTTGTCAAGGGCAAATTGTTTTTTGTGAAGCAGCAACCTCGCACTGTGCGTGAACATCTTGCTAACAGAGGCATTTCTCCTTTGCTCGCCAGTCAAGGTAAAAAAAATCATAGTGCTGCAAGAGACCTGGTAGTTTTATTTTATTTACCTCGTCGAAAACAGACAATGAACCTGAACCGGTGACAAACGATGACTTCAACATGGAGTACGAAATGGACGATGTCGTTATCACCAGTAACGTACCTTTTGACTCCGATGATGCTGTTTTCGGAGAGCTCGTTGTGGACGACGCAGGAGAGATCGTTGATTCCGAAAATCTGCCTACCGATGTCGACGGTTTCCTCGAATCTGGTGCCGATGATGACTATCTCCGGAATGAAGTCGTTTTGCAAGAGGAGGAAGAAGCAGTCGAATCCACAGTGAATCCCATGTACTTGCTCATCGCAGTATTTCTGGTGTTCTTTCAGCTGCGGTACACTTCTGAGTCGGCTATGGAACTGCTCATCCTTTTCCTGAACGCCTTGCTCGATTACTGTGGCGCTCCTTTTTGGCTTCCTGCAAAGGTGTCCACCCTTCGCAACCACATCCGCTCGTCAATGGAAGGTCAAGGAGTAATCAAGTTTGTCGTTTGCCCGTCTTGCCACCATACTACTCGCATGAGTCAGTATCGGTTGGACGAATTTGCTGATCCTGTCAATGATCTTTTGTGCAAATATCGTGACTTTCCGCAACGTCCTCCTTGCAATAACCGATTATTCAAACTCACGTCCGGAAACAAGGCTACTCCCATCAAAGAGTATGCTTACAACTCAGTCAAAACGACCCTGGCGATGATGTTTGCGCGCGACGGCTTTCAACAAGCAATCAACGGGTGGAGGATCCGCAGAGGGGATACCGACGTGCTCTACGACGTCTATGACGGCCGGATGTGGCATGAAGTGAGAGACGTCGAGAATAACACCTTCGCGGATGATGAACGATCCGTCCTGCTGACGTTAAACGTAGATTGGTTCCAAGAATTCGACACAGGTAAGCCTACAGTTGGTGGACTAGATTTGGTTTATGTTCATAAACTTACAGGATTTGACACAGGTCGCATGCATTCTGTTGGTGCCATATACCTTGCAGTGAACAACCTCCCCCGGTCCCAACGATTCAAGCCAGAGAACGTGATCCTCGTCGGTGTGATCCCTGGGCCGCATGAGCCAAAGACGCATCAGATAAATCATTATCTGCGCCCACTCGTCGATGAATTGGAAGACCTGTATGTAGGTATTAGCATCAATCATGAGCGCATTCGTGCGGCGATCCTCATGGTTGCATGTGACATACCTGCAGCGCGAAAAGTTTCAGGCTTCACAGGTATGAGATCATTCAACATTCGTCCTAATGAAAAAAAAAATCTGAAGTTTAATATATAGGTATCGGGTCATTTCGGGCTTGCTACAAATGCAAACGCTCATTCCCAGGTGTACCCGGTAACCACCTTCAACGCGATTTCTCGGGTTTCCTTGGCGTTGATAGTTGGGAGAGAGGCAGCGCTGCAGAAAACAGGCAAGAGGCAAAACAGTGGAAGGCAGCCACCACCTTGCAGCAGCGTGCTTCTCAAGAGAAGCTGAACGGTGTCCGGTTTTCAGAATTGCATCGTCTGAAGTATTTGGATCTTGTCCGTTGTACGGTAGTTGATCCAATGCACAATCTGTATTCGGGCACCGCAAAGCGGTGTATGGGGCTTTGGAAGACGTCGCTGCAACCCCATACTGACCAGCTCATGCTGAACGACCGGGATTTCCAGGCGATGGCAGATCAGTTGGGCAGAATGCTTCTCCCTTCCGGCTACGATCTGCCAAGTGGCAAAGTCAACTCTGGGTGTGCCAACCTGACGTCTGACCAATGGCGCACATGGGTGCTAGTTTCTCCTTTTCTCTTGAAAGAGAAGCTGATCGGAGCCGACTTCACGATCTGGATGAATTTGTGAACGCGAACAGACTCCTTTCAAGACCAGCCATCGAACGTAGCAAGCTAGATGAAGCGCACGAACTGCTGCGTGATTTCTGCCATTCTTACCAGCAGCGTTACGGTACCGAAGAAATCACTCCCAACATGCATTTGCATATGCATTTGCGGGAAAGCATCTTGGACTTTGGCCCGGTCTACGCATTTTGGTTGTTTAGTTTTGAGAGACTGAACGGGTGTCTGAAAAGCTTTGCAACAAATAGCAAAGATGGCTTTGAGGTCACCATAATGCGCAAATACCAAGAGCAATATTATGGTAATTCTCCCCTATCTGCATTCGGTATTTTGAAATTAATGTGAAATTATAATTAGGTGATCAATTGCTGCATTCGGTTCGCGATGCCCTGGAGATCCACCCAATGTTTGGTAGAGCATTGCACGCCGTTCTTCCAAACATTGGTGCGGCAACCGCAAGTACCGCTACGAACGATGTCGCTGATGCGTACGAGTTCATCCAGTTGGCCCACCCTGAAAATGCTAATAGTGTTGTGGGGTATGAAGCTTTGCCTCAGTCAGTCATACTCTTCGGCATCGGCCAGTATGTCAAAATGGATCCCATGCATTACAGGTGCCTCTACAGCCACTACGAGCGCCTGCAGCTACCATTCCGCCCGGTGACCGATTCGGTCAACATTCATTTGAGAATGGTGATGGACCGGATTCAGAAGTACGCACGATCCCAAATCTTTGGCCAAGAGTTCAGAAGCCGCGAAGCTGCGAGAACGGGTCGGGGTCGTCACATCCAGGCGTATTTTAGTTCTGCCAATGGTGGATACTATCTGCGACCTGGAGAGGTGCAATATTATTTCCAACATGTCCAGCGATTACCAACGCATGATAGCACCGAAGACATCGAATTCAAACATACATTTGCTTTCGTGCGTTGGTATCAACCATACAATCCCACCTCCTTTGACAACCTTGGGCTTTCTGTTTGGCGACGCGATTTTGACGAGATGGATAATACGTGCATCCTCCCTGTGCATCGTATATATCAACCTGTGGCAGTCACTAGCTGGCTCGATAACAACGTCGTCATCATTCCTTTACTGCGAAAAGTCAACATGTAATATATTCCCTAAAGTAAGTGGTGTATGCCTTTGACTTTTCAGTTATTGCAGTGGATCGGTACTGAATACTTGCGTTGTTTTAGTTTCTTATAAAAAAAAACGTATTTATTGTCTTTTCGCCTCATCGGGAAGCTCCTCCAAAAGTTCTGCATCAACGTGCTGATCCACCAGCACATATTCTTTCGGAATACGCACTACTTTGACGCGTTTCTTCTGCTGCGTCAACTTGTCTTTTTCCGCGAGCTTTGAAAGCTCATCCAAAAAGGCATTTGCCTATGGAGATACATGTTATTCTTTGGGACGTTCATGCAAGTGGTTTAATCTGATTTGCTAACCTGAGGACTTCTCCAGTTGGGCCGAAGCACCTTTGTCTTCACGACGAAACCGTCTTCGTCCTTCACGTCCTCCTCGTCAGACATCAATCGCTTGTCGAGGAGCTTTCCAGCCCCAGGGAAAGATGTAGTTAGGCCTTCATTTGCCCTGAAGGCATTGAGCCGGGCCTGGCATTTCTACACAGGTACTCAGGTTAGTCATATTTTTTAATTTGATTGTATTGTTTCGAATACTAACGCGATCCCGTTTTTGCCGGGTAGCATTGGTGCGACTTTCGTTTTGGAGGTCTTCGGGGCTTTTTTTTGCCTTACTTCGCAGCCCATTCAGGTAACTGCGGCACTTTTGGTATACGAATTCGGGAGTCCAGTCAGGCTCCCTCTCGTCACTGGAAATGTTGGCGATGTAATCCTGCAAGGCCTTCACGACCTTCTTATTTGGCTTCTCAAAGACGAATTTATTCAAATCGAAGCAGAGGTTTGGGTCATTTGCAAAATTTGCTTCGTAGTGCTTACGAATAAGCCTCTGTTTGAAACGGTCAGTGATTCTTATCAGCAAATTGGATATATTATGTACACTGCTTACTCTCAGCTTATAATCAGCATGGTCGATGGTGACAGAGGAGCGTTTCTTTGGACGGTCTCCTTCTGCGACTAGTCGCTCAAGAACTGCCACACGCTGCTTCAATGCTGCTACGTCACTTGAATCCCGGGAGATTATCGGAAGAGCAGGCACTGGGTGCACACGCACTGGTCGGGAGGATTGCACTTGAGGGGGCCTACGTTCGTTTGACATGATGTTTTTAAAAGTACAAGTGAGTGATAAAGAGGTATGATTGATTTGACATGTTATTTTCTTACCCAATTCGAGAATTAGCTCGTTTCCCATTGCCAAATCTAGCGAACACGTCATCAGATACATGGTAGAATGTTACACGGTGAGTCATCTATTAAACAGGAATTGGAAAATCAACAACAATATCTGTCTTTCTCTGCTATCCTATTATTTTTGATAAGTCGTTGTATTGTACTTCTTTACTATACTTTTTATAGCTAAAATTATTCCACTTTTCTTGCAGTTTAGACATGAAGATAAAGCAGTTCAGGTAAGTTTTTCTGCAGATGTGTAATAAGACGTATATGGTTTTGACGGAGACAATGCTCATGTATCTCTTGACACGTCTAGAGTTTAAAGAAGATGGTATCCATGCCAAAATCATTTATCAAAGCGGCGGTATGCAATTTACAAGCTATAGTACTAGGTATGTAACAGCCGATACCAAAGTAAATGTGTAAATTTCTATGTTACTGAACATGTTCTTATGACATGTAGAATGAGCTATTGCAACGATGGTTTATCGCTATAAGGAGTTGCACTGTAAGTATTGTTTATGGCATCTTCTAACATACATAGAGATTAGTTCGCACCCTCAACTGCTGCCGAAATCAGCTATCATATCCATGGTCTCTTTCAAGCGCTCTGCTGATATTTGCCTTTGTAAGTTTGTCTGTCTTTTTATTCTTTACTAAGCAGCATCGCTGTATGTCTAAGGTAAGTTTAGAACACGTTCATAGCATTTTATACATATCCAATGTAGTATAGACAACCATTGAAGAGTTTACTATCATTTTCCGATTTATTACCAATAAATAAATAAAGAAAACAATTTACAAGCATCCAATAAGCAAAAATCCCCCAGTAATTGTATGAAAGCGATAACCTAAAGAGGTTCCGTATTTAGTCAATCAAAAGAGATCTTGAAGAATAAAGACGCCAATCAAAAGGTTCTTCAGATGGACCAAAGACCAATCAGAATGGTTTTCGTGGCTGTAAAGATGTCTTCAGAACCAATGAAGGAGGCACCCTGCTGTTCAAGATCTTGGAATTAGCCAATGAAAGAGAAGCGCATCTTGGTATATTCAATGTGTTTTTACCGGTAAAGAATCGGTAAAAACACGCTGACTTTATCGAGGATTTACCGGTAAAAATGGTGCGTCTTCAACGGTAAAAATTCGGTAAAAACGTGGTGACTTTACCGTTTACCGGTAAAAATTCCAAATTTTTAGCGGTAAAAAGCCGATAAAAACGGCTAATTATGTGTAGTGCCCCTGGTTATGTTAGCCAAATTTTTCATGCAGTTCTCTCGACAAAGCATCAAAAAGTTCTTAACATTATAGATCTGCTCCTCTGTCATCGCGCAGCGCTTGTGCTGGCGCTATAAAAAGATTGTAGATGTTGCGAAACTTTAGTTGACTTTGCTCTCCTCAATGCTAAAAAAGTGTATTGAAAATCAACTTCAGCAAGAGAGTGCACACCAAGTTTGATAATGGTACTTGTGGAAATTGTTTATGATTGCACTGAATTTATCAGCTCTCGTACAACAGTATTGAAAAGATTCATCGTTATTAATCATTCTCAGATTCACTTGTAGATTTATTCTGTTATAAAATGGTGACATACTAATTATAGAACAGCCAAATAATAGGGGAAAAACCGAAAGATGACTGAAGAAGCAGGCAATATCAAGATTCTTAAAGTGCCGTTGATAGCAAGCTTAACAGATAGATCTTTGCCCCAATATAGAGACGCTTGACTGTAAATAGTGGATGCGGTTCGCGTTTGCATTTAGCTGAACAGCCGGTAGAAAATTTTCGACTCGCGCCATAGGTAGGAGCGGGAAAAAAAGGGCGGTTCAGCAGTAAGCTTCTTGGAAACTGTGGAAATGTCGGTCTTCATTACTGTGGGATCCACTGGATTTGATGAACTCATTGAAGCGGCCACGTCAACATCGTTCCTCTCAGCATTGGAAACGTTAGGTCTTACGAGAATCACGGTGCAATATGGTACATCTGCTGTCCCGTTTCAGCGAAACAAGGAGGTTTACAGAGGCAACCTCACTGTTTCCGGATATGCTTATAAGCCATCGATCACGGAAGACATAGAGGAGGCGGATATAGTCATTAGCCATGCTGGTATATATACTCAAGGCTTGATGGAAGGTGTATCTCACTTATCGATGGATTAGGATCCGGGACGATGATACAAACGCTGCGGTTACCCAACAAGCGGTTGATTATGGTAGTGAATTCGACACTCATGGATAATCATCAGTTGGAATTAGCAAGCGCAATGGCAGAGAAAAATTATTGCTTAATTGGCGACATCAGGTATGCAACGAGAATGAGATACCATCCAAAAAATAAATAAAAGGTCTAAAATATGTTGCCTTTTAGTGATCTTGCGTCGTCCGTCCAACTTGCCTCTACCATGACATTCAATAAGTTCCCAGCTGCCAGTCCGCAAAAGTTTGCTGCGTTGGTCGATCATCATATGAATTTTGTATGACTCCCCTATTACGAATCGTTTCTTGTTCCTCAGACCGGTACAACCGGATCAATCAAGTTTTTACATTGTATTGCTCGCACATAGCTTATTCCAAAGACATAACAAGGATATTGCACTAGACCCAACCGTTTGAAGGCGTAATTGGCGGAATAGGGATAGAGAACTGATTCAAATGTTTCTACAGGCTTTTATATGATAAAAAAATACAAAAAAAAGTACCGTTTCTAGGTCATCCAACAAAGTCAAGAGGGAAAAAGTCTAAGCGAGTCGTATAATTTAAGCACTTTGCGCAGCTTTATAGGAGTAGTTCCATCCTTGAGTTGATGGTGTTTCGGTGGGAATCTTTGCTTGCTTCGGATAAGTAACATGACGGCTCTTGACAAGTGTAGCTTTGAACAGGCGATCACTGGTCTTTTCTAATTCGTTCATAGCAGCGTTCATTGTTCGGAATTGGCGCTCTAACGTTCGCTGCTGTTGTTCTCTTTGACGCATGTTGTGAAGCTTCCATGCTCGTTCGATGGTTTCGTGTCGCTCTAAAGCTTCGCCTTCTAAGGAAATGGTGGGCTGACGAGGAGGAGATTCGAAAAGCACTCGGCGAATGACTTCTAAGCGGGCATCGCCTGGAGTGGATGTACTTGCAGGCTTGGCTTTGGAACCTCCGCTTGCAAATCGAACGTGCTTTATGCTGTTGAAGCGAATAAGACGGAGTGCATTGACAGACATGACGGTAAAAAAAGGTCGATGAAAGATCAACTTGTGTTCCTTTGTCGAAAAAGTTGACTGTGCTCGAAATCTTTACGTTGAACCCCCGGCCACCGTCCCAAGCCACAAAATTTTTCGCAAGACCACCCTCGCCCCACTAATAAAATCGCACTTGCACCAAATCTTTGGTTTTTCGAATATGCAGGACCAATACAATGGTCTACGATAGCATCGCATCTTTTGTTTTTGATAAGCTATAACAACGTTTACCTTGACCAAACTAATAACATTTATGCACTTATGGAGCATGAAAAATAGGAAATCTTGCTATGGCACGAACTGGTGCTGCAAATTTTCTCGATACAATAAACATAAAGGGTAAGAGCTTCAAATTACTGGATAGCTAGATACGGTATTGAGTATGTGTTATGTAAGGCAATTAATGCTAAGTGATCATCCAGCCTTGTTGACTGAGCAAGATATTCCCTAGAGATAATCACCCTCCTTCTGAATAGCGCGTTATACAGCGAGGCCGATATATCAGTCGTTGCAACTTATGCAACCCGTGTCTTGATATCATGATGAGCTAGTATATTTTCCTTCGGAACTGTTGTAATTTAATGAATGCATCATTCGTATGATTCTCACCGTAATGAATATGACCCTGCTTTTTTTTTTAAGAGAGGAGGTAATGGCGATCCGGCAGCAGCGGAGAATATGTTTCGATTGATGGTGCAACAGATACGGCCCACGCAAGAGATGTGTGAAGTACCGAACACCCAGAAAAGCAAAGGTTACGGACAAAGCAATCAAGCATCGGACCATACCAGTTGCAAGTGAGACGATTGCCATCATCAAAAAATAAGAAAAGTCTATTCTAGTTTGAATCGTTAAAATATCATTCTAACGGATTTTATACACGTCCACTATTTATCCATGACAGTCAGGCTTGCAATACGTTATCGTCCTTTTCTCTTTCCCTGCAACTATGGTATGGCCACCCACGAGTCGAAATTCAGCGTGCTTCTCGCTTGCTTCCTGCATTACAGACGATACGACGGATTCGGCAAGTCTAGCCACCCCTCTTGATGCATCGCCTGCCGCTCCGCCTTCCGCCGCCTTCTCCCTTATTACCGTCATCACTAACGAAAGTTATCCAGCAAGACCTCATATTCCAACCGTTGCTGCTACTGCTCCTGCACAACATCGTCGATATCTCCACGATCACACGGCACTGTCACTTGGCACCATGGAGACGGCGAGGTTAGCGTCCTTCACACCTCCTTCATCAAGCAGAAATACCACAGCCGAAAGACAAGAGTTCAGAACTCCATCCTATTCGGTCAGTGGCCTTCCACTTGATAGACAGCCCAAGCCGCTGTGGCCACGGATCAAACGTATGCTGTCAAATCCAGCTATGCAACGGAGACCAACCAAATATCACTCTCGCCAAAGTAACACAAACGAAACGATGCATACCATGCCAAACGATCAGTCTCACCTGGCCATGGACCATTTACCCGTCCTTCTACGTTCATCAGCGAGAATCAGCCTCTCCGAACAATCACGAGTCAAGGATTCCATGAAACGAAAGAATTATGTAAAATGGTTATTCGATGGCAGTAAAACCAAAGTGCGCCCCCGTGACAAATGATGCATTGATTTCCTCGTATCGCCAGCCAGCAATACCTGACTATAAGATAGCACAGACGCCGAATCATTGCTCTTTGTTCTCTATAACTGCGGTTTAAACATTGTCACATATTAAAGAGAAATCATTATCATCAAGGTGTCTTCCGATTGAGAATGCATGTTATTCGGTGTATCGCATGTAAACCCAAGAAAGCAAATGTTCATTGATAAACAAGTTCAAGGAAAAATGGGTAAAGTTAACAAGACAGAGACCGTTTTTTGTTTTCTTATTCGCTCATTATCTTTGGGATCGTGGTATTTATGTTGCGGTTGAATGTATTTCGATAATTGAAAAAGAAGTTGAATTGGGGGGGGGGGAGCATGCAAAAAATTTAACGGGAGGGGAGCTTTTGTAGAGAGGATGATGACAATATGGCGATGAGTAGTTTTATAGCAATGTATAACTGCTTTTAACTGATGATGCATGTTCTTCCCATTTTCTCTTCATCTTTAGTGATTGAAATGATATATGAACAAATTACAATCGAGCTCGTACGATGTGTCAATCGTTACTTGGATTGTATCTTCTTGGCAAAAGCCTTCGTCGGGTTTTCCTTAATCGATAAGGCTCGGTGGCCCCCCGTTAAATTTCCCCACTCTTTTTCGTCATTAACGGACCACAGACATTCCGATTCTGCTGAACCCTGATTACTTTGAAGCAAGCGATCGAGTTCGCATGCTTAATCTGTCATTAATCATGCATTGGCGATGTGACTACTTTTCCACCCAAAAAATATTGCATATTTTTCTATATTCTTCTTCTTCTGCCTTTGATTCTCTCTCCTGATACTACTGCATCAAATTCCCATGTGCATCCATCATTCAGACTGTGCTTAACCTGCGTAGCTGCCCTAGTCAAGTCAATCATGGCAAAAATTTACCATTGCGTGATGTGACTATCTGTTATTCGTCGTGAGAAGCTTATCTGTCCTTCTCTCCATCTGATACTCGATAATGCCATTTGACAAAATTTATGTCAATTTTCTCCATTGACAAACCAAAAATGGCGTTAAGTTATAACTATCGTCTCTATATGCTTTTCAGGAAAAGCCGGTTGCTATGCCATCGTTTTTATTTGGATCCACACAAAGGCTTTGTCTCACATCCATATTGAACTACATTATCAGCTTTGAGCTAAAGTGACCTAACAGGCCACAATGAGGTGTTGTACCTGGAAAAATTGCAAGGTTTTGCGAGCTAGGGATGCGAACACGGATTTTGACTTGTGAAATTTAACCAACTCACAAGAAGAATTAATTCCCCGACAAATAAGAAAAAATTTTCTCTTCGAAAACTCCGTGTGTTTCCATGATCATTTAGTTCACAGAAAAAAGCACTTTTGTCTACATCAAGGGCACTCGTTGTCATTTATCATTTACTATTGTAAGTGTATCATTGAGAGGGATCTTGGGGACGGGAACGCGTAAGAAACGAGGGTAAATCGATAACTCACGAACTTAATGTCCACTTGTAACATTTCCGAATGTTGTTCACTGAAGAGCTCTCGTCGGGCTTGGATCGCCGCTTTATCTAAGATTAAGTTTTTCAAGCACAAATTGTGGGTTGAACAACAGGCAGCAGACTTCTTCCATCGACTTCTTCAAATCGTCACATATGACAACTGATCTTTATGCCAGGCCGGTTGCCATGGCGACAAAAACCGCTCAATTTTTGATGAGCTCCTTGCCAACTTTGTCTGGTCAATATTCGATGAGGATAAACCATGTTTGTAGTCAAAGGCAGCTTAAGGGGTCTTCATCAATGTAGTTTTTGCATTTACGAACAACATCTATTTATGAAACTCCTCGTTTTTTGTTGCGTTCCCCCTTTTTTTCTTGGTTGTACTTCTTATAATGGTGAGTGTGCAGTCTCCTATCGATGTGCTCCTACTGTGTTCCCGTTCTCTGTCAACCAATGAAACAAAAATTGTCAGCTTCTTTTTATAATTTTGACGCAGTAATTGAAAGAGAGGAAGAAAAAAAAAAGAACCACAGATGATGATCTGCTTCTTTCTTATTTTTGCTACCAGCCGGATAAAAGAATGCTGCGTCTTGCTCCCTTTCTCCTGCTACGGCCAGAGTTGTCTCCCCACGATATCCATCTTTCCCCCCCCTTTTATGCCATTAAAGGCCCCGTTTCTCAATCTCTTTCTTCTCCATTCATCATCCATTACCTTTCCTTTCTGTCAGAACGAAAATCACCCATCTAAACGAGCGGTCGTTATCTTATTCCCTTACTATTGTCCATCCTTTCCTTTCACGTCTTATAACCTAAAATTACACCACTCAACAGTATCTTACTTTAAGTAAGTTTAGAATTCGGGTTTTGTTTTGTTTTGAAATGAAGTGCGATATTGATGAAGGCAAACTTGGCATCCATAGATTTCAAGACCATGGGTGAAAATAGTGTTCCCGCTTGGGCGCTGGCTGTCATAGCTGTTCTCTTGATTTCATTTGTACTTGTAGCGGGATTGTATTTCATTCGAAAGCGGGCTCGCCGATCTGGGGTCGTGGATATCGCTGAAAAGACGGATAAGAGAACGTCGTTGGCTACGTTACGAACATTAGTTGCGTCCAAGCACGCAGACTATGCCAAAGAATCCACCGTGGTCGCTTCCAACTCTATATCCATATTACCCACGGCTTCCGTTCATTCCATGCACAGCAAGGAAAGCAAAAAATATCCCATGCCCGATACCGACGATAGACACCCTTACGATATTACAAACGAAGACATTCCCGAGCCAGTGCGTCCCGCCCCCATGAAAATTTCCTTACCATTGCCTCCACCCTCCACGTCGCTATTTTCAGATAAAATGGAACTGAATTCCGACGAAGCGAAAGAGTTGTTCGAAATGTACATGAAAGCCAGTCAAACGGCGCAAGATAAGAACAAAGATGGTCATGTTGTGGTTGATATGGATGGCAAACAGCCCTTTTATTCCGCCATGCAGTCTAAAGCGGCTACCATTAAAAGCACTTTACGTCAATCGATCCGTCGCAAGTCACTCAAGCCACCTTCCACCGTCCCGGTGATGCAAATGTTTGCTTCACCCTCGGCTTCCGCCCTGAGTACAAACGATAGACGACGCTCTATGAGTCGACAATCGTCCAGTGAATCGCACCCACAAAAATCCTCCACGTCCAGCAGAGTAGTGGCATCGTCATCCTCGTCTGCTAATATGTCCATCGCCCATCTTCCTTCCGCAGATACAGGCACCAATAAAACCATGATGGACGATTCGATCAAAGACTACGCGACCGCCCGTGAAACCAATGTGCCATTATCGGTGGAAACTGAATCCTTATCAGTGGAAAAAGACCTTTGCTTGGCATCGCCGGTTCGGGCCAAGGATAGCTGTCCAATGACATCTGAAGATAGACCGCTCGGTAATGACGATCACACCATGGATGCAGCACGACGGGTAATTCGAAGTGCATCGAGAAAAGCAAAAACACGATCCGCCGCCAATCCGGGGGATTCACCGAAACCCCATTCTCCTCATCCAGAAAGTATTCCGGCCATCCCGTCTCCAACACATCACAGTGCTAAAGTGACCGAATCGTCTACAAGCTATTTCTCGAGTGTTCGAAGTCGCAATCCCCATGTCTTCAACACCCTGACTTCTAGAACTCCCGACGATACAGATTATCCCTTGCCCAAGACCGATATCAGCAGTACCAAGCCAAGTGCGAAAGACATTAGTGATTGGTGGTCGCCGGACAATAGTTCTCACCGTGCCACAGAGAAGGTGGATGTCGTGGATAGCCAAAAATCCAAAAGCGGCCAACGTGCCTTGGTTCCCAGTACCAGTCCATCTGGTTTAGCGACAATTTCAGGCAAGACCGCCGTAGGACTCCTGGATGCACAAAATCAGGAGTCACCTTTACATATGGAATCCAAAAAGGCGAGTACCATAGGCCGCGGTGCAGCTAAATTGTCGACAATGCAATCCTCTGTCCGAGGGGCACATTCACTGCGTAATATGTTCGATCCTCGTGGACCAAGCGGTAGTCGAGTCCCAGCAAGATCAGCGGGGGAACCAAAGACAGCTCGAAAGGCTCCTGACGCACTCGATCGGCCATCCGTGGAAAGCGTATCTGAGGACCTCAAGCAAACCGCGGCCGAGATTCCTTCATCGCCCCATAAAGAACAACCAGCGGCATCCTCGACGACTCCTGCCAGTAAAAAGCAATGCGGAAACAACGTAGATACTATTCGACGCATGCTGCAAGCTACATGGAATGCGAATAACCTCAAGGAAAGTGGATCCATGTCAAGCCTTGGTTCATCCGAAGCCAGTGGTAGTTTCCGTTTAGCAGTGTCGCCTCCTGGTAGCATCAATCCACGGCAACTCAATCACCATTTGGTGTCGCTATCGCTCAAAGCGCAACAGCAAAGCCATCGACGACCAGCTATGCCTGCAGGATTTATGGGTGGGGATGATTTTATCATCCAAGCGCCGGCGCCTACCGCCTCGTTTTCGTCCTCTACTGTTCGTACAATGATCCCAGCCGAAGAACAAGTCTCGGGCACGGAAGCTCTTTCTAGTGGACCCGATGACAAGAACCCAGCCGTGCCCAGCAATAAACATGACCACTCGAATAGCAGTGAACGATTTGGTACCTTACGATCCGAACGGCTGCGTTCCCAGAATCAACGAGCAGGCATGCCATGGTCCGATAATGTCGGTAAAGACAACAAAACACCGGCACAACGTGAGCGAGACCAGTATATGCGCGCCATGGATACCCAAAGAAGAAAGTGGACTTAGGATATAAAAAATGCCACTATTGCACCCTATGCATCATTTGAGTTATATCGACTGGAGCCAAGCATTCATCCTTAATTTACTAGACATTAAAAATGATTTTTGATATAATGCTCTTCATCTTTTGTCTCACTTTCTTCTCTTGTCAGCACAAAAAGTGTGTAATTACCGAAACGCTGATACATCCAATATTTTAATATCTCGTATTTTTATTGATCTATAGCATTGTAAGGTTGTGAAAACGGGATTTTCACTTGAACCATTTTCTGATCCAATACATGCTTTATATAGCTTTTATTCTCTCTCTTGGTTCAGGGAGTATACTAAATACCTGAATGAATTGTCTTTACTGCGGTAGAATGTGCGGGTCATCAAGTGATAAAAAATGGCGGCGATGCTTTAACCATCGTAAGGGAACAGTTAAACGAACCATCGAGGTCCAAGCATGGAACACACAGCACCAAGGATACAGCAGATTTTTATGTCGATCTATGAATGGTACTTTTTATTATAGTTATCGGATGATTTAAAAAATATAATACAGGGAAGAAACATGACAACATGCAAATAAGTGAGGATACGTGATATGTAACAAATGCCTCGGTTTGGATTGCGCGAGCAAAATAAAATATGACCAAAAATCAGAGGTGAAGGTGAGAAAAGTTGGCGGATGAGGGCCGGGATGCGTAAAACGACTTATTGCTCTAGAAAGAGAAGTTCTTTCTCTTTTTTTCTTTTACCGAGATCAAGGATGGGGTGATTGCGACGATTTTTTGATATAGCGGTCAACGTAGTATTCGAGCATCTCGGCAGCCAATTCTTTAAAAGGCAGCGGGCAGATGCGGCAAGAAGAAACAAGCAAGCAGGAATGCGTTAACTCAAAGTAGCGACATGAATCATTTCTAGATGCACTATCAAGCGATGCCTACCATGTACTTGTCCAATATCCACATCTGCTACCTTCCACCAATTATCTTTCATCTGTTCCGATGACAGATGCGCAGCTAATAATAGAGCGGCAGCGGCGATGACATTGGGGCGATACAGAACACAGATTGGCTGACCCAGGCTTTTTGGTTGATGCTAAAGTCATTAGATCTCAAAAACATCAAATATTACACCCAACACTGTCAGCCTTTATTTACCTTTGATACAGGAGCATCCAAGCTTTCCGTATGGAAGACGAAGATACTAATTTTTTTTTGTTGAAACAGGTTGACTTACCATGAATCGCATCATCGATCCCCGTCAAGAATCTTACCACTTAATTGGTTTTGATAATCCAGTAAATTGATATGTGGGTGCTCGATGGATAAGTCGAAGCATAACGTTTCCAATAGAATTACTTCGTTGTGTAACATCGTATCCTTCCATTTGACAAAATCCTGAATAAAGCACTGTCAACGCTGGCGCCCACCACTATTCTCCATCGTCTCTTGCAATCATGCGTACCTTTGAGCCTTCCTCAAGATATAATTTATCGTTCTTTTGAGCCTTTTGTGCGCAAGCATTCACAAAGTCTTTGATGCGTCGCGTGCACTCTTCCACTTTGGTAGCTACAAACAAACTCGTCGCTGCAATATCCTGTATTCCTTTGTTAGACCTTACTGGTAATCGCACTGTACCACCTGTACCAAGATCACTTACATAAACATGGAAGCGCTTCATCGACTGACGCATAAAGAAACGATGAAAAAAAGTAGCCGCCGTTACCACCACCAACTGTGGACTGTTATACAAAGATCGGTAACAATTCAATAACGGCTCGATACAAATCCGACAAGCTCAAGATCAACACATACAGATTTAATTTGGCCCCCACAGCCAACAGGTAATGGCAGCCCTTGATGCGATCCATCTGCTCCTGTGCAAAGGAAACCCCGTCCGCGATACTGGGCGTGTCGAACAGTTCATCTCTGGAAAAATACCACTATATAAAAAAAATTTCAATCCAAAGGGTGAATACTCAATCGCTCTATTCAATCATCAAGAATTTATCTCGTAATTACCTGATCGGCACTCATCTATGTCCAGTTCCGGTTCGGCGAATATCCTCCGTTCTCGGCTTGGAGGAAAAAAACACCAGAGTGAAAAAACAGTCGAGCCTCCATCTGCGCACTGGAGTGGCGGCGTTTAAATCGTCCGAATTACGTCACGTTTCCTTCAGTTTTTTTTTGTCCGCTTTATTCCCTTTGAAAAGGATTTTCATGCCAAGATAATCGATAAAGCACCCAAAAGTTCTATAGAATCTCAAGCATTATTTATTAATTGAATATGATTAACATAGCCCTCTTTTTGCAAATTTAATAGAATAATAATATCGGACAAAGCAAATAGATATCCTTTGGTTAACACACACTACTCCTGAGGTAAGTCATTTGCCTAGTTGCAACAGAATGTATCAGTAAATGCTGGCTGTCTAGGTTGGTCGTCTAGCTTTCCGTAGCATGATTAAAAATTTTATATGGTAGTTATAGCTAATGTTAATGGATTGTCAACAAGTAGAGATGAATGATTTCGTCTCCGTCTTTATTGCCATTTTACCTTATTGTTATTGTTTTTCTTTCTGAGATCCAGTAGCCAATAAGTTGTAACCGTATGCCTTCATCACACCACAAATCCAAAAACTTTAATATGACAATGAAATCAATTATCGTCTCTGCGGATATTGAGGGCATATCTAAATACAGAAAGACACGAGTGAATCAATTGATGATATTCCTTCGTTGTTCGGCTTTTGCTTCAGGTTGATGGTCAAACACCATACATTAAACTGATGCAGCCAGCGGCTGCGTTGTGACAACAGTAACCTCTCGTTATTCAGCTGAAAGGGTGCTGCCCGCGCTTGGACCCGAATTTTGAATTTCCTTTTTGGAACTCAGACATCGTTGAATCCGAGCTCGTCTCATTTGATTAACCTCCCGATGAGAGAGTCATTTCGCCGTTGGCACTTTTTTTTTCATCAGCAAATCTGCAAAATTAGCAGTTTGTCCTTATACTCTTGGACCGTAGCTCTTTGACATTGTACAAGTTGCAAGCACAGTGCATCATTCGGAGTTTGATCTCGTTTTCCCATTGTGTATCACTGCTTGATATCTCTTTGCTGATCCAATATGGCTCGCCAGGCCGTCGCGATATATACCAAGGGTACCAAAGCCTGGTTTGAAGACGACAACGAAGCTTGGATCTCTGCAACATGTATTTCGGATGAAACCAACGCAGATAGAGTGAGGATCGTCTTTGAAGGCGATGCCAATGGCGAGGTAGACCGGGAATGACGGCCGTGACGTGAATGAGCAGCATGGAGCCTGACATTGAACATTGGTAGGAATACATATTCGAGGCCGATCTAGACAATCTCGAGAAACCACATGAATCTACACTACCGCCTTTGAGAAACCCTTCCAGTATTGAGAGCACGGACGATCTGACGAATCTGAGTTACCTCAACGACCCTTCAGGTACTTGCGTTACACAAGTTCAAATTTGTTATCCACATGTAACATGCATGCACTCACTGCTGTCAAACGTGTATTGATAGTTCTATACGCCATCCGAAGCCGATATGCAGAACATAGTATTTATACATATTCTGGAATCGTATTAATAGCCGTCAACCCTTTCGATGTTGTTGATCTCTATGGACCGCATCTTGTCCAGCAATATTCTTGCCGCAGTCGCGCCGACCTGCCGCCTCATTTATTTGCCATTGCCGAAGAGGCCTACCGCTGCATGATGGAAAAACAAACCGACCAAACCATCATTGTTTCAGGTGAAAGGTAAGGATTAGAAGAATGACTCTCAATGGCAATGATGGGTGCTAATTTTCTCACGTCATTCTTTACAAAGTGGTGCTGGAAAGACCGTCAGTGCAAAATACATTATGCGATATTTTGCGACAGCCGACGATCAAGCATCCGGGCAACTGAACATCAAAGACGACCACGAAATGACCCAAGTGGAGCGTCAAGTACTCGGTAAGCGCCAATAATAGAACACACGCTTGTATCTTACAGAATAATTCATTGATTGCCTTTTTTTTTTTCTTTCTTTCCAGCAACAAATCCGATCATGGAAGCTTTTGGCAATGCCAAAACCACACGCAATGATAACAGTTCGAGATTTGGAAAATACATCGAGATTCAATTTGATCACGGACGAAACATCATTGGTGCCAAATTTAGGACGTACCTTCTTGAAAGATCACGCTTAATCTTCCAACCGCCGACCGAAAGGAATTATCATATTTTTTATCAGGTGAGCTTGATATTATGGTTTTTTCCTCCAAGTGGCATTGCAGTAATTTACAATCCACGTTGTGCAGCTTTGCGCGGGGCTTTCTGACAATGACCGGGAGACGTTAGCTATTGGCGACTACATCACCTTCAAATATCTGAATGCCGGCGGCGTAGGTGAAATTCCAGGCGTTAACGATGCGCAGGAGTTTGACGCTACCCGACATGCTTTATCTACTATCGGAATTGTTGAAGGCCGCCAAGCGAATATCTTCACCATACTGGCAGCCTTGCTCCATTTGGGAAACCTTGAAATTACGGGTCGGAATGATGCCATGCTTCTGGACAATGACAGCGCACTGCAAAATGTAACGAGATTGCTCCAGATTAATCCTGCAGGTTTTAGCAAATGGATCACTCGCAAGCAAATTATAACCCGGTCCGAGAAAATTGTCACCAAGCTCACGCCTGTTCAAGCACACCTGGTGAAAGACTCGGTGGCTAAATACATCTACGCAAGTCTGTTTCAATGGCTCGTGAACAATATCAACGAGACGGTATCCTGTGCGCGTCCCGAAGAGATCGCCAATTTTATCGGCGTGCTTGATATTTACGGATTTGAACATTTCGAAAAGAACTCCTTTGAGCAATTTTGCATCAATTACGCGAATGAAAAGCTTCAACAGCAGGTAATAGCATGGATTGGAATAATGACTTTAGACGCCATATTAACACAGGGAGTGGTAGTTTAATCAACACATATTCAAGTTGGAGCAAGAGGAGTACATTCACGAAAAGATCAATTGGACTTTTATCGATTTTACCGACAATCAGAAATGCATTGATTTAATCGAAGGAAGGCTTGGAATTCTGGCTCTACTAGATGAGGTACGGAGAGGCCGAGCTATGGGTTAGTGACATGTGGCTAAAGTGTGAGGTCATTATTCTAGGAATCTCGACTTCCAGGTGGTACGGACCAAGGGTTCTGTCAAAAGCTGTACTCCCACTTTGATAACGAGGCACAGAAGGATTGTTTCCAAAAACCTCGATTTTCCAATACCGCTTTTATTGTCGGGCATTATGCTCACGATGTGGAGTATGAATCGCAAAACTTTCTCGATAAGAACAGGGACTCGGTCCCCGACGAGCAGGTGGCATTGCTACGCAATTCCAACTCGGAGTTCCTCAAAGAAGTCCTGGAAAAATCTAGTCAAATGCACCCGCTCCCAGAAGTAAGCTGCTACTCTTTCTTTCAAAACCCCATTTATAACATTCTGATGTTTTCTTTTTCAAGCAGACTGGTAATAAGAAACGATTAAGCGACAATGCGAAAAGACCCACTTTGGGATCCATTTTCAAGGTACGAAGAAAAAAAAATGGTCGATCAGTTCGTTAATTAATATTGGTTTCTTGTAACTGAATCCTTCATTTTTAAACTTGCAGCAATCGCTGGTCGGTTTGATGGATACCATTTCCATGACAAACGTGCACTACATTCGATGTATCAAGCCAAATGAAGAAAAAGCGGCTTGGAAATTCGAGCCGAATATGGTCTTGTCACAACTTCGTGCGTGTGGTGTACTGGAAACCATCCGCATCAGCTGCACTGGCTACCCGTCAAGATGGACATTTGCGGAATTCGCAGATCGATACTATATTTTGATGTCTTCCGATCAATGGAACGTGGGCGTCAAGGATTTATGTACTGCCATTCTCTCGAAATTTGTCGACGACACGAGTCAGTATCAAATTGGACTCTCCAAAATCTTTTTCCGATCAGGACAGGTAAAGACTATACTATAATGAGCTGCTAAAAAACCCGATCAGTCAGGGATAGTAGCTGATTTTTTTTTATTTTTTTATTTCCTTGCTGTAGTTGGCTTATCTAGATAAACTTCGGTCGGACCATTTCAACGCGTGTGCAACGCTCTTGCAGAAGCAGATCAGGCGATTCATCTGTCGCCAGCGTTATCTGCGCTTACGATATCTTGTCATTCAACTTCAATGTATCACTCGGCAGTGGATTGCTAAACGGCAATTGCAGCATCTCAGAGAAGAAAAAGCCGCAGTCGTTATTCAAACAAGCTGGCGCCGGTATCATGCTCGTCAAGCATTTCTTGCGCAACTACGGTGGATTATTTTACTACAAGCAGGTAAAAAAGCATTGCGTTGACTAGAAATGGATTGCAATTACTGAACATGAAAAAAAATCAATATAGCCATACGTCGTCATCAAACGCGGAAAGTGTTTCTCAACGAAAGACAACATTTTGCAGCCCTTCGGATACAAAAAATTGTTCGAGGATGGTACGTATGTCCGTATATTTCCAGGATATGTTGCATATGATACGAATGAATTTATTTTACCCCCAGGTTGGTGCGAAGGTGGTATAAGCGGCAAATGTCGCATATCATTATGCTTCAGGCATGTCTTCGCCGTCGTTTAGCGACCAAGCAGTTAATGATGCTAAAGAGCGAAGCACGGTCGATGAATCATCTCAAAGACGTATCCTACAAACTCGAGAACAAGGTGGTGGAATTGACGCAGGTCATGACAGGCCTAAAATCCGAAAACAAAGTGCTTGTCGACAAAACCGCCCAGTTGCAAGTCGAACTAAACAGTTGGAAGGACAAATACCAAAAACTCCAAGAACAGCATAAAGCTTTGGAATCATCTCACAAGGAATTGTTGCTGGCTGAAGCGGCATGGAAAGCAGACTCGGTTGAAAAGGAAGCTTTGGCAAGGAAGCATGAATCCTCGGTGGCTAAGATGAAGGATCAAGAGAAAGAGATTCAGCGATTAAAGCAACACCCGAGCCAGCAGGAAGAAAGTGGCAAGACAAAACTGCCGACTATCGATACGACAACAGATACAACAGCAGCGACTTGGCGCATGTTGGAAATGCAAAGAGAGATATCCAAACTGAAAGCACAGCTAGTGCGGGCAACGGCTGGTCAGTCTTTACCGCCACCTTCTCCCTATCGTCCTGCTGAAGCATTTGGTTCCTTGCGTGAACCAGCTAAAGGCGAAGAGATCGAAATGGCCACCATTGGACAAATACGGAGTCGTTCGCTTTCGGATCTCTCGGCTACTCGTCGACGCCAGCACAGTATCTCGGAAATGGTGTTTCGCCCAAAGTTTTTTGGCCGACTTTTTAAACCGGTATTTCTCAGCAAGCTTCGTGGCACCTCGATTTCCCGAAATAGTTTACATTCTAAAACCGAACACTCGGCAGAAGAGGTATGATAAGGAAGATGGAGAACAGAAAAAAAAAACATGCTGGTTACGATCGTGCTAAGTTGTGTCGTGGTTGCAGATAGATCGCATTTTACGCGAAGAGAAGGCGTTGCAAGCGGAGGTAATAGAGGGTCTCATTGAGACTCTAGCTATTCCTTCACCGACTATGGATTACCCGTCGTCTCCCAAGGAGGTGTTCTTCCCTGCTCACCTCATCAATCTTTGTGCGGTCCAAATGTGGAATATGGGTTATGTTCAAGAGTCATGGCGGTTCCTATTTGCCATTATTCAGAGTATCCAGAAGCATTGCTTGGTAAGGTTCCTATTCCGCTTTTTTTACTTTATCTTTGAAAGCTTTACTTAAATTCATACTAGAGTTTTCATGGTGAACATGCGATTATTCCTTGTGTGTTTTGGTTATCCAATGTGCATGAACTACTATCGCTGATCGTTCTTTCCGAGCATGAGCTGGAAAAAGAAGTACAACAGCATGCACTGGACGGGCAAAGACCGATCGGATGGCATGAGTTTGAAAAACTTATTCGTACAGTGAAATACGAACTCCACTGTCTCGAGGATAATCTCTGCCACAGCCTATTATGCGAGTTGAAGAATACCCTTAGCAAAATGATCATCTCTGCCATCATCGACAGTCAGTCTTTGCCAGGCTTTGTTATCAGTGAACGTGGGCGATTCATCAACAAACTTTTATCGGTATCTTCGCAGCCATCCTACGAAGTGGACGATATTCTGAAATTGATGGACAAGGTTTGGTGCGCGGTCAAATCGTACTACGTGGAAGAAACCATCATTGCACAGATATGGTCTGAATTGTTGCAACTGATTGGCGTCACGGCTTTCAACGATCTCCTGATGCGCAAAAACTTTTCTTCGTGGAAGCGAGGTATGATATTTTTAACGGAAAAAGCTCACTTTATGCACTTCATCTAATGCGTGTTATTGTCATATTATTTAGCCATGCAAATTCAGTATAATATTTCGCGTGTCGAGGAATGGTGTAAATCCCACGATATTCCTGGTGGGACCCCTCAGTTTGAATATCTCATGCAAGCAACCAAATTATTGCAACTGAAAAAGGTATGGGGAGATCGACTTGGCCGCTGACTCGTTATCATTACATTATTAATGATTGTCTGTTCAAAAAGGCTACCGTCCAAGACATTGACAATATCTATGATATCTGTTGGATCTTGACACCTATGCAGATTCAAAAATTGGTATCACAGTATCATGCAGCAGATTACGAGGTATGAACTGAATAGTTAACACTAGTTTTGTAGCGAATTACTCACACAAAGCTGCTTATTTCTAGACGGCTGTGAAGCCTGAAATCTTACGGACGGTTGCATCTCGTGTCATAAATAGTGAGAAAAATAGTAGTTCACAGCTTGATACCGTACCATTGGGTGATATGATCCAACCTTACAAGGTGCCACCCCCACGTGCAATTCAACCGCAGAATTATCTTCCTGAATGGGTAATATACCGTATTTATTTGTTTCGTCACTCAACCCTCTTCTTTTAACCGATTCTATTGACTTTAGCTGGATCTCAAGCGCTTCGATCGTTTGGCAACCCTGGCGGCCTGGTCCTATGAACAGCAAAACGTTGTTCAATCCCCAATTTCATTCACTAGCAGCTAACTTTCCATGTGTTACTTACTCTAAGTTAATCCATTTATTCTACTTTTTTATGTATTTACCAGCATTATAATAGACACACATGTAATAATAATCATAGAACATACGGCATGCGGAACATACTTTCGTGGTATTTTCTATCTCTTCCAAATGCTACAGTTTATCAACTTGAGCCACAATGAAAGCTTTATTTGCGAAATGCCAAAGATACAGGGGCAGTACAATACGTTGATTCATCGGCTTGTTTGTTTACGGCATATCTGCTCACGCGCGGAGCAAGAGATGTGTCGCACTAGCATTGAGTTGGACCGAACGTCTTACAAATACACAAGAAGCTTGATTATCTTCTGGGTGATAATCACAATTGTTTTAAGCAGTTGACTATATGACTCTATTCTACATTGTTCATCAAACAGCTTTGAGGGCCAAAGGTTGATGTTACTAGATAACCCATTGAACCTTATCAATAGCTGGGTAGAAATCCGTAATCGATTTGCATTTCTTCGTCGACGGGCTCATAAGAAAGACAGAGATCTGATGTGAAAAAAGGCATTTCCAAGATGATTTTTATTGGAAGTGCAATAGCAAACAAAAAACGGATCCATCAGTTTATTCAACTTAATGTCTCAGAAATTTAAAGTCAAATGATGAAAATTGGGCAGCTAAATATGAAGAAGTTAAATAGACAAACATTGAGCAAAACAATAAAAGCCAATCATGTGGTCAAACAGAAGATGAAAGGGAAAAAGCAAGTCTATATGGGACTACAGCAAGTTGTGGAGGTACTTAAAATAACGTCTGCAAACCTAACAATCCTTTGTTGCCCCGAAAGACGACTCAATAACATGCAGCGAAGACCATCGTGCATTGTACAGTAAAGAGAGATAGGCCGACCATGCAAGAAGCATACAAGAAGCCGTTTTTTTCCAACCGAACACTCCAAAATTTACCACTGGAAAAGCGAAGGCGAACTGATGACGTCAATGGCGGAACCTGATTGGGCACTTTTTGGTACCAGAAACGAGGCTCGAGAGCGTTTACAGCAGCACCCTTTCCGTTTTTTTTTTTTTTTTTTTTGCTTCTTCTTTTTCTTGAGTTTTGTTGCTATAATCTCTTTATTATCTGCATTGACACCTTGTTGTTTTTCTTCCTATATTACGATCGTAGAAAGATCATTTGTTCTTCTTTTTATTAACACGAAATCAAGAGTTTGAGCGTCATGGCAATGCAACTTCCTCCCGCAAACGACTTCAATGCCACTTGGAGTTTCCTGGAAAATGGACTAGACCAGATTATGAACAGGCTTGAAGAGGGTTTAGATCGTACACGTTATGCCATCCTGTACAGGTAGGATAAAGTCAATAGGAATACTTTCATTCACCAACCCTTATTTGCATTGCCCATTCACGCTTATTTTTTTTTCTTCAAGTGCTGTGCATAACTATTGCGCCCGTGGCAGCCCCTCGGATACCTATGGTACTTCTATCATTCAACGGGGTAATGCGTTGTAGCCTACTTTTTAGACGACATCGAAAAGAAAAACTAACGCAATGTTCCTCGTCATTTCACATTGCACAGCGACCGCCAATCTTATCGGTGCCGATCTGTACATCAGCTTGAGCAAATATCTGGAAGGCCATTTAACGACCATTAGAATGGTATAGACGCCCCAATAGAAACTGATGCAACCATGATTCACCTACCTATACAGCGGCTGACTCGGTTACTTTGTTGCAGGAATCTGAACAGTACATGGACGAAGCGTTGTTACAATATTATACCAAACAATGGACACGCTATACAACCGCTGCTCGTGTAGTAAACAATATCTTCATGTATTTAAATCGATTCTGGGTGAAACGTGAAATTGAGGAAGACAAAAAGAATGGTGTCTATGACGTATTCACGGTACGTTAGCTTTTGCTTGATCATGACGGCAGCCCTGACTTGCCCTTGTCCATCCCCCCCAAAAAAAAATCTCATATTCCCCTCCTGTAGTTGACGCTGGTGAGCTGGAAGAGACACATGTTCCATTACGTCCACCACAACGTAATTGCGGCGGTTTTGAAACTCATTGAACGACAACGAAACGGTGAAATGATCGAGATGAATTTGATCAAGAATATTGTTGAGTCCTTTGGTAAAAGAGCCTGATGCCTTGATGATTGAAACGATCTGTGACTATTGAGACTGCTTCTATAAATAGTTTCTCTCGGCTTGGACAGCAATGATACCACGAGATCGAATCTAGACGTGTATAGAGAGTATTTCGAAAAGCCATTCATTCACGCTACGGAGGTGTACTATAAGACTGAATCGGAAAAGTTTATCAGCGAGAACAGTGTCCCGGATTACATGAAGAAGGTACGCAGGCACCTTTTTCTTTTTGGTCGTGGATGGAAAAAAAAATCAGCTTTTTGACTCATAACGGGGATCTTGATTAGGCTGAGTTACGATTGGCCGAGGAAGAGAATCGCGTTCAAATGTATCTCCATGAATCCACACATAAACCAGTAAGTTATCGGATGCAGAATGTCATATTTATTTTACTCATCATATTCGTTGCCATCATTTAGCTCATTTCAAACTGCGAAGTGGTGTTGGTGAAGAATCATGCAGAGGTCATCTGGGAAGGTTTTCAGAACTTGCTTAATTTGGATAAACAAGATGGTAACGTACACGATGGACACATATATATGGCACCTCCATACTTGCCTGCTTGACACTGATATTCGGGATGAATACTATATTAGATTTGCATCGTATGTATGCTCTGTTATCACGTATACCTGAAGGATTGGATCCTTTGCGCGTCAGCTTTGAAGCTCACGTCAAGAAGGCGGGTCTGAGTGCCATCGAAAGAATCGCCGCCCAAGAAAAAGAGACAGTGGTACGCCAAGCGACTTGTTTATGGATATAATGATGATAGATCAAGGAAGAGGGTTAACAAATCATTTTATTGTGATGAATAGGATCCCAAGACTTATGTGGATGCGCTTTTGGATGTCCATCAAAAGTACAACGATCTCGTCCAGTCTGCCTTTAGTGGTGAGGCAGGGTTCGTGGCATCCTTAGACAAAGCATGTGGCGAATTTGTAAATAGAAACAAGGTTTGCAAGACCTCGTCATCGAAATCGCCCGAACTTCTGGCACGATTTTGCGATTCCTTGCTAAAGAAGAGCGCGAAAAATTCTGAAGAAAACGAATTGGAAGATGTCTTGAACAGCACGGTATGTCTTACAGAAATCGGTTAAAATCCATTAGATTGTCCGTCATGCTCATTCGATGCCTTTTTCTTTCCCCTTTCTCAGATGACGGTATTCAAATACGTTGAAGACAAGGATGTATTCCAAAAGTTTTACTCAAAGATGTTGGCGAAGCGTCTTGTTAACGGTACCTCGGCTTCCGATGATGCCGAGGGAAGTATGATCTCAAAGTTGAAGGAAGCATGCGGTTTCGAATATACTTCCAAACTTCAGCGTATGCTTACAGACATGTCTCTAAGTAAAGAGCTGAATGATCAATTCAAAGATCGAATGCAACAGAGTTATGAGACTTCCGGTCCGAACGGTAAGCACAAGGAGTTGAAAGCCAGTATGTGGCAGTGAATTTTAATGCATAGTTCTATTCTGCAATAGTGGATTTCAATATTCTCGTTTTGGGTGCTGGCCAATGGCCTTTGTCTGCTCCATCAACGCCCTTTATTTTACCAGAAGATGTAAGTCGAAAGGAGTTCGAGAAATTTGACGAAATACGGTTGTCTAACTCGCGCTCACAGGTGGTTAAAACATACGATCGTTTCACCAAATTTTATCAAAACAAACATTCAGGCCGCAAGTTAAATTGGCTGTTCCAACTATCAAAGGCGGAACTAAAGACCAATTATCTTAAAGCCAGTAGAACCGGCTATGCCCTGCAGGTAAGCTATATGATTTTTCTTCACCACAAATTTTCGTATTACCCCTTTGTCAGTATTGAGACTCTCATCATGAAATTCTTCTCTCTTGAAACCATCCTTAGGTGTCGGCTTATCAGATGGGTATCCTTTTGCAATATAACAACGCCACCAGCTATTCCTACGAAGAATTACAGAAGAATACTGGACTTACGCCTGAAGCCATCAACCCCGCATTAGGCATTTTGGTCAAGGCCAAGGTGCTCTTACTATGCGACAGCGAAAAAGTCGGTGATGCTGCCAGCCGATATGAGCTCAATTTTGATTTTAAGAGGTTAATTTTCCATGTAATGTTGTATTGGCCGACTTGACCACAAAGCTGAACCATGGGTTGTTTGTCATATAGTAAAAAGGTCAGAATCAACCTGAACATGCAGATGCGAACAGAGCAAAAGGCCGAAACAGAAGAAACACACAAGACCATTGAAGAAGATCGAAAGTTCTTGATGCAGGTACGATAGTAGAAAAATGTTACGGTTTCATGCTGTTATCTGTGATGCTTGATTTTTTACTCATTAATTGTTTACAGGCTGCCATTGTTCGTATTATGAAGACGCGCAAAGTAATGAGCCATATGACACTGATGAACGAGGTCATGAGCCAATTGCAATCGCGTTTCCAACCAAGAGTACCCGATATCAAAAAATGCATTGATATTTTGTTGGTAAGTACTTGAAGTCCCATGGTGCAAGGTACATTGGCACTGACAATGGCCTGTAGGAGAAAGAGTTTATTGAACGAGCAGAGGGTCAAAAGGATATGTATAGCTATGTTGCATAGAAGGGTGAATAAACCATGATGTTACCCTTGAATCAAAAATTTTGCGTCTTGTTGCAGTCGATATAAAGCTGTGGTTAATCCGTAAAAAGTTTTCATAAAATCGGTCGACGCCGATACAAAATAAAGGGTTGCCGGATTCACTTTCATAACGGACAATGGAGGGCTGGACTCATCGGCTTCATTGAGATATGCTGAAGTAACACTTTGGACCAAGTCCGCTTGCTTGTACAACACGTTTCAACGATCAATTTTAGCAAATTTTCAGCTTGTGTGACATGACTTGAAAAATATAATAGCCATGTCCTTCATTCAATTGCCCATATTTATCCTTTTTTCTCTCTTCTCGTTCTCTGATTTTTCCTTTCTTTGCTTTTTTATCAGCATTTCATTGCTGTGCATTCCTTTCTTCATAACAGGAAACAAAAGCGTCTATGAATATATGACGCTTGTTTATTATTTCCAATTCTGATGTTTTTACCCTTACTGTCCTTACTTACCATCCCTCTTTTCTTACTATCATGTCTCCCTCACACCCTTACCGCCGAGGAAAGTATCCTTCCCGTACGACCGATGAATCAAACCGACCGTTATATTGTCATCTTTAAACCCAACGTGTCGCATACCGCTATTCGTAGCCATATTCAACAAATGGAACGTCATCTCGCCTCGTCGTCCCATTCACCCGTCAATTTACTCGCTAACAACACTGCTGAAAGGTCCTCGTCAAAACTCGAATACTCGACCATCGGTAACTTCCGTTGGTATTCCGGTGAATTCCAATCACGCGATTTCGGTTCCTTGCTTGCATCGACGTCCCTTTCGATGAAAAAAGCATCGAATACGTCGTCCAATGTTGAAGAAGGAATTGTTCATTATTGGGTGAAAGATGATGTCTTCTCGTTGCAGGAATTCGTCCAAACCGATCCTCCCAGCTGGGGTTTAGATCGAATTGATCAACGACACGGTACAGATGGTCAATATCGTTTTCTGAACCGAAAGGTAACATGGTTGCCCTCCGCAATATTTAAAAAAAATTGATTTATTCACATCTTATCAAATTAGGGCGAAGGCACCACTGTTTATGTCCTTGACACAGGCATTCGAGAAGATCATGTTGATTTCAAGGATCGTTTAACAATTGGCAAAACCATTGTCACCTCGGATCCTACGGATTACAATGGTCATGGTACATTTGTAGCCGGTGTATGCTGCGGTACAACCTATGGTGTAGCCAAACATGCCAAGGTCGTTTCCGTGAAAACACTGGATGACGACGGCAATGGTCGCCTCTCGGATCTTTTGAAAGGATTGGAGTGGGTGGTACAGCAACACATCCAAGAAGAGCACCCCAAAAATATTATCAAGTATGGTTCCATCTTATCCCTGAACATCAAACTTTCATGGCCATCACTCTAGAATCTAACAATAACGATGTAGTCTCTCAGTGGGTGCGCTCTACAGTCAAGCAACCAATGAAGCCATTGAAGAAGCTATATCACTCGGCTTGCATGTCACCGTGGCAGGTATGCCCAAAAATCCTAATAACTCGCTCTTCAACAATCGTTTATCTTTGTCTTTCATGCATCTTTAGCTGGTAATTACGGCGAAGATGCCTGTTTATATTCGCCGGGTTCAGCTCAGGGAGCTGTTACCGTGGGTGCTATTGACGAGGATGATTCCGTAGCCTACTATTCCAACTTTGGCAAATGCGTTGACATGTAAGCTTGCCCATTCATATTCTTTGACTTTTATCCCTTTGGTTACTGACATTCATTTATGCAGCTTTGCACCAGGAACCAATATCAAATCTGCTTGGAATACTGGCGAGTCTGATTCCAATACATTGACTGGAACTTCCATGGCGGCTCCACGTGAGTTCCCAAATTTTTTTTTTTTTTTTTGAACAAAACAATAAGTTTAACGATTAATTTTTTTTTTAATACCTCAAGACGTCGCTGGCACGATGGCATTGTTTCTTTCGCAGGCCGATTATACCCCATTCACTTTGGCCAACCACATCAAACACGTTTCCAGTCTCATCACTCAAGAATTTACTATCGATAACTCCGAACCCTACTACAACGAGAACAAAACCGTGTTAGACAATGCTGTTCACGACGGTTACCACGTGCAAGGATACGATACGCGGAATCCGAATACGTCAACAGTCGTCAATATATTGTTCAGCCATCCTGTGGACGGTGAACAGTTCTGGGTTTTTGGCCAAACCCTTAACCGTGCCTCTACGGCCTCCTACGCGCTGTCGACAACTTTGTTGCTCGTGTTTGCCACCCTTTCTTACATCCAATTATGACATTAGCATCTCGATATCTTTTCTGTCATAGTATAGTCATAACTTTTGAAGCGGAAAAAAGAAATTGTCTCCCTTGCATGGTTGTCCGTCGATTAGATGCCGCGTCGGCATATAAAAAAGGGCAACTTCTGTCGGCGAAAGAAAGAAAAATGAAAGACAAAAAAGTTTAATCGTCAATTCACATCTCAGCAACCCTCGACATCACAGCTTCGTTTTACTTTGACATTGCAATTATACTCATTTCTTTCAATACGCGGCATCAACATGTTCGATAATATACACCATAATTTTTGATAGTCAATGAAAAAGCGTTGTTTTTGACCAAATTATGTGATCATGACGGCTGTCATACGATGTAGATATAAGCTAGGGCCTTACAGAGGTCGACTACAGTGTTTAACCGTTTTCGTGGGATGGACGAACAGTTCTGAGTTTCCGGTCAAACCCTGATCGTAGCAGCGACTTTTTAGCTTCTTATGTGTCATTGCTGACATTCCTGCATTGTATGCTTCAGATAACCATGGTGATAAGCACCGTTTTCACATTGGTTTCTTTTCTCGCGACGACCATAAGAATAACCAACCTCTTGGGTTTCAAATGCATGTCTATCGAAGAAGAAAAAAAAAACCGCCCAAAATTGCCTAGCGTCTTTCTGTAACTTTGCTCCATGTGAGTCTTCCATTTTTTCTCTGATACCAAGAGAAATTTGCCTGCATAAGTTATATGAATCAATTGGTGACTGATATGTCAGCATTCCCCGTTGCCAACTCAATAATCTTTTTAGGGAAGAGCATTGTCTCATTGTGGAACCAAGCAATGCTAAATTATTTCCTATTGGGAGATTACTGTGTAAAAGTAAAATCACCCCTGTTTGGGTGATCTTGCAGAAAAAAAGCGGCACTCCAAATTGAACACAGTAATACATCATCTTGATTGCATAGATGTTCAAGATACGTGCATTCATGCGATTGCAAATTGATGCATCTGAAAGCAGGAAAATCATTCTGTAAAGCATAGACCGCTGCACAGTTCAGCAGTAACCTGGAGGAGTTTTGAACTTTGGATGAAATGAACTAGTCCTTGCCAGTGTAACCATATGAAACCAAAATTGTTCCTGTATTTGTCCGGAAAGCAGAAAGCACAATAACCCAGGAAGCAGAATGTCGTAATGATGACAATCACAGTGAGAATTTTGGAAAGGTCGGGATGCCCAGTTGTTTACCCGTAAAACCTTTTCCAACTCCGCCTACCAATGGTTGACCGATCAACTTCCCTGAAACGTCGACGATGATCCCTAACAATATCTTATCAATTGCAACCCAACCAAATCTTATCACGTCAGAATGAGACGCTTGGGTAAATGTGCACCCTTCAGTTTTACGCAACAAATATAAAAAGAACGCATAGAGTTACTTTGTACAAGATTTTTCCATTACCCTCTTTCACTTTTTTGACCATGAACGCCAAATTCTTGATCGCTTACATTGCCCTCGTTCTTGCTGTTACCATGGCCAACGCCCAGGATCAGCAACAGCAATCCGACAACGCTCAACCTACTGCCGTTGATAACAACCAGTCTGGCTCTGCTACTCCTTCCGGTAAGCATTGCACCACCCAAACATTTCATCCGCCAAAACCCGTGGGTCAGATACACTAAGACCATTTGGAATTTTTTTGTAGTGAGCTCCTCCATGGTATCCAAGGCCGTTTCCGTTGCCTCTGACAAGTTGGGTCCTTCCTCTTTCAGCTCGGCTTCCATGATGGTTAGCAGCAAGGTTGAAAGCCTTTCCAGCTCCATGGCCACCCTTGTTCCCTCGGCTGCTGCTAGCAAGTCTGCTTCTCTTGTTGACGGTGTCAACTCTATTGCTTCCTCTGTTGCCGGTAAGGCTACTGGCAGCGCTGGCAGCGATAACAACAACGGCGACAACACCACCAACGCTGCTGTCGGTCTTCAAGCTTCTATGGCCGCTCTCGTCTTCGCTGCTACTTTCGCTTTCATGTTCGCCTAATTTTTTTTCCTCACTACCTTGTCACCATCATTACCTTATCTCTTCTGTACTACTAGTTTCTCACCAATAAATTATATGTATTTTGTAAAGTACGAATTAATGATATATGATCTGAAGCAAATGAGAATCTACCACTAAATTTGAAGCTCTGTGCCATCTATTTGTCTAACAATGTATTTTATGCTGGCGAATTGAACCAATAGCGCAGAATTGCTAGAACCCGGATTTTTCAGATTTTTGGAGTTTATGCAAACAAGGTGTATATGTGCTATTCCTTTTTGGTGATAGTAAGCCTTCGGGGTCGCGCTTTGAGAGCATGTTCAAGCAGTGGTCGCTTGCTAGATCGTCGGGTACGCAGCATACGGCTAGTTTGCGTTGATTTGCTCGCTTTGAGTGGTTGAGCCGACACGGAATGATCGGATACAATAAGAGAAGGCAGGGAAACGGTTCTGTCATCAGTGAATTTCTTCTTTCGAGCCGAGCGTTCTTTCTCATGCGCTTCGTCGTCGCTGACTGCTTGATGAATTGATTTTACAACGTCCAAAAGCGAAAAACTGCTCTCATTCTGGATTGATTGAAGCATGCTTTCTGCTTTCAATGACACAGAATCGTTATGAATGGATAACGAATCGCTGCGTGAACTGAGCGTTCGCTGTCGTCTAGTGCGTTCCTTGCGTCGCCGAGTCTTGGTCTCCATCGTCCCTTGCTTCAGCTTTTCCATCAAGTTATCCATGATAGTCTTTTCCTCATCATCGCTCTTATGATCTAAAGCAAAATGATGAGTTTTCGCATTCCGCTGGGATAAATAAAATGTTAACGTACAATTGTTGATATCGACGCCTTTTTTATGAATGGAGCCGCTTCGAGCTCTTCTCCGTTCAATGTCCCGCAGCTTTTGCTGCTCGAGCTTTTCTTGTTTTTGGCGTTCAAAGCGTACATCCATCGAACATTTCTTTGGAGATGCCGAAAAAAAAAATGGTGAACAAAGAGACAGACATAGCCCACGCATTTGGGTCAGAAATGGAATTGGATGACTTACCTGCCAACTTGACATAAATTTCTTGAAGATGCCAAAGAACTCATCGGGAGGAAGTTGGGTTGGATCCTCGCCATAGTATTTGACTACCTCATCAAAGCTTTCGTTCATTTTCTTTCGCAGAAACTGTACTCGTTTAAACTCGTTGGAAGCTCGCTGATGAAATTCTTGCATAACGAGAATGAAATCGTCCGAGTCCTGATTATCGTTCATTGTCTCATAGTTCTTCAATTCGGCTTCCACCTGGGTTAATCCGGATTCAAGCTGCTGAAAACTGATATTCATTTCGGAGCGTGACACTGTGAAACATGAGTGATCATTGCGATAGGTGTATGTATAGGTTACGAAACAGTGGCGTTACCTTTATAAGCTTCTCCACATTCATCTAATTCTTCGAGAAAATCAAGGATGGAAGGAAAGTTTGCTTCTACCGTTTCCACGAGGAAGTGGAGTAGTGTGGTGGACGACGTCGTGCCTTTGGTATCTACAAGCTACTTTATGCGTCTAGCAATCACCAAGAGACTGAGTGCATTACCTTGTTAATGCTGGCTATGCGTATACCAAATGCGCCTCCACGATAGGTGTCTCCATTCAGAAAATTGCCCATAAGGAGAATAAGCTGTCATCGTAAAAGTGAGTTTCTAGTTAATATCAACATGTATTTTTGATCTAACGTACATGCAATAACTCCTTGAACTTTTTAGCATCTTTCAATGCTAGTGAGGCATCGAAAATGGACGTCATTTCCTGATATAAAAATCGACCATGTCAACAAAAGTCTCGCCTTAACGAAATGAGCATCAACTGTTTTATAAAAAGTTACCTTGTGAAGACGATGGTACTGATCCCAAAAAATGGTTTTAAATAGCATGCATTGCAAGCGTTCAGTAAGCCGGTTGATTTGCATCAGCTAGACAGGAATGCTAAGAACTTCTTTGCATTTACAAGTAGAAGAATGGATTTCTCTTACATCAAATGAGAATCGATCGGGAGCGGACAGCTCCGAGATGGAGTCGGATGCAACATAAGCGGACAGTTTCGTGCATTCTTCCGGACTCGGAAGGAACTTTAGTAAAGTGGAAATGATTTGTTCATCGTCAAAGTAAGGATCCATTGCCAGCAAACGATCCTTTATATCACTGAATGGTATCTTCTTGGTAATACTGGTGAGAAAAATATCTGTGAATTGAAAGTATAAGCACCATTCCCGTGATGTATAGCTGAAAGATAATATATACGACTTACTTAGATTATAAGCTTTCTTGGCATCCACAATGTAGACCGACTCCTTTGGTGAGCGAATCTTGAGTGGAAGCACGGGTTTTTGAGCAAACTTCTTTTCAATGTCGTCAAAAACTCCAGCTTTAGCGAGCTGATACTCGATAGAGGAACCAAAAGTCTCTTCCTCTTCTTGGACGGGCGATAGTAGCGTATCCTTACTGTGCATCAGCTGACTCCATACGGTTTGTCCGATATTCATGGTATTCATCTTTTCCCATTCGACAAACTTCAGCTTTTGTTTGGCATGGAAGGCACTTGGTTTGCGAGTCACCATTGCCGGCATTGGCGGTGGGTGCAGGGATGGCGCGCAACATTCCGTATCATCTCGCTTCGTTTCGGAATAAGGATCTTCTCCAGAGGATTTGGCAGGCAAAAATGACGAAATGCGTGATGGAGCCGGAGCCGGAGCCGGAAGTGGTGGCGGTGGCGGTGGCGGTGGCGGAGGAGGTGGTGGTGGAGGTGGTGGTGGTGGTGCAGATGCTGCTTGGCAAATGTCTGTGAAAATTGTTGAAATATCTACATGCGGGGTTGCGAGAGTGGATGTTGATGACGATATTGCTGATGTTGATGATGTGTGTGTAGTTTGACATTGTGATTCTGATATACTTAATTCCAGCAAGACGGATTCCTTTGCGTCTATCTTTTCATGTTCGCCGATGGTGTTCGATTCAGAGTATGCTAAAGACATTTGCACATTATTTTTGTTGTCTTCTGTTCCCGTGATAGATGGGAGACTGGATGTACTGGCATCGGCAAGAGTATTTGTCGCGGGTGTTTCCGACCTTTGATCGTTATGGATCTCTGTGATACTGGTGGAAGGGGTTATCTCCGTAGATGTGTCTTTCGCTTCATCGGCACTATTCCTGTGAGTGGTATCGGATAATTGGCGTTTGCTTTTTCTGCTCGTATCGGAATCTGATGAAACGGTTTTTCGAACCGAACCATTCATGCGTGGACTTAATTTGGTTCGTAATGACTGGATAAAGACTTCAGATAGCCCAGCAGGTTGGGCAGCCAGTGCATCTTTATGTGCTTCTGTCTGTAAATTCACAACAAAAACAAAATCGGCGTTTCTGAGCGACTGCTAGACGACTTTTTTGCTGCATACTTTGTTACTTACTGCGGCTGTAGGTCTTTGAAAACCATACTTTGTCTGCTCCTTTCTGGGTGGTGTTGTTCCTGCTACTGTTTGAGCAGAAGATTGCTGATTCTCCGCATCGACTCTCCGTTTACGTTGAGTGCGGCGCTTGCCAGTAGGCGATCCGTATTCGGTCAACTGCCTGACGGTGTCATACAGCTTTTTGGTTTGTGTATCGTTGGCTTCAAGCGTATGCTGATATTCCACTTCTAGATCGCTCAGTTTCTGTTGAAGCATGATGTTTGTTTGTGTGGCCACCCGCAATGTATGTTCGAGTTTTTCGTTTTTTTTCTCCAGTTCGCCAACAAGACCATCTAGTGTCGGAAGTATAAATGATCAATGATAACGAAAGTCGTCGCAATAACAGCTCACCCTAGAAATTAGCATACCTGCTTTTTGATCAACTTTGAAGCTCAATTCTGCTTCCCGTTCCAAAGCTCTGGCGGCTACATCCCTTGCTTCTTTGGCTTCCAGGAGAGCTTCTTCCAACCGATCTTCTTGGGTGAATTTGGAGATGAGACTGTCGACTGTGACGCCATGTGTTTCGAAAAAGTCGTTTGGCAAGCCTCGATTATCCAGAACAACCTGCCGCGTCATGGTATCTATAATTTGGTATACTCGGTCCCTTTCATAAACAAATCATACAATGAGTACAGGGGCACAGTTTTTAGTCAACATAGAGCACTAAAAAGTTCATACCTTTTTTCAGGTTCCGGTGTGATCAGTATGAGATGCTGCAAGATACTCTGTAGATATTCATAGGATGGCGTACCGTCAATGGCGGCGACAATTTTCTGAACCGTTTGCTCCGGAGATCGGCTGGTGTCGACTTCCCACGATTCTTCACTGTCATTCGTATCGTTTTCCTCACCAACACGATACTCTTTGATCTTTCGGTTGATCAGGTCATTATGGAAAGATTTCATCTTGTCGAGTATCTGTGACAGCCCACTTTTATGGAGTTGTGACCGCAGGGTTTTCCGGGTTGGAAGATCGTCAATAGTGTTGCTGTCGATGAGTGCATTGATGAGAAGTAAACTAGCAAGCTTATGAATAGTTGTTAAATCAAAGGAAAATATCAGAGTTTTGACAGTTGCATCAACTCACCGCATACTCTGTGAGATGGACTTCCAGATTCCCATTGGCCCCTATCATCTTCATGTCTTTGCTGACACCGACTTTGGACCCCATCTTGCCTCTTCCATTCAGCGCCTTTTGCAAAGATTTAAGCCATGCATCAAAACGGCCATGTTCGTTGCTGTATTCTTTCAGCAGGTCCATGCCCTGCAGCACCATATCGTGGCCATATGGGATGTCGCAATAACAGAGAAATGTCAGCGTGTCAGATACGAGGTGTCGCACAGGGATAGAGGGCGATAACAAAGATAACATCATATTGTCGATGCAATGAGGGCCATTTAATGCTTCTTGAATACCGTACTAATAAAATGCTTATTGAATGCAAAAATTCTGTCGAGTTATCTTTCAGTGCTTACCACATTATTCATCATTGATTTGAGACACTTGATAATTTCCAGTTCAATCTGGCATGCATGCGCACCTCTATAGAAGTATAGTTTGAGTATTGAACAACTTTCATTTTCCCAAATAACTTAAGGCTTATCGAATAAGATCATCCTACCTTGAAGGTTTTTTGTTGATTTTGTCCAATTCGACAGCCAGTAACTGCATGCCGCGATGCTCAATGAATTGACGTATCCATCTAATAAGCGATCCAATCGTTAATTATTGCCTACATCAGGCTTAGAAACGGCACAGACATACCCGAGCGGCATGGTCTTCAATCGCATGGTTAGATCTGACATGAATCGGAGAGTGATTTCCTTTTTGGCTGATTTTTGGAGAGCATATGTGTAAAATCTGGGGGATGCCTTGTCCGTGATTGGTGCGACATCGTCCGTGAGATCCTTGTTCCTTGATTTGCCTTGATTGAACTGCTTTTTGATCACAACAGAGCCCAGTTTTGTAAAATGATTTTCATTGCAAAGGAGCCACCACTTTTTGTCCAACGTCAGTCCTTGTGTATCGGCGACCTTCATATGTAGACGACTCTAAATATGTCATTTATGCATGAGATACAGAAATTTTTGATTTAGAACTTGAGTCGGGTTATTCTTTTTTCTTTCTTTACCGCAGCATCCTCGAACAAACGTTCAATTTCATGATCGGGAGGTCGTTTCATGCTATGATCTGTAGCCGCAGCCATGGCGAGTCTTCGATGACCGAGAGTCAGCGAGCGACTATCTGTCCGCTTGGGGGTGATTGTGCCAGATGAGCTGGATTCTAATTCAGTCAGTGTTAGAAGTGAAACTAGGGGTTACAGAGATGACTGCAGAAAAAAAATAGGAGTGCATATTTTTTTACCTGTTGAGTTTCCAGACTCCCAATATAACGGCATACTAAAAGCGGGACTATCGCCTCCCCCTGTTGACGTTGGCAGTGTGGTCTGTGCTGCTGGCTGAGCAGCCATGGAAGCGAATGACGATGCATCTGTCATCAAGGACGGATTCTTGCAAGCGGTCGGTGAAGATTCAAACTCGGAAACATCGGCATCCGACCGTATGGTGATATCTGATCCGGCTTTGTTTCGTGATGGAGTGGCGGATGGCGTGCGCTTACTGTGGACGCGTGTTTTGCTTTTAACACGACGTTTACTGCTGCCATTACTCGAGAATAGCTCCATTTAGTATTGCTGAGACAAAACTTGTGTCATTCAACGAGCTGGTAACACTAGAGAGTAACCCAAAGAGAGAATAACTTGAAAGTTCAAAACTGGCGAAACAAAAGAATAACCGAAATTGTAGTGTTCACGGGATTGTTATTTTTTATTTATTTAATATTTCTGGGACAGCTTTGTAGTGCAGTATTACGAATGACCAACTTTGGCAATTCTAAACCAGGTTCGCTTACTGTCCAATGAACCGGGTGCCGTTTGCCAAGTTTATTTCGCTCTTTCTCTCTCTTTCTTTTTAATCCACTCACATCGCGATTCGTTTCTCTAGCAACCACAGAATTTATGAAATTTCTGCTCAACAATTGCAGAAGGAGGAGTAGATCATTCTTTTTGCCGCTTCAGTCTCTCTCGAATAGCAGGCAACAATAACATCAATAGGAATCTCTTTGATGAGGTGTGTATCCTAAAGAATGAAAATAAAGTATGGATTTTATTGTTGATCACCTGCAGATACAAAATCAGAACAACGTGGTTGCATGTGGATGTCAATGAATGAAAAAGGAAACGTTAATTTTTGATCTCCGTCCATCATCACAGCGACACGATCCCACGTATCAGGGCGCTTTCTGTGTGTAGCCTATGGCATCACAAGTGCCACACCCTGACAAGTTGATTGATTTTTGTGCAAGTCTAGCATACAAAAATAAAAGGCGGACCCCAGACCACTGCAAAGGCAAAGATGAAGGAATTAGCTTTTGCCATACTACCTTATCATTAACCTTTGCCTTGATTCATTTTTCCCTTTCACGAGATCCGTTTCTACTTTTTATTTTGCTTGAATTTATTTTCAGGTACAATACCAAGAATACCAAAACAAGATGTGAAGTGTGCAAGACTTGGAATGTCATTATGAATTTGCCTTTATCATACCTTAGAATCCAGCAGGCACGTGAAAAGTATCATTGTAAATTATTTGTTCTTACAGTTTTGATAAATTACGACGATGAACATGGGCACCCAGTCTTTGTTTAGAAATGATATAATTACAAAAAATACATTTTTCATGAATCTCTAGGATACTTGGATGGAATATATTATGACGAGGTGAGGGAAAGGGAAAAAATGACGATGCAATGCGTTGATTAAGAGCCATACAAATGATGATAGATAGGATGGAGTATATAATTTATGATGGTGCCGTAGATCTATCCTTAATGGCGGAGAAGGATGAATGGGATTTGCCTGGCCATAGAAACGACGTAGCCCATTGAGTAATGTTGTCGAGAAACGAAGATTTTGTGGCAGTAGTTGCTGTGGTAATGGCTGTTGAAGAGATGGATTGTTCATCGATGTGACGAGTTGTTGTCAAGATAGGTTCGGCAGGAGCGACCTTATCATCAAACGGCATGGGTAACTTCTCCTTACTGTATGACAACTTTTCAGCTACATGCGCTGACTGTGGTTCGTCTTCTTCGCTGCCATCTTCATGGGCGCTTGTTTGCGAACTGTGACTGGACGGACCATTTTCTGGAGACGTTGATGTGGGCGTATGGACAGTACTTGATGGACTATCCTGATCATCATCATGATCGTTTTCTTGATGTCTGGCTCGCTCGTCTAATTCATCGCCTTCGTCGCTGTCGGAGGATGAATGATACGGTGATGAATGAACCATGAGACCACTGTATCGTGATATAGAATTGGTTGATGTCGTGGAGAACGAAGATACAGAGGACACCTCGTCGGTTTCAGGATCTGAATGGGATCGCTTCAAGCGAGTAGGGGCGATCTTTTTGATAGAGGATGGACGACAGTCGGGAGTGACAGGGGTTGGGTTTCTACTGGTAGATGCACAGTGTAAAATGCTGTCCCGTCTCTGAATGGACCATGCGCCATCGGTTTGGTCCTCGTCATCGGTGGGGAAATCATAGTCTTCAACATGAGGATATGTATGCTCTTGTATATATATGTTGTGACTGTATTCGTTGTCATCGTCGGACTGATCCGTGTCGTGACCATTGTTTTCTTCCTCGCTGGAGACGGCAATACATTGTTCCACCTGATGATTAAATCGAAGCCGTGTTTGGCGGGAGACGGGCTGTGATAGAAGAGCGGCTGTCGCTGGCTGAATAGTCGCTGTATCAATGCTCGACGAAAGTTGACGAGCCGAACGTTTCCACTCATCAATGATGGTTGTTTTCTTGAGTGCAGGCTTTAACCACGGTGCTTGTATCGAATACGATGTCATCAGGCCCAATGCGTCTCTGGTGTTATCGAGTGTTTGCTGAGCATCCTGAGATTCTTCAAGACGATCGATCACAGTATGCAGTGGTCCATATAGCCAGGTCACATCACTCTCTTTGAGCCTAGAGCATCATACGAAGTGTTAGCCTTTTGGGTGGATTTCCATGGGCGCACTTTGTGTGTGCCGATATGGGAAGAAACAAAAGAAGAGATAATCACCAGTTTAACGTTTGCGGGGGAACAGTCTTTAAATTATTTCTTGTTTTGGCCCAAGTCCTCCAGGACGCATTCTCTAAACGAATACCATCGATAATGTCGTTTTTCTGTTTAGTCACCACACGCCAGGACGCTGCGAGATCCATCTCGTCGAATCGATAAGACAAGTAATCAACGCACACTTTGGGTCCCTGTACATGGCGCTTCTGCTGGAGATCATCGTCAGCCTTCGGTAACGCCGTCATTAAGCCGCTGTAGACTTTGGGAAAGCAAAAGAAAGAAACCGGAAAAACAATAACAAGAGCAAGAACAATAACAAATAGCCAACCCGGAAAACACACACACTGAATAGTGTTTACCACTCATATTTTTCCCTTCCGCTATTCCGCTTCCGGCAGTCTAATGACCTGTAATCGAATCTGACTGGTTGCAAAATTTCAAAATCCCAGCACTCCCGCGGACACCAAATTTTAGATTATTCACACCCCATACCAAGAAAGCAAGGCTGTTCCTTGTTAAATCAGCAAGCCATATATTTATCAATTCATTGAAGTCGTCACCGTAGTGCTCATAAAATATCTAAGCGATACTGGTATACATTTGAAAATTAAATTCAGTGAAATGATGTCCATGATCGAATGCGCAAGGTCTGGCAACGGTAATTGCTCCATGGTTCGAGCAAAACTTCCTCTGATAAAGAATATCCACTGCTAACCAGAGCTGACAGACTGTATCACAGTTATTATGAATTTGAAAAAGAAGGCACTGTGCTTACTGCTATACTGACAGGTAACTATGGTTGAAGTGTGCAAGGGTGGCGGGGCGTTGCGTGTTGTGCGAGGAAAAAATTATGTTATTGCCACGCAGTACTTTCCATGAAGCCAGAGCTATTTCACGGGGATTTTGGGAAAGTGCACAGTTGTAGTTTGGCCTCGCGAATGTCAGTGCCTGTTCCCCCACATCTCAGTCTCTACCGAGCTACAGCAGCAAAAGCTATCATCTTTTTATTGGCGAGGTTTTAAGCTTTTTTTTTTTCCCCTGGCCGTCACTCTCATCGAAACCGGTGCTCTGTTTCAAATGAGTTCAGACTTTGCGATCTGTTCAATATTGTTCTCAGTTTCTATCCATATATTGAGGTTTTTTCATGTGCCAAATAAAGTTAATGGAATGTGATATATTTTTTGATTATCTCAGGACTAGAATTGACTGTGCAGCCACGTATCTCCTGAAATTGTTTGGTCAGTACCTCTTTCGTTCAGTTTCTCCTTGTTGTCTTTTTGAGGGGATCGACCTTCCTTTCCTATATATTGATGAATTCAGATCAATTAGGATTGTGAAGAATGTCCACAATTAAACGAAAGACGAGGACTTTTTTCAACGGCAAGTATGCCGACTACGGGAAATTCACAGTGTCACACTCTGTTAATGATAGGAAAAAGGAAAAGCCCAACAGTAATGAATATCTGCCAAGGACAAAACAAAACTGCCAATAATTATAACAGTGATTTGCTGTAAAAATTCTTCATCATTCCCATTGAGCAAAATAGAGATGCTTTCAGATTGAGCAGCGATCCAAAGCTTTCACTTATTTTACTTGGAACGCATAAAGCATCTGCAAGCTTGCATGGCTTTTTGGGTCGTTTCGATCATCTGGAACACATCGCATACTGTATACTACAGAAAAGCAACTGCACAGTAAAAGATCCAAACTTCATTTCTAGAATTGCACCACTTATTGTTTGTCGTTCGTAAGGAAGTAAAAGCATTGGCATACTGTGAGAATTTATCTATCTATCCTGTCATGCACGGCGAAGAAATCAAAATCCATCTTCACATGAGAGAAAAAATCAACTCATGCTAAAAATTGACGCACATGATCCGTGATAACATGATATCCCTACATGAACAGATGTGAAGAAATAGAAAACCCAAATGATTAATATCCGCATGGGAGAGAAAAAAAACCAAGATAAAAAAAAGGACGCGTCTTCTTTTTTATTGGAGAATGCAGTGCACAGCTGTTGGGTTTTAATGGTTTACTAGACGAATCCAGATATCACAATGGTAATGGCAAATACCATGACAATGAATATTGCATAGCTCGGCCCACTAAAAATGGCCAATTCCCCTTCTTCTACATACAAAGTAGGAGACGCAAATTCATTCTCCTTGAGCTTATCAAGGGAGCTATGTCTTTTGATAGCTTGATAGAGAGGTAAAAACCACATTGCTGATAATGATGGCATTGGCCGTATAGCAGCCAAAAAAGTAAAAAGAGATGTAAAGATAAACAAAAAAAGAGATGCAGCCAATAGTGTTTTCTGTGTAACCGCGCGCAACTCAACCTAAATTCAATCGCCGACATTTGATTTTATCTCTGGCTTATTTTTTTACTATCAGTTCTTTCTCTTTCTCTTCTTTTCTTCGTCTTTGGTTTTTTTAATTCCCTAACGTGTACATATTCTTTCTCTATATTTTTTTTTTTTTCTTTGTTCTTTCTTCTCCAGTCGCAAACTTTACTCCACTTTTTATATTACTCTTTTATTTCCTTGTTACATAATCTCTTACATCATGGCTCTAAATATCCTGGCTCCTTGTCCCAAAAAGCCTTCCTCGTTGCGATTCTACACCAATGCGCAAGACGCCGAAATGGACGATGCATGTCAAGAATTGAGACAAATCTTGGCATCCCAGTCACGACAGCTCGTGCGTCCTATACACGACCATGTCATCGTTCGTACCGATAATCCTCTACCTCATGATTCCAGCTTTATTCCTCTTCACCAAGCTGTGACCCATCTGCATGTTTCGGATACCCCTAACAGACCGAGATCGTTCAGCGTCGGTGATCAACCTAGAAAATCCATGAACTACAAGGTCCTCAGCATGGTCCATTGAACATCCGTTTTTTGTAAATAACCTGAAACCAAAACCTACAAGACGTCTCTATTATTTCTTTTCTTTTCGTTTTTCCTTGGCTTTCGAGCTATTGGGCCCCCTTTTTTCCCTTTTTCTCTGTTTAAACATGCTTTATTCCCATTTTCTTTGACCCCCTTTTTCTTTATAATTTTTTTTCTTGTTTGTTCTTGTCCATAATGCTTTGATTTTTTTTTTATCATACTTCGCGAACGCTGTGTATCTTTTTTTCTTTATTTTCCTTCTTTTCCCTCCGATTATTGCTAAATACGTTTTTTATTCCTCGATTTCCAAAAAATTACGATATCTATGCAAGAACATGCGAGCCATGTTATTTCATCTTGTGATCTTGCCCATGATATGTCATAGCAACTGTCGTTGCTAGGAACGTGATGTGGGCTGAAACCATCACCGAATAAAGTCGATTTTTCCGTAACAGTCACAGACTTTTTTTTTTTTTTTTTTCGCTGCTGGTGCATTAAAGTTAGTGTCTCATTGAAAACATCCATATCAGTCAGTCAGCGATCATGCATTCATCGATTCGGCCTGGGCGAGATACACACAATGACGACGATGATTTAGAAGCAATGCAACGTGAATTTTTTGCCAAGAAGCAAACACCTTCGGCATCGGTTCAACGAGTACAGAGAGCACCTGAATTTGTAGCCAAGAAGAAACTGAGCGTTTTTGCCCAGCGTCGACGAGATGCTGCCGCTGCTGCTAATGCTGCAGGGACGTTGACGGCAGAAACAGCGGCTCCTGCGAGTAATGTCACGTCGGACGTTTCCGAGCCCTCCAAGCCATCGGTAATCGACGAAGTCGATGAGGAAACCCCCAACATGCCGTCGCTGGAATCGGCTTCCGATTTTGAGCCTGTCCCTGATCCATTCGACGAACCTCACGTTCCAGTATCGAAGAAAATGTTGGATCTTACTTCATTGCTAGGCAATGTTCTTGGACAAGTCACCGAGCATACCGTTGACACTGTCACGGCACCCAGTTTACCGCAGCCATCGGGATCGGCATCTTCCCATTATCATACTCAGGGATTCCCTGAGCCTGCTCATCGCAGTACCTACAGAGAAAAGGAACAGCATCAGGAAACAGCTACGGATTTCCAAAGCAATCACAGCATGAAAGATTATGAGGAGGAAAACTGGAATCGTATCGCTTCCATGTCACCGGCCGAAATTGAGGCAGCACGACAAGAAATTTTGGGGACTTTGAGTGCCTCTTCTATTGCCATGTTAATGGGCAGAAACAAATCGTCTGGCGCTCAGTCATCTGTTGAAGAAACATCATCAGTAGCAGATCATACCATTGAAACGGACGTGGCGGCGACCACCAGTAACCCATCTGTGAAGAAAAATGCACCACGCGGAACCGTAGCTCAAACACAACTATCGACTGACAGCACCGATGACGATTTATTACTCATGAAAGAAAAATTCTTTGCAGACGTACCATTGGAGGCTGACAAAGTGGCGTGGATGGAACCTCGGTTCATGGAAGTCGCTTTACAACATCAGCAAAAAGAGGGCAAAACGGACGATGCAGAGAGCAAAAAAGTAGAGGATCAGCCGAGCAACGATTTATATCGCAGAGCAAGATTTGACTTGCAAGGTGACTATGTAGATCCTAATGCGGACATTCCGCATCATCAAGGACTTCATCATCACGGTGACGAGGCAGACAAGGCAGGATATACGCTGGCTGAACTATTTTATCTCGTGCGAAGTCAAGTGCCAGCTCAGCGCGCCATGGTACTTACTACGATTGCTCGCATTCTCGAAACCGCGAAGAGCCCGGAGCATCGAAAGGATCCCTTTTGGATGGATGTGTTAGCTCTGTTTTCCCGTGCAGACATCGCTGCCTCTGTTTACCTGCGTTCAGCTTTGGATGATAAAAATCTCGTGGTGCTTGTGAGCGCTGTGCATGCCATGGCGGCCCTATTATTGGAGTCGCAAGATACCGATTCCACGCTCTCGGAAGTGGAAGCTTTCAACAAGTACCTTGGCCACCTTCGACGAGTGACGACGAGAAAATCTTCAAGGGACCGAAAAGGTTTAGCCGAAAAACTTTCAATTACTGTCGATCGCATCAACCGCACAGACATGGGAGAAGCGGATGAATTGGGGGAAATGGCAGTGGCAGAAACGGAAGGCGAAACCACCGTGGAAAGTGATGCAGAGTTAGCACGGCGGGATCTGCGACGAGGACTGATCAAAATGGATATATTGCCGCGGATACGTTTCTTGATGCAGCCCACAAGCAAGTTGCGTAATTCCGACCCTGTTTCCATGGAGCGATTAATACGTATCCTGGTGTGTTTGGCCGAAGGCGGAGATGATGTTTGCAATTTGATTGCTGAGCATGATCTGGTGGATCTGGTGATGGATTGGGGCCTGTTCAAGAAAGAGTGGCCAATGACAGAGGATGCAGCTTCCACGATTATGTATCCGAGTGTGCATGTCCTTTGTTTATTGACTATTTTAGTCCAAAGCAATAAGAAGATAGCCACCGACCATATTCTGCCCAAGATGGATCCACTAGTGCAGTTATTCCTTGTGACATCACCTGAGATTGCATGCCCTACGATGCAGCGACGAGCCTATTCTCTCCAGCTCGAAACGCTAAAGTTAATGCGCGTGCTTCTCTGTTATGGGTTGATTTTGCCCACGCTTCAGGATCTGCAAGATCCCGTCATGGAATGGTTTCGTGCGGCCTTGAAGACGGACGATCCTTTCGTTACAGCGCGCGCTGCCACTGTACTTGGCGTTTTGGAAATTTTGCTTCATGCTGGTGGTGATCCTCACAAGACAACCCCAGCACATGCGGTTGACTGGCATCAAGCGACGGCCTTTTTCCCTGCGGTGATGGCGTTGTGGCGAAGTACTCACTCGGCGTCGGTTGCTGAAGGTGCGTTGGCGTATATTGCGGCATGGACGACTTACATTGACAAGTTCCGACCTTCGGTGGAGTTGTTGCAAGACGTTTGGCGAGTACTTCAAGGGCGGACCTTGGATGATCATCCACGAACATCGAATGGAGCGGTTCGATATCTCCAGCTGCTGGCCGCCTTGGCCCAGCTGAAACATACCGCCTATGCACCGATAGCAGAGGAAGCCAAGAAAAAATTAAAATCATCAGATGTGGTTGAATATGTCAAGCAAGTCCATGTGGATGATGTGCAAGGTCGAATGACTTTCTGGATATGGATGAACGCGGTAGCTGATGTGGATGTACGTGAACATGCATGGGGCGGAGGTTACAAGCAAGCTGAGCTCGAAACGACCGTCAGCAGTGTACATGCAGGTGCACCAGAAACGTGGCTGGCGCAGATGTTTGTACAGCGATGTGTTCTGAATCGACTGGGTGCTGCGGTCCCGACGCTCGGATTATTCTATTTAGGAGATCATGATCCGACAACCTCCAAAGCGCTGTTTGAATATGACGGACGGCATTGTTCCACAATGATGTTCCCCAGTTTGAACGAGAATGACAGTGAAAGGAATCATCCACCAACAACTCTTACAGCCTGGGTATTCGGACCTATCGATGAAATGTACCATTTCGATAAATCGACCTCTGCGCAGAAGAGTGATGCTGTTGCGGTGGTATGCGACACGCTGGAAGCGGCCTGGGAATTGCTGGACAAGGATGAACTCCTGGATCACGACATGGCGGTGGTGTCTTTGATGAAGATTTTCCTGATTGGTGATCGTGAAGGCCGTACCCCTTGGTTGGAAACCGATCGAGAAATTTTTTGGCATGACAAGGTGACGGTGTGGATTGATCGCTGGCTTGATCGATTGTGTGAAGAGCATACCACCGTGGGTAGTTTGGAGGCGGCGTGGCGGAGATCATCGGATTATATCCGACAAGTCCATGTTCCATTTTTCCAGTTTTACCAAGCATTTGTTGCTCAATATGCATCTGTTTCACTTGGCCAACCTGGATTTGCACGTTTGCTGGCATACATTGCAATGGAACTGGACGCCGTCGATTACAAACATTTGCTTTTTAGTGACTATGGTGACGTGATTCGCACCATCCGCATCGTTAATACGGAACAGGAAACAACACAACAGCAACCGAAAACAGAAGATGCACAAAACAGTCAACATCATCGGATGCAAATGCGATGGAATAACTTTATTCGTAACGTGATTCAGCGCTAAAAAAAAGGATAATAAAACAAACTGTTTGATGTAAATTATTCCAATGGAACCGACTTGAGAGAGAAAATTTTCCCTCTTCGTTTTCTTTCTCTTTTCTGCAATGGCAGTATCCAAGTCACCGTGCACTAGGCAACAAAAATTAAAGGGGAAAAAGGTGGGGAAAGGGAGAAATATGATTGAATACAGTTGAATGTTGAATGTTGCAAGCTTGGAAGCTGGAAGAGGGGAGAGCAATGATGGTGGAGAAGTATGGTATGGTTCTGTGTACGATTGGATATCAACTCAGTGAATGCAAACTGCAGAATACACGTTGCGCGACATGACATCTAGCATATTAGTTTTCGTTCGATTTTTCTTTTTTAAGTGATAGAAACGAGCCAATGCATGACAACAACAAGTCAAAACCGGTTGCGCGTTGGCGTCATTTCAACGTGATGTCCGCTTCATATTAATGCTATCTAATCGAGGACAAATGTGGATACAAACATAAAAAAGGGGTAAAACTGTTTCTTTTTTTGGGGGGAAGAGGGGGGGGGGAGGAAGAGGGAAAGAAAAAGGGGAGAGGTTATAGCATAAGAGAAAGGGTGGAGTAAGAAATAAAAAAAAAAGATGGGGGGTGGGGAGACGGTTTGAATTCTTTTTGAGGAACGAGAGTATCCCACTTGAGGAGATGACGGAATGTTTTCTGCGCGCTCCTTGACATTTTTTTTACCAAGTTCTGTTACTCCAACACAATGTTTACCTGTGTTTTATTTTTTTTCCCTTTTACTACCTTTTCTGACCTGATTTTTTTTAATTCGAAAAGCACACATGTTCAAGGGACCTGTTGTCAATCTGGATTTCGGGCCATAAAAAAAGGGGGGAGATGTATATAATGTGTAGGAGAATGAAGGGTTGATAACAGACATAAGAAGGGTTGTCATGGATCGACATGGAAATCATGTAGTAGCAGGATTGAAATCAAGCCTTTTCTGAACATATTCCTATTCTTTCTTGTTATTCCACGTGGATGCAGCTAGGTTCAGACGATACTGGCAAAAAATAAAAAAAATAAAATAAAAAAACAACATCAGAAAGCAGTGTCACACTGAATGCCTTTGACACTTATTTTGAGAAAAAAAGGTTAAGGTATATAAAAAAAAAAGTCTGTGCATGGAGTTTATAAATACGTGCACTCTATCATTCTTTCCTCTAATCTTCCTTTTTTTTTTCTCTCCGTTTTCACTTTACGCTTTTTCTTGTTGTTTTCTCTTCCCAATTTAATCATTCTTTTTTATTCTACTCTTGCATCTATAAAAACACTAGACAACGGTATTTTTTTTTTTTTTCGCTATCAATATCATGGATTGTTTCCCGTCACCGCCAATGTCACCCACCCTTCTTCCTGATCGTATCGTCTGCGGCTCGTGCGATAAAGTCTTGTCCTCAGACTGGTTCTGCTCCGACTGTCATACAAAATGTTCTATTTGCAACCGGTTTCTGGCACTTGAAGAGTTTTGTACACGGTGTTGGGCATTTGATTCAGGCGTTAATGCTTACGTACGAAAACAACCCACCAGGGACAGACTCCTGCATCCATATTCTTTCATCTTGCGAGAGGACATTATACCATCACCTACTTCCAGCAGTAGTAGTCACTCCTATACCTCATCGCCTTTTTTTGTATGATATCGATAGCGACTTTTTTTTCCTTTTTGCCTTGTGTAAATCAAGGAACAAGAGGCAGCCAACTGACGACGCAGGAGCTCCAATAATCACATTCCATTTCAGTAATACCAGCTGCATCATCTCATACCAAACAAACGAGAAAAAACCTCAACACAACCCACCATCCGCATTCCCCATCTACCAAAGCTCTTTCTACCATCCTCTTGTTCGTTTTTGTGTATATTGTACATCAATCCAAAAAAAAAAACCAGAAAACCGGAAAAAAAATAAAAAACCACATAACTTTAATAAATGGAACATGTGAAACAAAAAGTGTGTGACAGTGTGAACCGTGTGCATCACCGTATTCTGCTTCATAATGTAAGAAACCAGTGAGACATGCATTACAATGCTGCAATCTCACACCACCCAAAAGGCACCATGCGTTCGTTTCGGCAACCCGTTTTTGGATTTGGCAAAAAAAAAAAAAACTCCAATCGGATGGATGCTCGTCACAAGGTTGGAGAATTTCTGGTGGTCATCTCCCCGCCATCAATTTGCAACCATTGTCTCTTTTTTGATGGAATTCCAAGGATTTCCTCGTATCCACAGTATTTTTTATGCCGTGTTTGATATTATCAAGGGAACCGTTGTCAAGCATCAAGTACCTGAAGGCAGCATTACACCACAATCTCCCGATGATGCCAATGGCAACACCGTTGTCTCCTCTACCAAACCACTCATTGACTTTGAAGCCATCAGTGAATACATCATTCCCAAAAAGCAACTCTATAAACGTCTAGTCACCATATGTGCAAATAATTACAAGGTCATGGGATGTCCCGTTGTTCTTCACGATCACGAGAAGTACCGTGATTTTCGTAACGAATTTCGCTTCAATTGTTGCTTTGTCTTTGAACGCGATGCCGAAACCGGAAGTTACGAAGCTGTTGTGCGCAAATTATCTCGCGTACTCGAAGGATTGGAGGTGACGATTGTTCCGAGTTCCTGTTATTGAATGATGAATGATCTCTAATGGCTTTATTCAGTTGGAATGCGATTTCTTATCTCAAGATGCTAATTCCGAATCAAGAACGGTGCAAAACGTGATTGAGCAATTATTCGAAGATCTCAACAGTTATTGCGAGTGCCAAATACCTATTAGTATGAATATTCTTTTTCACAACATTTATCTCATACCCATGTACCAACTCAACATTCATGGTTCTACTTTTTGACAGATTCCTGCAATACCATTAACCTCAAGTTGTTCCCTACCTATCCCAACCCGCAACCCGTGAGCGATTATCAGGTGCCAGTCTGCACTGTCGATCTGAAGAAAATTATGACCCCCAATTGGGATATTACAGTGCAAAAAGTGAGTTCCTTTTTTTTCTTTCAACAGGTAAAAGTTGGGAGGGACTTGAATCAACTGAATGAATGGGACTGCAGGTCGCACAGCATATTGACGGCACGAATCATGTAAAACGGATTGCGGAGTTGGCTAATTGTCGGCCAGAGTGGGCCAGACAATGTATGGAACATCTCATGTATGGTTCGCACTCTTATGTTTGATTGCTTATTCAACACACACATACCATAAAATAACGCTTTCCTTCCTCTACCAGGTACTATGGTTGCATTATCATGACCGACATTTTCCAATTCGCCAATATCTATGCCGTGAAACCCGATATAACACGCCTCATCGATATGAAGTCTGGCCTGGCCCAAGAATGCTTACGTTATGTCACTTTACCAAGTAAGCTGTCATTCAATTTTAGGTTCCTTTGCAATACCCTCATTTTCTCAATAATCTTTTGTCGGAGTTGACTGATGTACTGGTGTGTCTAGATCATCCACCACCCTCGCTTTCGCGAGTATTTGCCTTGTACTGCGGTTTACAATACGGATCATCTGTTCGGGATTGGATAGAGGAACATCAGGTCAGCAATTTACCAATTGATGTCAGGTAAGTTTTGTCTCTGCCCAGTCAGCATGTAACGCATCCCAATGCCATCCTTATCGTTTGACTCTCTTCCTTTCCACGGCCGTAGACGGTTCATTTCATTCGGCATCATCAAGGGTCTGATTTATCGAGTCCATAAATATCCCATGTTGACAAATACCAGCCATAGTAATGATAACAATGCTCCATCTTTCCCAGTAAGGACACAGTACAGCAAAATCATCAATTTGAACACGGGCACCACTATCCATCCAGACATCATTCCTTTTTTGGACGGACGGCACCATTATGATGAGATATGCACAGCCTTGAAATGCTCTCCTCAAGAGTTGGATGAGCAGCTTGGTTTCCAAAACAACACGCTAAATCCTGCATCCTCAGCAAGTCTGATCCATGATCGTAATTACGACCACCACCCTCCTGAGATTCATCATCAAGGTCATGACAAAGTCGAGCAAGACCACGAAGAAAACGCCCAATGGTGTATTCGATTTATTTATCGGTAGCCGGAAATAAATAAAAAAAGAAGCACTATTGCTGCATCATAATAGCAAAGCGAATGCATGTCTACGAATTATAGTGGTGACACCATGTTTGGAAAAAAGGTCGATCTTTTTTCTTAGTGGAACAATTATTTATGATATTATGATCTTCTCAGAGATTTCTTACCGAAAATTGCCTGGATTCCGGCAAAAAAAAAAAAAATAAGTAGGTCTCCTAACTGACGAGAATCAATCGTGGAGAAATCGGATGAGAACCAAGAAAGTCTAAAAAAGGTAAAATAACCGTGCTTATTTTCTTTATGACTTGCTTTCAGCGAAAGGATCGCCATTGATTTTTTTTTTCCTATTTCTTTTTTAGTGGGTTATAACTTTCTTTTTACGTGCTTCTCCTGAGTAGTGTGAGTCTTTTGTCATATATTTGCAATATCACTCCCAAAGGGATTTTACCAATGTAATGTGAGCCTTCCTTGCTTTCTTTTGGATGCTTCGCCGACTGCAGTGCGCATGTACAGATGCATGCTGTGGGTGGACATTTATTTCTCAGCAGAGGGTAGTAAACTCCTAACTCCCCGGTTGTGCCTCTCCCGCCAAAGATCCTTAAATCTGGGTTACTCGAAAAAGAAGTGTAAAAAAATGGCTCTGTAAAACATGTCCGTTCTCGGGTTTCTAAACATTCTATCGTTTCCATGGTGATTTTCTTCTTAGCCACTTCGCTTGATTAGTGTTGTTTCTATATTAATCCTCCAGCATGGAGAATATAAATAGCAAACAACTCCATGGAAATCCATTTACTCGAGAAAAAAAAGAACAAAGAAAAAGCATCATCTGAATTTTGACGTTTTTTGCACTTCTTGTTCTCTTCTTCTTCGAAATCGACGCTGTAAAATGATATTGAAACGGTGCCTTCTTGCCCTGGCCTTGTCCACAACAGTTTTTGCACATCCACAACAACCTGCAGCAGGTTCGCCACCTGGACCTGATGCAGGATTGCCCACTTACAAACCCACCAACTCGTTTCCTTGGAAGAATATGTACCCTGTTCCTCGCGCCGTACCACAGCCGAAACCTGAATGGATGGAGTTGCTAAAAAATGCCACCATCGCCAATGCGCCTGTGGTGAAAAAGGCCCCTGATGGTAAATTAAACAACTTGTTCTCCTCAAATAAAAGAAAAAAAATTATTAAATTAACTGTGGCATCGTCGGGTAGGCTCTCTCGTGAATCCCAATCCACCTGGCCAAGATCCTTACTGTGCGTGGTCTTTTACCGGATGTAAGCGACCGGACGACATTTTTACTTGCCAGAAAGGTCACTGGGCTTTGGTACGATCTTTATAGAATGCGAACATACGATCATGTTTAATTGATACTCACTGTTTCTCACAGACGTACGATGATGGCCCCACCCTTGCCAGTCCTCCCTTGTACGACGTATTGGATAAAATGCCCGAAAAAGTGACCTTTTTTGTAATCGGTGGACAGGTACGGTAACAGCCCCATAAATCTCGAAACGCTGGACAAGTCAAAAAAAAAAAACTATAGTAACCAACGATCGTTTCTGATATTTTTAGGTGATTCAATACCCCGAAATGCTTCAACGGATCTACAAGGCAGGCCATGAAATTGGCATTCATACCTGGTAACGTAGCAATAAATAGCATATCTTGCTACGGAAATAACTAAAAAAAACTCTAGGTCGCACAACCTGCTAACATCACAGACCACAGAGCAGATCGTGGCGGAGTTGAAATGGACCGAACTGGCTATCAAGGAAGTGATTGGAGTGGCTCCGAGATTCATGAGACCTGTAAGTCGTGGCAAGTTGGTTTTTTTGGGAACAACTCGTCTGATGCAGTGTATGTTGTTACTAGCCTTATGGTGATATGGATGATCGCGTCAGAGGCATTGTGAAGCAGCTTGGATTTATCCGTAAGTAAGAATAATGAAAAGCAAGTCGAATTATGAAGAACCTATTTGCTAAAATAGGGCACCCTTTTTTCTTGCAGCTGTGATCTGGAACCACGATACTTTTGATTGGAAGGTAAAATAATGTATAGGCAATTATTCGTGTCGATCCAACTGAAACCCAAAATTTCAGATCAATACCCCTGGTTTTGACGCGTCAAGTATAGAAGCGGCTGCACGCCAATGGTGAGTGAATTAAACAAAAATTTACAAAACGCTATCCTGGGGGCGCTTATCAGTGCTTCATTGAATCTAGGGCTGGCAATGCCTCTACTGCAGCAGAAGGTGGCATTTCATTGCAGCACGACCAGAGTCAGCAAACGGTTGATATGGCAATCAAGGTGCTTCCTATCATTAAGGTGTGTTTCTCTTCGTTACGAAACTTGTGCGAAACATAATTATATTGAGTCATTCATTCTTTAGGGTGCTTACAAACTAAGCACAGTCGGCCAATGTGTGAATTTCTCACCAGCGCAGGTTTATAAAGAGGACAGCAGCAAGCCTGCGGGACAAAAGGTCGAAAATAAGCAGAGTGGAGCCAACGGTTTCATGACAGCAACAGGGGCCTTGACCTGGGTAACGATTATCAGTCTTTTCGTTGTATCGTTCCTCTAAGCATCTTTGAGCATGCTTTCTCGGTATCACCGTTAAGCACATCCATCATTTGTATTTATAACGCTTGTTATTTCCATCAATAAATTTGTTTCCAGTCAAAGTGATCACTCTGTAACAACTCAAAACAACACGCATTTATTCTTTAAGTATGTAACAACGCATTTTTTCTCCTAATAATCAGGCATAAGACTCAATAGCTCCTTGAAGCAACTCATTCAAAGATAATAAAGGGTTGGTGCAAGACTGTCATAGAGTCACTTTAATCATCATATATGGATGACGAACAGCAAGCGGCATTATATTGGAATTCGCTGCTTGTCCTCTGGGCCGTGTAACAGCCACAACTGGTTTGGATTATAATGCTTCTAAAAAACGAAGGAAAACCGCTCTCTTGCATAGTCTCTTCTCTTGCGGCCCAGCATTGATATTATTTCATCTCCCAGCCTTTATTGCTTCACTATCTGATTTGATCCCATTTTCTACGATTTGAACGAGGACAAATTCAAATGCTGCTTTTGCACTGATGCATTAATTTATGAGATGGGAGTCGATTTCTTCCATTCAAACACCACGTTTTTTTTTTTTTCGCTTTTTCTGAGTTTCTACTTGAAACGGCTACAAAATGTTTACTTCCATCAAGACAATAAAGATATTTTCATTGCATAATTTCGTTGACCTATAGGACTGGTGGGACCAACTCCACTTAAAACAGAGTTGTGCCTTCTCCGCTCTCGGTGGACTACGTTCTCTGTTCTGTAGCAGCAGCAATTCTTTTCGTGGGTCATCAGTTACTTCTGCTCTGATGGTCTTAAACATTTAAATTTTGTTGGAAGAGCTTCTGAGCCCTTCGAGGGCCCTGTTGTAGTGTGCCTTTGATCGTTTTCCTCTTGCCTTTGGAAGGAGGAGGTTGGATTGCTTTCTATATGACATGTATTTAGTTCTGACAAGGCAGACCAAATATTACTTAGTGTAACTGAAAAATATGCCGGAAGCATTCTGTTTTCAGAAAGTGAAGAGGATACAAAAGACTGCGGAGGCCATTCATATAATGGGAAGTCGCGCGCCAAACAAATATCGACCATTAAGATTAATTCGTTCCTTAAAGTGTTTGTCCCATTTCTCTCTTTTTTTTGTGGTATCCATCGTGTTTTAAACCGCCAGCCAGGTAGATTGCACTCCTCATACAATTCCAGTGATTTCAAAGTACTTGACACCGATTTCTCAAGCGTTTGCTGTCGGCCGGAAAATCGACGTTGATGATGATGGATCACGACTTGTCCTGAGTAGACAAGGTTTGCATACCTTTACGGCATGCGCAATCAGGACATATTTCTCGCCGGTATTGTTATCCAGGTATAACCAACTTTACTGGGACCAGATCGATTAAATCTAACGAATTGGGTGAAATACCTGCTAGACATATCAGAACCAATGCTTACATACTGATTTTAAAAACAACAAATGACGCGAACGTATCTGGCTGAGACAAATACGTGGCAAATTTTCGTCTCGTTTTAACTTGAAATTTTTGAGAAGTTCAACACACTGCAAGGAAGATGCAGGTATGCATCATGCACCCAAAAAGCGTAATGTTCCTGAATGCCCTGCCATAGGTTATGAGATCATCAAGAAGAAACCTTTGATTGCTCACTTTTTCACACAAGAATTATTCTTCCTGAAAAACACTACAAAGGAATGATGGAATAATTCTTTTCACTTTTTAATTTTTGTTTAGTGAATTTGTGCTTAGTTTCCTGCGTGATTGTGGAAATGGATGGATAAAAGCGGAGGGCGAAAATGTGATTTTCTATGCAGCCCTATGTGACAAGAGGCACCAACCTTTTATTGACAGGAAATGTATTTGCGAAAATACAACTTTTGCTAATCCGTGTAATAAGCACTTGGTATTATTTGGCAATAGGGAACAGCGTTTCGTTAAATTGTGCTATGCACGATATTCGCTAATGGCGCAATCACATTGCAAGAATGGAAAGACGACGTTGCATGAATCATTGGGCAGTCACGAGGATGATGATGGCTACGGCGGACTCTGGATTTCGTGCTCTCCACATCAAGAGAGGTCATCGCTTTTAGTTTTTCTTTTACGTTGAATATCTCGTCATTCTTTTGGTCTTCCTTTTCTGTCTCTCTTTCTCTTTCTTTTCTCGTTATTAAGAAGGAGCTAGAAAGAAAGAATAAGGAGCCACACTCTTTTCCTATTTATCCACTTTTCTTTCTTATCAGGTGCTTTATTACGCATCACCTTATCTACAGCGCAGACCGTAAATCTACGTTAAATTCCTCATTGCGTTCTCGTCATCTTTGCCCGATTTCGACTATTTCACAATAATTTGTGGGTGGGAGCTTTTTCAACGTACGCTAAAAAGATCACCGGTTGTTTCCCTATAAGACGAGAGTGCGGCGTTTCCTTTTCTTTCGTTTTGTCTTTTTTTTTTTGTTATGCAACGCAGCCAAGTCACCTAGCAAACCGTTGGAAGAGAATAAACCAGAAACTATAATAACCCAAAAGAGGCAGTATTGAAAGCAAAAATGCAACCACGTTCCTATCAACCGTCACCTGCCACATCCAGTGGAACGACTCTCCCCTCCCACAGCTCACGCAACTCGAAATTGGATCATATCATACAGGTACGCACAACGTTGTACCAGAGTGGCCCTTTCCACTTTACCAGATCCACTTACCTTATAATTGTTCAGAACTTTTACACCAAAACTGCGCAGATAATTATTCAGGCACGCTACACCTCTGAACTTGACCCATTGAATCGAAGGGATCGTACGAAAAAGGATTCGCAACGAGGGCCGAGCAAGGAAGGATCATCATCGACGTCCTCCCGAAAACTGAATAAATGGGTAAGTCCTGAGGTAAAGCCTAGGGACCCATTGGATAATTTTTGATGGATTCAATTTCGACGACTTGTAGTTCAATATTGCTACTGAGGATATGGAGATGCTGCGGGAAGATTTGAAGTACTGGCGATCTTTAGCGATCCACGCCGCGGAAGAGGAACCGCCACCCATGATGATCGACATTTATTTGGATGTATCCGAGCTCAAGCCAAACCAGGCCTTGATTGTGATCGATGACAATTTACGGAGAAACAGAGTGGAATTGGGTAAAAATCAGATCAACAACACTCAGAGCGTGGAACGGATCTTGATTGAAACTTGGGAATTGTCGTTAAGGTAAGTCATTCACTACTGCAGTGATCACTCTTGTGAGTTCATGAATGAAAATTCAGTTTCTCTTTTCTTTGGCTGCATACCATCTTTTTAGGCATCCACTTCCTACATTTGCGGTGGATTTGCCGAATCTTTACAAACGATCGATCATCTTCTTTCGATCTCTTCACTCTCTGGTTCGATTGCTACCTACGTATAACCTGCGGCGAAGATTGCGTAAATTCAACGATTATGCTGGCTTCTCTATCGGTTATCGCTTAGCATCAGCACCCGTACGACGGAATGACGAAATTTCCCTCAGTAAGTGAATCATTCTCGCGAGTGAAAAAGTGGTTTTTTTTGGAGCATGTGGAACAAATCGCTGACGTGGATTGAATCGACCAGATGTGCCTATTATGGACGGCGATGCACGTAACCCAACGAAAACATACGAGTTCACCGATATTCTCACACCGCTAGGGTAAGCTTCGTTCACGCGTGCGCTCTAGCGTCGCCTACTTTACGGTACAGAAAATGAATGATTCCTTGCGGGCAATGCCCTTCCTCTCCTGTAGAATGTTTAAGCTTCAAGTGCAATATCGGAAAAACTGCGAGTTCAGAGTGGATGATGCTGAGCAGGATCTGAGTGCGCGATTTATCGACATGGATGAACACTATTTTACCCCCACCATGGCGAAATACCAGCAAGAGCAGCGAGGAATAAAATCACCACGGCGTCCTTTATCATTCCACGAAGATAGACGGACGAGAGCGGTAAAAGAATCGTTAGGCAGCGTTTGAAAAATCGCTGAGGATCTCCAACTCACTTTTTGGGGGTTTTTTTTTTTTTCCACGATAGACAAAAGAGACACAAGAAAGTACCGGCGTATCCCCGCCAATGTCCGGTCCTCCAACATCGGTTGGCGATTTTGTAAACCCGCGTGAGATTGTGCAACAAAGGCAACGGCATTCTAGCGCTGTGCCGTATGCGACCGTCTCTTCAACTACCACCAGGGACCATCGAGTCTCGTCTGATACAAGTTCCAATGAGATGTTGTCTCGACGCGCGTCCCTTCCCTATGTCTCACCATTCAAATCTCCCTCGTTATCCTCGTCTCCACAAGCCGATGTTTTTTGTAAGTGAACAGCATTTTCATCCTAACGATGATATGTATTGGATATTGATGATGGTGATCCTCCAGTACCTTCATCTTCCCGAATGCAAGCTTCGTCATCAAAGTATCAATTGCCGGAAAGCGGATCTTTCGGCCGCAAAATTGAATTTTCCTCGAGTTTTGATAAGTATCGAGAACGCAACAGTCCCAACCGAGACGATGCAGGCGGGACCAGCATGATGCGACGATGGTCACGAACAAGTGATCGCAGCTCAATCCATTTATTTGATGTATTTCATATATTCCAATTCTTATCTTCTTCATCTTGCTTGCTGCATTTGATGTTATTAATGGGTCCATTTTTATTTTGCGCATATTAGGAGTCCGAGGACACTGATTTGGAAGAATTTGTGCGATGGGTGGGTTCAAGGCATGATCTGAAGATGTTCCACAGTCGGTCGACCACCAGCCAGATGATGGAGAGTGGTAATCTTTCACCTACTTCCGATGGCAGTGGCAGTATGGAAGCTAGTACCTTTGGCAACTCCCTCTATCGATCCAAGGTCAGTACGCAGTCTAAAAATCCAGTACGACCGTCTTCTGGAAGGAGAGAGAGAAAGAGAGAGAGAGAGAGAGAGAGAGAGAGAGCGCAAGCACAGTGAATACATAGTATTCGAGGGATGAAGAGGTGCAATGACACGTTGAAAGGCGTAGTCAACTCCGGGGAGCAACAGCAATACTGACATTAGTGCATTGTGATTTAGAAAGCTTTATCTCATTTCCAAAATCTTCGCGAAATGCATAATTCGCTCTCTGAATCGCTTTCCTCCAGTATTATGGGCACAGTTCAAGATCGAAACGACGCTTCGGCTGCAAACACGGGAATTTCTCCTGGATCCTCCTCCTCATCGACAGGAAGGTCCTATCAGCCCATCATTCCATCGCCTCTGCATGCTGAACAAACCTCCGCTTCTCCTGTAACGATACCCCGCAGTTATCCTCAGAATCTGGTCCAGCATCGTCGTCATCGGTCCACCCAAAACGATGAGAAGGAACCAGTGGTTCAAACGAGTCCTGAAATGACGGCATTTTCAAGTTATCCACAGGATACTCGACATGATGAATTACGGCGCCTTTGTCTCACGAATAAGGACACCGAACAAGACACTTCAAGGAAGGCGTCCTCAGCTCCGTACGTACTATCGGACGCATTTCATTCTTCCTCCTCCAAACCTACCTCGTTGGGCAACCGGCGCATAGAGAGAGATGAAAGTATGACCAGTATTTCGGAAGTGAGTGGTGCTGCCGAAAAAAGTAGCATTACTGCGAGTGGGCAAGATGGGCGAACGAGCATGTTGGACGACGACGATTCACTTGTATTCAAGATGAGTGAGTTGGACAATGTCAGTGGTACGGCGCCTTGGAGTCATCAGGAAACAACGAGTCCCATGCTATTCCGTACCTCGCCTGGCGAACTTTATCACACCACTCTTAATTATACAACAGCCAAATCGTCGGAAACGGGCGTTACATCTTCGGGTTTGCGACGTCGAAGCAGCAGCAGCGGTCACATCTCTCGAATTAATACCATGGCGGCTCTCATGGACAACGGTGTCCCTTCAACCGATGAAAAGGACGAAATCAGTAGCGCCAACAGCAGCAAAAGCGACCCTGCATCTTCTCATCGGCGCTATGCAAACGATGCGGCCTTGTCAACGAAACCAGACCGCTTTTTCCACGGATGGTAATGTTCTTTGGTTATTGTCCTTTTCTCCTCCCTCAACTTCCTATTTTGTTCCTCTGAAATTATCCTGTAAAGTCTTATATTTTCTGTTCTTCTATCAACTTCAAATAATGTGAAATATATGGATACTTGAAATAGAGGGATATCATGATATCCCCTGTAAAAAAGCTATCATATGTGCAGTATTGAATGTAATAAACCCACCGAGGCGCCACATAAATTGTTTATCGCGAGCAGACGTTTCACGATGATCCAATGACATTCGAATAGATAGAGATTCAAACTAACAGTCAGTCAATGCTGAGAAAACAGACGATGCCATTGGAATATTGACTGAGACTGAAAGAGGAAAAAAAAATTGCCCTCCGAGACCAACGCATTCAAATCGCAAATGCCGGCTTTTTTGTAACATGGCGAATATAACAGAGAGTGATCAACGTGCTTTGAGCATTGAAGAGCAATGTCATTCTATTGTTAATGTAAGCAAATAATACGAGGCTACCTTTCTCTTTTGATACGTTTGTTCACTTTTGTCCTTGATGTCTAGTCCTTGAACGATCAGCTCACCCTGCTGTCTGATCTGTCCACTCGGGATCGTCCAGCTAAGAGACGTGCAATGGAATCGATAAGACAAGACGCCTTAAATTCAGTGGCAAAACAACCCGATGCTGATAAAATGCTTCCAATTTTGTTCACTTGCCTTTATCCTCGTCTTTTGCATTGCGCCCAAAGTGTCATTGAATCGGTTCGTGAACAGTCGGTCACTATGATGTTGCAGTAAAATCTTTGATCGCCGTGGGCTTGACCTTCTGATTTCGTCTAAGTATAATTATCTATAGATACATAGGTTACGGTTGGCCGACAGACAATAACGAAAACATCATTCACTTGCTCTTGGAAGCTGCTAAGCAACGACTCAAACGACAAGTCGATAAGACGTTTGTGGAGCCTACGGAAGAAATCCGCTATTTGTGGATACAACTCGTACATGGGCTGTTGCGTCACATACCCGAAAATGGGATCATGCAATCAGATGCTGAATTGTGCTTTTCGGTTTTACGGCTATCGATCACTGATCCTTTTCCAGACGTACAAAAAGAAGGTGCGGCAAGCCTCATCACGTTCAGCAAGCGACAAACAAAAGCGGTGGGGTTTATGGGTGACCATGCAATTGGAGCGATCAAGCCATTGCTACTTCATAAACATGCTGCAATCCGTGTATATGGTATTGAGGCGGCCAAAGCGATATTGAGCGTTACGTCGCAAGGGGTACCACTGCTATTCATTTATGACGAAGCAGACGATCGACAAGCCATTGTACCCAATTTAGTTTTCGATCAATCCGCTGCGGTACGCACAGCTTTGTTTCAGGCCATGGGCGATTTATTAGCCGAGTGGTCTCCTCGGGATCGATATGCATATGCAGATCAACTATTACCTGTTTTGATGGCCGGCACGTTTGACGAATTGAGTCCGGTAATTGAAACTAGCCAAGGCAAATTATCAAGGGTAGGAGAGATATGTACCGACGATCTGGTTGCAGCCGAGATCCTGGAGCAGCCTGCGGCGGGGGCTTCCACTGTCGGTGAGTATTGATGCAATCACTTTGTCTTCCATTTGTGTGGATTAACTCGTTGAGAACAAAAGGTCTGCAGCATTTGGTACATCACTGTTACGATAAAGCGCTCAAAGAATTACTCCAGGAAAGCACAGAGTTTATTCTTGTGAAACAAAAAAAAGCTTTGGAGGTGTTACGACTCTTTGTGGAATATGCTACAGTGGATGATATTGTGCGTAGCTTGAAGAAAATACTCAACCGTCTCGTGATGGTTTACGCAAATGGCTCCTCGGAAAACATTTTGTCCGTAAAGGTAAGCTGCGTTTCTTCTTTATGAAAGACACAGTCAAAATAATACAATATCACGTGCCAGATCAAAGAGATTGCGCAAACCATTGCTCAAAAGGTGCCTTCCCCGGAGATCTACATTGAGGTCTTGTTACCGCGTCTGGAAAAGCTGAAACTAAACAGTGAATTGAAACCGGAAGCGACGGTGTCGGCTGTCGTAGCTATCCTCGATTTTCTTATTCAAGATACCAAGGCCGATTCCCTTGGCGACGTAGCCAAGCAACGTATCATGTCTACCTTGTCGAAAAATTATATTCAAGCTTATCTGACCACCGATGCTGGAGTCCATGATGCCCACTTGGAATCCATACGACGCCTGTTGATGTAGTGCAAGCCAAGAAGCACAAGCCAACATTTTTGATTGTCAAATTTGAATTAGGCATTCCTATTTAGCATATTGCGTATTATCATGCGTATTCATTTCAATTTTCATTAGATATAGAGGTTCGATAAAATCGCACTCTACTCGAGATAGTTATTTAGTTCCCATTACATGGTATATCAACTTTTCTTGCAGAGAGAGCCAACTGGATGCTTTAGCCAGAAAATTTCTTTCTGTATTATGCATTCTCATTTTCAAAGATAGACAATTATGAAAGGTTATATACATCGACTATCTTTCATTATTGTCAGCCACCTGCAGCTTTTCGAATCGTGTGGTTTTCAACAAGTGCAAAAGTCTTTGCGGAGTCCACCTTCACTTGGAAAAAGAAAAGTCACGTGCACAGTCTTTCCCTGGAACGAGTCTGAAAAGTGGTGTGAACTGTCTAGCTGGTGGAACGACCAAAAATCAAGCATCACTTCATTCCTCATGGATCCTAATCGCCATAATCCTTATGGTACGTTTATTCACTATTTTCATGTTTGTCATTGTAGAATTAATTATTTATTCCTTAGCAGCGTACGGTCCCCCACCTGGATTGTATGGCATGCCACCTCGACCTGGATACCCGCCGGTTCCGCCAGGCGTCATGCCGCCTTATGGACCGCCTCGAGGAGGTCCAGGAGGTTTCGGACGACCACCACCACGCTTTCATATGCGACCTCCTCCTATTAGTGCGCCTCCACCTCAAGAATCCGACAAATTAACGACCTTGTTTGTTGGTGCCATTGCAGCTGGTATCAGCGATGGCTGGATCGAAAGACTGTTAAAGGTGATACACCGTTCGAAACTTTGAGCGGCACAATTTATTCCAGCATGCTAATTGTCCTGTTGTAGACATGTGGTTCCTTGACAAGTTGGAAACGTGTCAAAGATCAGTCGGGAAATCCGAAAGGATTCGGCTTCGCTACATATGAAGATCCCGAAAGCGTTTTACGAGCATTAAGGATTCTGGGTGCTGAAGGCGAGTCGTTTGAAGGACTTACGTTGACAGCTCAAGACGGTAGTGGGGTACAAAAGAAACTTATTGTACGTAATTTGTGGCCATTCATCGTACAGAATTTACAATATAACTCACCGTTTGCTTTTTCTTTGTTGATACAGGTGAAGGCAGATGACAATGTTCGAAATCATTTAGATCAGTACAAACAGTCAAATATGCAAACCGATGCAAGTATTTCTTCTTCTTCTGACGATTGCAATTTACCCGGATATGGTAGCTAATGCACCGTGTTAGACGGACGATGGCCGAGATACCGAAGCACAGCAACAAGTTGAAAAGATCGTAGATGCCATCAATTCAGGGCAAGATCCTGAAACCCCGACTGAAGGTACACCAGCTGACACTGAGATGGAAGCAGCAGAAGATCAAGAGGATATCGTCAGTAAAGAACTGGCCGCATTCAGAGAACGAGCCGCCATGCGAGACGAATCACCACGACAGACTGATGTCAAACCACGCGACCCATCTCGATCGAGAGAACGTCGAACCTCATCGATTGGACGAGATAGTCGTGACAGTTCGAGAGAACCAAGAGGTCGAAGAGGCGATCGGTTTAGTTCACGCCAAGAGTTTGTTCGCGGACCTTCTGAATACGTGGATGAATTCGACGAGGAGGATGACGATGAAGATGACGAGGAGAAGGAACAAAAGCGTCTCGAAAAGCATGCCAAAGAAGTAGAAATCGCTTTTCGACAGGTAGGCCACGATTCAGTTTTAGTTTTAACGGTCCGTGGTCAAGGAAATCCTAATATGATCTTTTGCGCAGAGGGAGAAACGATTTGAGGCCCGTGAAGATCAACGGATACGTGACTACCAGCATTATATGCAGCGTATGAAGGAACAGGAGGAGCGAGAGCAACGTAACAAAGAAGTATGGGCAAAACGACTAGCTGAATATGATGACGAGGTGGCAATACAACGAGGCGAAGATCACTTTTATGTTGATAGGTAAGCTTCCAAAGTGCGTGTAAATGGGGCAAAAAAAAAAGCAACAGTTCTCATTCACCTTTCGATGCAGGTCGCGTTGGCGCAAAATGCGTGAAAATGTGCGGCGTCACGAAGAAGATCGAGATGAAGAGGATCGACGAGCAGAAGCATTTGAAATCGAGGAAAAAAGACGAGCACTTGAGGAGGAGGGGCGTCGTCGCAAAGAAGCAGAGGCCAGACAACATGCTGAAGAAGCAAGTAGAATTGCTATCAAACCCACCAAACTCAACTTTAATATGCCGATTAAGCGCGTTACCAATATGGGCACGGGAGAGGATGATGAAGATGATGAAGAAGGGGGCAAGAAGCGCCGCGTGCTTGTTCCTTTGGACTATGGTGATGAATTGACATTGGATGAAGCGCCACATATGGATGCTGAAGAACGAACACGGCGTGTTAAAGAACTTATCGGTTCCATTCCAAGTTCAGAACAAGAGTTATGGGACTGGCCTGTGAAATGGGACGAGCTGGATGAAGTAATATCCCATATCTCCATACTGTGCGCATCATTGGCCATGCTAACATGGATCCTTTTTAGGACCTCCTCGCCAACAAGTTACAACCGTTCATATCCAAAAAGATTGAAGAATTGATTGGTGTAAGGGAAGAGGCGCTCATCGGTTTCGTCCTAGAGTTTGTGCGAAAGCATGAAGAACCACCCAGAGCTTTGGTCACAGAATTAGAAATGGTAAGGGATCCCGTTTACAATAAGTGGGATTAACGTACACACACACACACCAGATCCGCTAACCAACTGATACTTTAATTAGACAATGGATGAAGAAGCATTAGTCTTTGTAATGAAGTTATGGAGAGCCCTCATCTTTGAGACAGAAAGAAAGTCGCTCAAACTATAATAATACAAACGCAATATCGATTATGTTCAAGTTGGTTGCATCTTTACCATGTCATTTTCCTTTTTCTTTTTGTTTATTTGCATTCTATTGGATATCCCTCTTTATGCCAGGCACTGAAGCCGCCTCTAAGACTCGTCAACTTATCCTTGTTGTAACCCATCCGTACCAATGCCTCGGCGGCCATAATACTACGCAACCCTCCGGCGCAATATAAAATAATTGGTCGCTCGCAATCCGGGGAAATCACCTTTTCGATACCAAGCTCCAACACGCCTCGAGACAGACAAACTGCATGCGGAATCTATCCATTTTTTGATTCCTAAGTCGACAGGTTTTCCCAAAGAAAAAAAAAAAAAAGCACACATTTACCTTGCCATTCTGCCACTCGGATGCTTCTCGGACGTCAATGATGACGGGAGCATCGGTTGACTTGCTCGGAAACTCGCTTGATAAGTAGTTTTTCAACTCACTGGCACTGATCTCGGCCACTTTTAGTTGTTCCTGAGTCCGTTTCACGACATCACCCCATCGACTCGGAAGCGCGCATGCCTAGTGTTATTTTGACAGGGAGTTAGCATTAGTTGACGAGGGTACACCTGGAAGCGTCATACACTGGATAGTGGTCGAAGCACGATGTTCGATCTGATGAGGGCAGAATAAGATATATGCTACACCCAATGGTTAGCTGTCAATAGCGAGTTATTTGATGGCAACAAGTTTTGCACAATCGCTTACCGTTTTGATAGTGGAAAATAACATGGTGAAAGAATAACTTGAGTAACACGAACATTTTTCCGTTGGAATCGCAACCCCTTTTGTGCAGCTGTTGCTTGGTGCCTTTTTTTTTCCCACAGAGATCATCATGTGCCATTGCGTTCTATCCAAATCCGGAATTCATAATTCGGTTGCCTTTCACATCCAGCATCTTTTATTTCTGCTCGTTTAGGGAGTCATTTTTTAGAGCGTTACTCTTGCACATCACCTATCTAACGGGCGAACATTTTGTGGTCAAGGCAGATTATCTGTGTGACACATTCAATAGATCATTCCGTGTTTAAAACTCGTAGGCGGGTCATGAAGATGAAAGGATATGGGCGGTGGGTTCGGCATGAGAGAGCAATGACATTGTTCAAACGGCGCTTCATACAGCTAAAGAACTTTACATTCCGGTTTGCGACCCAATCCCTATCATCTAAATTTGAGCACTGTGAATGGTTGGTGAATATCAACACGTTTTTATGTGGTGCATGCTTTTATGTACTACGCATATTGTATTTTACATGTTCTGCACACGACTATAAACACCAAACAAGAAGGGAAAACTTCATCAGAATAAAATAGAAAGGAAAAATGAAAAAGAAAAAGAAAAAAAAAGTTAACGAAAAAATTAAAGAGCAGAATCAAGGTATGAAGAAAGCACAAGTATAAAAGGGGGAAAATGATCAAGCAATCTAACATCATCACAGGTTTCTAATGGGTAATGGTGTTATTTCTTATCTCTGCAGCCGACATTGGCCGGAAATTATGAATATCAATGCCCCGGGATAGTAATTCTTCGAAGCAGTGGGGTGGAACCAGCTTATATTTCAACTCTGGCTTTATAGACAATTCTACATGGTGCAACGCAACGTAAATATCTTGCATTTATGAAAAAAAGCACAGCACGGTATCGTACTTACCATGCTCAGTAAAGTCGAACAGCTTGGGTAAAGGTTTGTTCTCAGCCATGCGAGTAGCTGGATCGCGCAGCTCATCAAAGAATGGATGGGCCATAGCATATATCGCTGACAACCGCTTTCCAGGAGCATACTCTAACAACTGGCTGATAAACTCAATGGCTTCTGGAGGTGTTCGTGATTTAAAAAGCTTGAAACCCAGTTAATGATCAGTCTTTCTTCGTTTCCTTTGCCTGACATTTTTGACCCGTGTGGGATGTGTAACGCTTACCTTATGGAGAGGGTGGGGTTTGATTTGAGGGAACCGATGCTCCGTATAGTTTGGATTCATGGCGAGCAGTTGCTCCTTGCTAGGTGTTCCAAGCACTTTGATAATCTCCACCAATTGATCTATACCACTTTCTCCAGGAAATAAAGGTTGACATAACATGAGCTCGGCCATAACACAGCCTGTTGACCAGATATCAATGCTCACAGTGTAATCCGTAGCCCCAAAAATAAGTTCAGGAGCTCGATAATAGCGAGAACAAATATAAGACACATTTGGTTCACCAGCTACCAAGACTTTGGCACTATTGAGAAAAGACCATATTCATTTGTTTATCCCATGCTTTTGACGATTGTGCCCACAAACAAAAAAGCAAGAGACAGAAAAATTACCTGCCAAAATCGCAAAGTTTCAAAACACCGGTGGTCGGATCCAACAAAAGATTTTGTGGTTTGATGTCTCGGTGACATATTCCCAGAGAATGGATGTAAGCCAAAGAACGCAGCAACTGATAAGTGTACAATTTTACATAAAGCATTGGCATGTGTTGTTTCGCTTTCGCATAATGTCGAGTGGCACGGTAAACAGTTTCTGGAATGTATTCAAGTACAAGATTCAAATACACTTCATCTTTCTGGAGTAAAAGAGGCCACCTTGTCAGTCCACCGCGTCAAAGAAACACGCTTTTGTTTTGATATGGGCGAGCCTACCTTTGTATCGCCTTGACTATAGAAAAACGCTTTGAGAGACACAATATTGGGATGGCTGACGCTTCGCATGATCTGCAATTCACGGTTCTGCAATATACAATGTAAGAAAGGAATTCGTCAGGGTCAGACAAATTTAAGTGACGATCACGCATGGATCACGCCTTTGTCCTCCTTTCGCTTGAATACCCCATCACCACCACTTACTTTGAAACGCTTATCTTGCAATACTTTCTTGATCGCAACATCTTCACCCGTACGAAGAAGCTTGGCTTGATACACCACACCAAAAGATCCATTACCAGCCACTTTATAATTGGAATAATGTAGCTGTAAATCTTGACCAGTTTTTCCGTCCTTGGCAGCCACCTTGATCACTTTCATAGGATCAGCGTCGCCTATGAATACATAATAAACAGAATAAGCCAGTGCATGCAAATAATATCCCAATCAGTTGCAGGAAAATTTCTTTTGTAGGCACTCATTCTCTCATCTGTGTAAGCGTCTCTTCTACATTCTGCTGATGGGCATCTTTCCCAGCTTCATACACGTAGGTGCGCCTTTTTCCCTCTTTTTCACAGTGTTATATGTTTCCTCTGTCTCAAGGAACATACTAGCAACCAATGTATCAAAGCTCAAAAGTACCTGTTATTTTCAAACCACTCATGGGACCATGGGCCATTGTCGATAATACAGAGTTTTTCCGATGGGAATGGAGCAAGAACAATTCAACTGCATAAAAGAATATGTGATAAGGAAAAAAGAGTATATTATCGATAACAAGTGTTAGGGAGAGGAAACCTTACATGTGAAATGAGTTTTTTTTTTTCCAAAAAAAAAAAGAAGAGACAAAAGACAAAAGACCGGATATAAGTAGAAAGAGGAGCAATAGGCAAGTGCAGAAGATTGACTGGGGAGGGAATATCGAAAGAGAAAGGGAGAAAATGATTACCATATATGGAAAGTCGCAAGGTCGGATGATCCTCTTCCAATCACATGGAATGCAGCGTCCTGCCCACAGAATCCACCATTTTTTTTTCTTTTTTGTGCGCTCTTGTTAGAAGTTGCCCAGCATTCGTTTCTTCGCTAAAGAAGATGTCTTTTATCGGAACGATATACATAAGATGCTCACACTCCATAATTATCCGTAAGCGGTACTTCCTTATCTTGCTGGTTTTTCCCTCACACAGAGGCATTGTCATTGTCTCGACTTGTTCACGTGCGCACTATGCTGTCACCAGACAGCTGTGATCGTGTCATTTTCTTGAAACGCTTGGATCTTTCCCTTTGACTTTGCTTCTGCTTTGCTTTTGCTGTTTTCAGTTTGATATTACCAAATTCCGCCACATGAAGATACTCTTTGCACCGCATCGCCAAAAACCAAAATATGTATGTTTGTTATTCAATGTGTATGATCGGTTTATCGGCGCAAAGAAACCGTAGTTCCGCCATTGCAGAATACAGATTTTCCGTAGTTTGATATATCAGATGATCTTTTTTTACACTACTGCTGATGGCGCCTTCCGGCAAAAAAAAAGAAAAGAAAGGGTTCTAGCTATCAGTCGCGGCATGAGAATAACGACATTCCACTCCAGATGATAAAGGTGTTTGATATACAAAAAACGTGTCCCTTATTGATGTGATATGCGAGAAAAAAATTAAACCTCATCCTATCAGGATTTAAAACCAGTAATACCGAATCAGCAGCACGAACAAAATGACAGAGGCAATAATAACAGGTGGTCCATATTTGCGATAGAGTGCTTGTAAGTTAAGGTGACGTGCTTTGTCTTTGAACATCTTTGCACTGTCTTTCAGCTCTCCAGAGATGTGGCTCATACCTAATTTGCAGATCCAACGCACACATCATTTTGTTAGGTCCTATGCTGTGACTATTCATAAGAACCTTTAATCCACTTACGATCCAAGCTGTCACCTCTCCAAAGCAAGTCCTCCATGTTTTTCGTCATAATACGCGTTACATCTTGCAGATCCTCGTTTAACTTGGTGAGATTACTTTGTGTTCGTGTGTCTTGATAAATTCTCTTTGTCTTTTGCATGAATGTATCTGAACCAATAATAAGTGGCCACGGCATTTCCACGGTCGTCTGAAAAATATCACTTACCGAATTTCACAAATGCATAGGGTCGTAGACCTGGCTTCTCCACTTCGTTACCGTAGCTCATATTGAATTCTTTAGCAAGTTCCTCAAGGTAACTAAACGCTAATTTACGTGGATAGGACTTGTCACAAATGCAAAGATAGCATACACTTCCTTCAATGATATAGCTGTAAAAAAAATGGTGATAGTCAGTGGTATTGCACCATCGCTCGAATATTGACGCGCAAAATTTACTGTAAAACGTAGTTGCCAGATTCAATGGAGCATCTCGGTTCAGAGTTTGCATTGAGACGTTTAAAGACAGTCTTCGCTTGTCCCTTGTAATCAGCTAATTCTGTCTCCACCTGGTGAAAGAAGTCTTAGAATAGCCCTACACAACTGAGGAGATTATACGGTGAACCTACCTGCTGATCGTCCATACTTGCAGCCAAAGGGAGGCCGTCAGAGACCCTCCCAATCATCGTCGTTTTCACCATGATGTGTAATAGAAATGAGCTGGTACAGAGCCCGCTGAGCCGGAGAAAGATGGCCTTTTTTTGAGAAAAAAATGATTGAGTTCCAAGCTTGATCACGTGGCATTCGTGAATGACGTTGTGTTGGCGTGTCGAGGCTGGCTTTGGGACACCTCGGAATGCCTTGTAAGGGTTCATGAAAATGTCATCTCATTGGCAAGTTCAGCCTGCTAGCAGTGTTAATCTTCAATGTAAAGCGCAACATTAAGAAGACCAACTGAATTGGATGCTAGACTAAACTCTGCTGGAACCGTCAGATAAGCGGTCCCCTGATTTTTGTAAACCACAAACCAGGCTTGTGCTATAATTGCAAGCTAAACTGGATGGCCGTTAAGAATACCCATTCTTTGCTCCATATTCTGGATATCTTGTTGCAAAGTTTCGATGACAGCAGTTGGAGTTGTCATGACACGGACTGAGATCCAAACTCCTCTATTGCCCAGCAATCATCCCTTGCATAAAATAAAGCAAATATATGCCTTCATTGTCTAAGATTAATTTATTTTTTTCTTTCAATAACCATAACTAGCCTTGGGTTTGCCCATCGTGATTCCAGCAGGTTGAGTGGGACCATCCACGTATCTTGTCACCGCACATAATACAAAGCTCAATCCAGGCATGCTCTCTTTAAGCCCCATTCGTCATCCCCTCCGAGAAGTCCTAAACGTCGTGCAGCTGCTTGATATGTTGGCCTAACAATTCCATTGACTGTTCGAAGGTGTTCGAAGCTCTGTGCTCTCGGGACGCTGTACAGCAACGTTCGACGATAATACTTCTCTACTTGGCGTTGAGAAACAGCATAGACACGCCCGACCATATTACCAAATCCACGCTGTCGGGTTCCCCTCTTCGCGATCTGTAGTGATAAACGTATTGGGCCGGGAAATCGGGTTACTGATACGCTCGTGTCTGAGGACCGATTCGATTTCGTGCGAGCCATGCAGTCAACGTTGTTTCGCGCCGACGATCTGCTCTCGGAACTGCACGGTCTGCTCGTTTTCAGATGACACCTAGACGTTGCGTGCTAGGGTATCCACGGTGCATTGAAAACGAAAGCAATCTATGAACGGCCCCGGCAGCTGAAACGTAACGGGCATCGATGAAGCGCGTGTGGGAATAGCAGTACGTAATGGAGAGCATCGTAATAATGATTCATCTCGCTGACACGTTGGAGCTTATGGCTTCTCTCGCACAGGTGACAATGTCGCAGCTGCTATTGGGTGTTATCGTACCATTGACCAATATCATTCCAACTTCGCTTGCCGTGGGTGTATTGTACCTGTGAACGTTGAGAGTCTTCTCCGCAGAAATGAGTAGTCGGATGTCCACAACTCCGTCTGATTCGCGCAAAACCTGGGCCATCGATTGCAAATAGGGTACCACAGCGTTCCGGTGTGCCAGCTGGTTTTCAGGATCGTAAATATACATCTGAGCAAATGCAGGAGTGTGGCTATCGGTTGGTGGAAGCAGGCCACCGATTCGGTGATAGATTCCTCCTTGGATACGGAAGCAGAACCCTCCACTGCGATCGTTGGTTACCGATTCGTTCAGGTGAGCCCCTACAAAAGTAAAGCTCAGATTCGTATTGTAGGGGCGAATGCGCACGGAGATCTCCTCGTTCTTCAGTGTTGCTGCGAAGAGGCTGGGAATAACTGGATGTGTAGGCTACAAAAGCGAAAGGTCAGTGGTACCTTGGCCACAGCGAAACTGGAACTTGCGGACTGAAGATCGATCCGAAACATGCTCTCATTAAGCCACATGTGTGTCCCGTAAAAGCTACGCACAGCATCCATACGTCCCGTGTTATGTCGACCGAGCGGTTCCGTATTACCAGCGTCTGCGGGTAATCTACGAATGCGTTCTGCAGTGTCGTTTTCGTTCGTTTCCCTCGTAATCAGTCTTATTGGGTTTAATGGGCAAATCGAATGGTTACTTTGCTGATGCCTTGACTGCTGGCAAGAAGAGCAGTGGGCTTGAAACGATTTCTGGTCGTAGCAACATTAGCTTGATGGCGGCTTTCGGGGTTGTTCGGACAGTTGCTAAAGATGGAGCGAGCGTGTCCTGGCAGACTGCAAGAAGCGCAAAAAAAATTTGAGAATGACATTAGCCATTACAATAAATGAAATGAAAAAAAGGAGAAAAGAAAGGGATTAGAGAAAGCTCACTCGAGCAAAATCGATGTATCAGGGTCTATCCATTCAGAAGAGGGAAGCCTAAATCATGAGGAAAGGAAGATCCAATTCAATCACCGCAGTTAATCATGTTAGTTTACCCATTTTGCCTTTGATAAAGCGGATGCTGCCCAACTGCAAGCGGATGCTGCCCAACTGCATGGCGCACACAGACTAGATCATGATGAAGCGTTTATTTCATGTGAGTTGAACTGCTGTCAGTAAAAAAAGAATTAGGTTTGTTGGAAATCGCTGTCGTCTAATTAGCAGCGTGAAATATTCTATCCAACTTGAGGATTCATTATAAATAGAGAAAAAGCAAAAAAGAAAAAAGATTATCGATCTAAAATAAGTTACATGTTGATATTCTAGAAAAATACTATATGTGAAGCAACAATGCGCTTCAACTCCTAAGAATATATTGATTATTATAAAGATCTTTGAATAGCGTCATTTATCTATTTACCTCATCGTCAACATCTCCACCAGCCGTCGCCGGAGCGGATTGTTTATCCAACCGCTGTTCTTGAGGTTGGCGAGGAATAGGTGTCAAGGGAGGTGATAATGGTTTCTCTTCTGTCAAACTTGCTGAAAGGTTTGATACCTCGGCAATATCTGATGGAATTTCGTGCTTTTCGTTGCCGTAATCCAGCAAGGCATTGTGCTCCAACGGTAGAGACGATGGTGTACCGACATCCAAGCTGCGCGAACGACCACCGGAACTGGCCGCGAAAGAGCTTTCTGGGCGGTTCCAGGGATGATATCGATAGCCACCTTCTTCATCATCCCATTTTGAACTTTCACGACTTTTGAGATAATCTACTCCCTGAGTCACCAAAAGAAACAAGTCGTCAAACCCTTGGTGTTGTTGTACACTGTTCATTGATGGAACGTCCGTCTGAGGTGTAGCAGGGTCATCATTGTGGGGTGGTAAAACTGCCGACCCGCTGTGGTCAGCGCCACCCAAATGGTATGTTCCCGTTGTGCTTGCTTGATTGGATAGCACATTATCGATGATTTCATGCTTACTCTCCCTTTTTCGCATCGTGGTATGCTCCAGAGGATGGATATCCTCGGTCTCTGTTGCAGCGGCAATCGAGGCATCATTCTCTCCCGTATGAACTCCGTGAAATGATTCCGAACCGACGTCACTTGTCAACTCATCATCCAATTCGTGGTTGATATTCAGCTTATCATCCATCTCACCATCGTCAACGCTCGTGCTTGTACCGGTGGTGGCGCTCGTTGCTGTGAGAGCCGAGATGTCACTTGATTCATCTTTGCGGTCTGTTCTAGCGAAAGGCTCAGGAACTACAGTTGTGTTTGCGCTATCGCTTGGCTTGTTATCGCGTGAGCCATCTGCTGAAAAGGAGGTATAAGCATTCGAGTGAGGTGGCGACGATACGGGCGCTGATGCCAGGCTTATGTTGGACTGCAATACGCTGTCCATTTTGTCCATGTTGGCGTGGCCGATAATAATTGCAGAATTATTCTGTTGGATAACTGCCGTGCCTCGCTGCAATGCACTGTTGTGTATAGAAGATCCACCAGATACGTATGACTCTTCATTTCTCTTTGTTTTGGGTACAACACCCCACCCGACCAAACGTTTGAATTGTTGCTTCAATGATGCTTTGGATTTTTTTGCTGCATCTGCTGGGTTACCATCGGGAGACTTGTTGTAGGTCGCTTGCGAATTGATGCTACCGTTCCTTGTAGGATTGTCCGTTAAGGTTCCTTGATCATCAAATGAGGCGTTGGAATGGTTGGAAGACGATACCAGGGATGAATGTCGAGAATGCTCTGCTGCGTTTGACGAAGGGGGTGCAAGAAGAGATGAGTTGGTCCTGGTACCCATAGTAGGCGAAGAATTGCTACTGCCACTGGCAGATCGTTGTTCTTGAAACGAGCCTGAATTGGATAGTAATGACGGTCTTCTTTCCTCTGGAGTGGGCGACGAGTCTAAAAGACTACTTCTGCTGCTTGCACGTCGGCTGCTGGGATGAGGTGAATCCATCAAAATATCGAGTATGCTGGGTCGACGATCTTCTGGACTGCCATTATTGGCCGTGAGGAATGGAGCCCGGCGAGGCTCCGTGGTCACTTTTACAATCCCCGTTAGTCCCGAAGAAGATTGTTTCCTGCGTTGCATGGTCGAGACCGAAGGATCGATTTTTCTCAGTATAAAAAACAAGTCGCTGGTAATTGCTTCGGTCGATGAAGACGTCTTGTCCCTTTGCCTTTGGATCACATCTCCAAGCTTACTCTCCGGATTCAATTCCAGTTCTTAATTGTTCAGTAAAAGTAAAATGATGATCTGATTAGTAACGCAAAGGTGGCGTTTCCAATAACGTTTTGAGGAAATAAGGAGAGTCCATGGAGTACCTTTACTGTTGTGGGACCTAAACGACATTCGATATTTTGCAGAGCTTTGCGGATCAGTGCTGATGCCAGATTCCAGTGGGTGAAGTGGTTCTGAGGAACCACTGTCGGCTTCAGCGTGGGGTACATGGAATTTCTCCAAGGCGATATTGATGACAGACCGTATCTGCAAATCTTGCTGCACAGGGATAATCTTATCGATGCGATCAATCTCACTTGGTGCTGCCATCATTTTCTTCATTCGTTTTCCGAAAGTAGAGAAGGGTTTTGTCGAAGCCATGGTGGGGTTCTCGGTGATCACAGCCAAGTTGTTCGCGGCTTCGATAGAATTTTCATCCGGATAGAGAGTCACTTTGATATAAATCAGACCTTGTTTCTGATTCGCTCGCTTAATACGTCTGTGCAAGTAGAACCGAATGACCGAGTCCTCTTCATAAGATGTCTGTTCGTGGTTTCCGAAACTGCTGGATCTTGGACGGCGGGGATACCGCATGTCTGATTCTGATGCGTGAGGTGTCGGCAAGTGGCGCAGATGCGATACAGGCGGCATGGGGGTCGTTAACGAGGCTGTCAACGTCCGAAAGATAGAAGAAGGCTTATCTTGAGATGCCAGGATGTAATCATCTAAAAGACAAAGTAAAATTGTATGTTATACTTTAGTTACAATGGAACCCATGATTGTGGGCCGATAATACGGTCGATCATAACGAGACATATGGTTAAGCCAATCCTTACCCCCATCCATCCCTTGAACTGCAAGGTAGTATTCTATGGTATCCATCGCCTGATTTTCCGAAATAGGCTGAATGTTAAACCGTCGAACAGCTTCTTTCAACAGTTCGTCGGCAGTAGTAGTCGACGCGATCTCGAAGGAATGAAATAAAGGGCCTTGCCCAATGTTACCGGCGAATACACGGATTTCCTGGAAAGACCCATTCGCATTTTGCGCTGTGGTATCGAGCGAGGGTGCCACGGAGCACTCCTGTTTGGTTATCGTTGAGCAATGAGTGCGGGACGGGGAGTCGGCAGAAGAAATTTCCGGGTTATGGGAGCGAAAGCCATCCGCATCTTCCTGTCTGGTTCCTGAAGGGTGCGTCAACAAAGGATTTTGTTCATCTTCATGGTCGGTCATTTCATCTTGTGATATTTGATCTTGGCCGTACTCCACGCTGCGATCGTCATCGGTGGTGGTATCACTGTCAGAATCATGTTCAATATCGGATTCTACTTCATAATGAATTATATTTTCTAGGGTGCCATCTGTAGCGATGGTCACCTTCTTTTTGCTGATGGCGGCGTTGATCGTATTGACCGAATTATCAGAGTTCGGTCTTGAATGCGCGGCTTGTATCACGTCGTGAGTCATGCTGGGTGATGTGATTTCCACATTTCGATGTTTATTAAGGCGAGCTAAGCGTTCATAGGGAGTCTGATGACAAAAAGCAAATCAATACAACGGTGGTAATTACAACATCATAGATTAAAAAAGGAGAGTTGATGTGATATACCTCAATATTCTCGGCTGGGATGTAGCCTATTTCGCGTGTTTTTAGAACTTCCACGAGCCACCAGTATGTATTGGTGTCTTCCATAAGGATCAGCGCATCGCCTTTAACTACGGAAGCTTGGCCTTCGACAGTAGCGGCGAATGTGTGGAGTGCATATACTAGATCAAAGTTGATATTTTCATCGGGAATACTTGGAGAAGATGACATGGAGGATGCGCAGTCTCCTATGACTACGTCTTCTTCGTCGTGGGGCGAATGATAATTATCGGCAGCGATATCCATATCCTCAGTGTCGTGATAGTCGTCGGGCATATCGTCGGGGTCATTGGAATGGACCATGGTCATGGCGTGGTTGGTGGTAGGATGCTGAGACCAAAGTGTAGAAACAGTCAAAGCAGAAGACATTACTGAAAGAAAGAAGGAACAGAATGAGTGATGTCTATATTCTTCTTCTCACTCAACATCACCGGACATTAGCGCAGGCTTTTCCTCCTCTTCTCCTTCGACAAATAGGGGTGGTGTATTTTTTGTTTTTTGTTTTTTTTTTTTTTTTTGTTTTGGGGCTTTTGATCCACTCTCTACCGTGTTATAAGGGAGAGAAAACGGAGCGTTTCTTGATCTGTCCTCCTTCCCCTCCTTAATCTTCCTTGTCACCTTATTTCACAACATTGCTTTGATAATAACATTTTTTCTTTTCCTTGCAATTTTTGCCTCGCAGAAATAAAGCCCAAACCCTTCGAATCTATGATAAATACGCTTTTCGTTCACATAACATGATTCAACTTGAATGAATCCATTCATATCCATGTTCTATATACTTACGACTGTGATCGTTGTCGTAAAATACATACCATTCTGCCTTCGTTTCTAGTCGTTTGCAGAAAATAACCAATGTCACATCTGATGTTTTTATATTCCTTTTTTTATTTGGCTCATTATGCCGTCTCCATGATGCTTATCAACGCTTTGACAATGTCATTGTTGTGTTCTCGCAAAGCTTTCTCAGCTTCAGTCTTGCTAACCTCTAACTGATTCATCTACACATATGCATGTCAGTTTCTGTTTTTATTCCTTTTTTTTTTTTTTAAAAAAAAAAAAGCAATGCTCGTATCTCTGCATGTTGCTTACCACCACAGAAACTGCTTCCTTGTCCACAGACGTTGCCATGGTTTTATTCCTACCAATCAATCTCCATTCAGAACCAGCCCGCAAGAAATCTATAACCGAACTAGTTCATGCGCCTGAACCTGCAGATACTTACAAGGTTTCGTGCTTGTGCTTTTTAGCTTCCTCGTTGAGGAAACTCATAGTCTATCATTTTCTGTTAGAAAAAAGTCCTTATTCTCGGATAAAAAAAAAGAACCTTTGCTAATTTGTCGGCATCCACTTGACGATTGGCCAGTTCTTCATTGAGGTAGCTGGTGACATTCTTCATATCTTTTGTCGCTTCGCCTTTGGCACCTTTTTCTACGTGTTCATTCTCATCGTGGGCCTCATCTGCAGGTTGGCTAGCTTTTTTAGATACTTCTTTTCCTTGAGGTTTCGGAGACGACATGACAGCAACAGAACGACCGTGGTTTAAGTGTGTGTTTCTCTGGCAGCGTGTGGTGGCGCACCCCAAAAATATAGCTTGCAGCGGGTGGCAGACTATTTTTTCAAGATCCGAAGACTTTTCGTTCTTTTGAAGGTTGATTAAAACAGTGTTCCGTGTTTTCTGCCCCCCCCCCCTAATGATATGATATTTTTGAATGGAATCCTTTATGCTTTATTGCCTATACGATCGGTAATGCCTACTTTCATAATGCATTATAAATTATGAAACCCATCGTTCTATGGTGGCTGATGGCTGTTGATGTGATAATGGATTAGGTGTGTATGTGTGTGCGTGTGTCGGTGTTTTGGGCGAGCTTGAGAAAAATGAAGAGGAGATACAGAAGAATAGAAAAGAAGAGGTTCCATTGGATATGAAATCCTGCGGATCCGTTGAAACCCTTGGTGCAGCGATCAATATGCTATTTACAATGCAGGGACGAATAGAGGTTATACGTCCATTGAATGTTTGTTTGCGATGGAACAGACCAAGAATACCCAAAAGGCTCATAACCGTCGATCTGGCGAGTCTTCGCAATCTTTAACGACAGCCACAATAACGCTAATATCATCTGCCTTTCCGCCCTAACAACAAAGTCAGCAAGGAATGTCCCCACAACATATTTGATGCACACTGTGTCTTGTCTTACTTGGAAATAAAATCCCTCCTTCATGGCGCGATTCTGAAACGGGCTGTTGACATGGCGTCGATTCTCGCTGACAAGCCTGGCATTGTCAGCCAGTGCATCGGACAAGCGCTGCGGCTCGAAATTAAGCCTCTTGGACGGGTTGCTTCCGCTAGCTGGAACGGTGTAAGGAGCCAATTGCGAACAAACAATGGATAATATTTCGCGATCAAACAGGTTGTCGTAGAGGCCGTCTGAACCGAGGATGACAATGTCGCCTTTTTCAACCCGAATGGTGAAAGTCTAATTATCAAAGGAGATTTGCTCTGTATTAGACCATATCACTGGTTTCGATTATTCGTTCACTATCTATACCTGTGCGTCTTTCGGGCGATCCGGAGAGCTTGTGCCAAGCTGATAAGGGAAATTAAAGGAGTGTTGTTGTTCTTCACTGCGGAAAATATAATTATTGTGACGAATCACCGATATGCCACAGTCGCCTAAATTTGCGATTCGTAATTCATCATGGCGCAAAATAGCTAGGCATGCTGTACAAGAGCCGACAATACCCTACAATGTCACCTTATCAACAACATATCCCGATTCTGTCCTGCTTCTCCTACAACGACTGCTCGTCTTTTGTTCCGCGCAATTCCCCTTTTGACGGCTGCTGTAAAAATAGCCTACCTCTTGTTCAGCCAGCTGCATGCACTCTTCATAGCTACGCTCCAGTATATCGACCGGGTCGGCTTCATCGTACTGATAGAAACGCGGATCTTCGACGTCTTCAAACTTTTCCAGTTCCAAATACGCATGATGCATTAAATTTCGGGAATACAATGCTGGGTTTGCAGCTAATCGTGACACCATTTCATATCAGCATAATCTGTTCTTGGATAGGGGGATGACACGACTTACACTTGGTTCCTTTCCAGCCGCCTACACCATCAGCCACACCTAATGCATCCGGTCGTCGAAAATAGGCATCTTCGCCTATTTGCACACTGTAATAGTAATCGTCGCTCGGATAGGGTACATTGCGGCCTCTCTTTGCAAACCCTGAAGCTCCGTGAGCAAAGACATAGGATGGCTTGGATTTCGTACATTCGTTAGCAAAGAAGTCAACGACTGGTAAAGAAGGAAACAGTAATTCTTCGGTTGACTCTTTGATATGATAAGCTGAGTAGTGACGCTGTGTACAAGAAGCTTCGAATAGTGCTGGAGTAGAATGAGTGCTGAACGAACGATAATGGGTGGCTCGAGAGGATACCGAAGCTGTAGTTTCCCGGGAATTCTTTGCTCTGCAATACTGCTGATGGCCCCGCAACGTGATAGTTGGGATTGTGGTGCGAGTGGCAAAGCATGAAATCCCGTTTAAATGGGCCAAGCAGTTTAACTGCTTCGCTAAAGCGGTAGTGGCGGACGTTTTAAGAGTCATCTGGAGTACTGGGAAAAGGGCATAAATGAAAGGAAAGGATCACCAGCTCAGTAATTGTGGGGATGAGATTGAGGGAGACAAGAGGGAGAACTGTAATCTTCAGTGCACGAACAAAAAAAAAAAAAAAAAAAAAAAAAATCCAACTGTTTTTCATCTTCCTTCCATATATGGATTGTCAGACGTGGCGGTCATTAAACGCAAGTCTTCTCCATGTTCCCGTCGCACCAAACCTTCAAACTTTTCTCTGAGCTATTACTGTCTAAATAAAGTTCACACATAGCCAGCAAACTGTTTGTATAATGGTTCTTGCCTATTTGATTCCACGGTCGAACGCTTCACAGCTGAGCTATTCGTTTAGCCATCCAATGTTGCTTCAATGGCCCTACTGTGCTATGTTTGCTTATATGCCCTTCTTGCTGATGTTTTGACTCCATCGCGCCTTGTATGGCAAAGGATCCTAATAAACGGAACATCAAATTAATAGAAACGGTGCTGGACTGCTTGCTGCGCCAGCAGAATATACGACGATATCTCTTCCCTTTTAAGCGTGCACGAGTTCACGTGGACATCAGCAAGAGGACCAATCGAATTCTTCTCATCACAACGGAATCTACTGTACTGCTGTAACTTTGTCTGCTTACCGTGTTCACAACCAACAGAAGGCTGCCAATTGATTCGCAAGCATGATAAACCCTATTTTTATTAACTGAGAATCCGATGCTTGTTAGCAAAATAAGAGTTTAATTCCATTTGAATTATACAGTATGTCAATCGTTCCTGCGTGCTCTGCCCAAACCGGAGGAAGGGACGATATCAGGTTCTCAAACCTCATTTGATATATTAGACCATACAGTATGGTGGGCAAAACGGAGACAATGAACATGCTCCAATCTCCTTCATCTATAGACGTTGCCACCTCTGAGCTTCATTATTCCTGTGAGCAACTATCCTCATGTAAGCGAGTCAAATATGTGAATGACAGCCATAGCTTTGATTTGATAGTGCTCGTACAAGTCTCCTTTATCTTTATTTGTCGGCTTTTGGGTGAATCATAACGAGAACGAAACTACAACCAAGAAAGAACAAGTCAATGTGTTATTATCCTGCACAGCTTGTGCCGTACTGTATCTCCTAATCGTGCGTCTTCAAATTCGAAACTGCATAGCAAAATAACACAGAATAGGCTTTCGAAACCAATTTTATCAGAAATTGTGTTAAATTAGCTCCCAACTTGATAATAGCAAGCATTCCGGCTTACCTATAATACTCGTAGAAGGTTTGTTCTCACATCTATGGAACACTATTTTGTGCATACAGAATGCTGTATGTATTTCTCAACCCAGTCGCATAAGTTTACTGAAATGAATGGATAAATTTACAAGATCAAGTGATCCAAATGGCAGCGGAATATTGAAAAAACATGAAAGACGGATTCCTAGCTTAGCCTTTCGTTTGTTTTCACTTACGAGAAACATCTTCACCACCTGGTAGAAACCGCCGGCTTACAGCATCACGACATCGACGTTAAGTGTAGATGTACGGTGGAAAAAAAATGGATGGAAGGAGCGTCGTATGTATGTTATAGCTTGAAAAGAGGTGATGTTTCTTTAAACTGTTCCTGATGGATAAAGATGTCTTCTCTATTGTCCAACAGTAAAGCAGAAAAATACGCTATGTCTCTTATCCTATCGCATTATGCCGTATTACCCATAGTGGCATCAATCGCATGAAATGGGTGTTGGGTGCGTCTAAGACCGATCGGGGACATGTCTATGCAGGCATTGTTTCCTGTCCCAGGCGAAACTGACCGATTCCTTGGGAGATTGTATGTGAGAATGTAAAGTTATTGACACGAAAGGGTTTTCACGAAAGTGATATGCATATGATACACCGAATTGATTTGTCCTTTAAAAAAAAAAAAAAAAAAAAAAAAAGGATTCTTTACGAATTTGGACTGTGTAGGCTGCATATGTCTGACCACAGTTCTGTGCTGAACAGAACGAAACCATCTAATAACTGTGCGCCGTCATTGCCTGAGTGAGCAATTGGTGCATAGAAATCAAGGAGGTACTGATTATAGTATTTTTATACTATTATACGAAGCAGTTCTATGACATGGTTAAACTGTGAAATGGGAGTCACTGTCGCATAAGGAAATTCATAAGTTATTTGACAAGGTTTTTAGGAGAAAACTCGGAAATCTTTTATCCATGATTTTTCAAAAGGGCTGTACAATATAAGGAAAAAAGGTTTTAAGCGACAGTAAGAAGCTTATTGCATATCGGCAATCTATAATGAGAAGGACATAGTTTAGCTTCGTTATCTTATAATCGGCTATAAAATCATAATTACCTTTTGAGCATGTTTGGCAGCACGACGTTCACGAAGAGCCTTGTTCTTGGCACGAAGGGCTTCAGCTTGTTCGTTGAGAACCTTGGCTCTTTGCTTCTCGGCCTTGGCCTTGTGAATGTGTTCCATCAACACACGCTTGTTCTTAAAACCGTTACCCTTGGACTTGAGATACAAGGAGTGGTATAAGTGCTTATCGATCTTGCCGGCCTCTCTGTACTTGCGCAACAAACGACGGAGGACACGCATACGGCGCATCCACAAGACTTGGCGGGACATACGGGCATCAGCGGTACCCTTGCGCTTACCATAGCCCATGTGACGACCGAGACGCTTGGCAGCGTTACGTTCGCGAACACGGAAACGAGAGTGGCTCACGTCAGGCTTGCGGATGATCAAACCATCCTTCACCAACTTGCGGATATTGGCACCTAAACAAAAGTTGACGGTGTAAGCAATCTAGATGATTTATCATACAGCTAAGCATACTCTTTCTATCACTTACGAGAGTTGGCATTGCCAATTTCGTTGACCTCGTTGGGATCCAACCAAATCTTTCTTTCACCACACTTGAGAACGGAGCTGGCAAGACGCTTCTGAACACGCAAGTTAACCCTAATATCACCATGGTCAGTCCCGTTTCGAAAATGGGAATACAAAGGCAGAAAAAATTTTCTTTCCCAAAAAAATTCCGGTCCGAAAATGTTCGGCAGTCCGGTATTAGCAAAAACTTACATGATGTGAAAACGGAAACCAAGGAAAAGGGAAGATGCCAGCCATCCTGGTCAAAAATGGGTTCATCATAACAAATTTTTGGACTTCAAGCAATTTCATTGGTTAAAATTCTAAAAATAAACCCCGTAAAGACGGATACAATCTCCGCTCAAATGGGTCCAGGCAAAAAACAAACGGAATGGTTGGATGCACTTCAACATCCATCCGTCCGATGATTGGTCCATTTTCAATCCAACAAAAAGGCAACAAAAAACCATTCAATCCAGTCAATGATGGTATATTGAAAACGTTTATACAAAAGACAATTGGAGCATGGAAATCTTACAAGGTAATGTCAATAAGGGAATGTTAAAAGAGAAAGAGTAGGGAAGGTGTGAAAGAGATCTTGGATGGATTAAGTGAAGCGCAAGTGAGGAGAAGAAACGACGAAGCTTAGCTGTTGTCGGCAGACATGAGCTTGGCGTGCAAGATATTTGAGCACTGTATAGAACAGAAGCGATAGCGTACGGCTATGTCATGAGTGCCCTTGACCGTTTGCCAAATGAAATCCTGAACACTGGAAGACGCATACTGCTTTTTACACTGCTCACAAATATTGACGAGAGACACTTGACCGAGTCGTTCCTTGAGACCGCACGGGAGGATAGCATGGCCCTCGTGACATGGATCGGTCCATTTTCCATCAGCGAGCAATTGCCTCGTAGCTATTTCAGCAAGGCTGCACACCGGCTGGGCAAACACCTGGCGTCGGCGGGTATGATTTTCCAGTGGCAGAAATGGGTTGGGGCACAACGATAGGATGGTCAGCTTTGGTAAGCGTAACAACTCCGCAGGCAACCATTGCTGTAACATGTTAAGCTATCTCCTTTTTTTTCCCTCATTCAATAGTACAGGTAGCTTACCAGTAAGTTATTTCCCAGGGATAGTTCCACGAGATTCACAAGAAGAGCGATTTCAGGAGGTAGCTCCGTCAAACGATTATTGCCTTCCATAAATAAATCAGTGAGCATACTGTGACAACAGCGACAACTCCAAATATTTTGTAACATAAATCATGAACATGCCATCGACTTACGGAGGCTTAATACGGATAGATTGCTCAGCTGGAAAAGATTGGGGTTCAGAGTGCTTAGTCGATTGGCGTAAAGAAACACCTGAAGGGAAGCCGGCTTGACCAGATCTTTCTGCACAACAGTAACGTATCGTAACTCTGCGATCTCATCGGGGATTTCCGTCAATTCAAGGTGACTAGCAACCCAAACATTGAGTACAAAAAATTACAATTTCGTACGCTGCAGCCTCTTTGTTTTCCAAATTGTTGTAAAAAGCTTTTTTTCGTCGACTTACCTCAGGTCTACCCGTTCCACTCCGGTATCAACGATGCCATCAATAACTCGTCGTGCCAGTTCACAGCTTGATAGTTCTCCTGATTGGGGTTCGCCCATCATCAGCTCGTATAAGATCTCCTTTGAATGGCTCGACAACGAATGCATCCGAGTACGTTTCCTTGCTTGTGAGCATTCCTCTTCGTAAGAGTGGAAGGAGGGTGATGGAAAAGGGCGATGTTGCTGTTGAGGCAAGAAGTCTTCGTCTTCGGAAATGTCGGTATCTAACCAATCCACATCGTAAGTCTTGGCCATGTCAGCATCTTCGTAATCGACCTCGGCCTCTTCTTGAGAAGGCTTGGGTGAAAGAAGTCCGAGTTCCATCAGCGGCATGGGCTTGTTATCATATATACTATTCATAGAATAGAAAGGAAAGATAGACGAGCGTGCGACATCTCATCCTTCGATTTCAAGCTCAGCTAATGGAAAAGCATGCAATATGGATATCCGCGCGCATTTCCATGACAAGCGGAGGTTGAAGACGAGTTATGGCCTTATTTGCGCCCCCTTCGGAGGTTCTCGAGATTTAAAAGAGTTGAAGATCAAGGCAGTGTATGTTTAATGTGATGAGTAAAACGTATCAATAAGGAAATAATAAAATGGTTTTCAGACGTTGTGTGAAAAGTGCTTCCGGATCTTATGTCATCCTTTCAACTGCCCGATGTTCGTTCGATGTCCACAAACGCGTATACATGAAACATCAAATGCTTCTGTAAGACATACGCGATTATACAGACGTTGTTTATGGTCTTCTTTGCCTGTGTATCGGAGGCGATTAACATACTGTCGGTTCCTTTTTGTTTATTATAAGGATTTTTTTTTGGCTCATTATCTTCGAGCTGTTTTCGCTCTTTCCACAAGACGACGCGCTTCCATAGCTTTCATAATGATAGTCCCTCTCACATTGCCTCTTCTTAATTTGCTAGTCCCCGTAGGTAAATTTTTGCGTCGTTCTTCTCTTCGAGCTTTGAATATACTGCGGCGTCTTTCCAGGTCCTGTTCACTGACGCGCGTGATCGATGCGTATTTATGATACGTTGTCTAAATTCCCCCCCCCCTCAAAGCATAAGTCATCAAGCCATACCACATCAAATATCGGTCACTCACATCCAACAGCTTATGGCAATCAATCATTCGTTTTGGCATGTTCTATTGAGCAAAGCAAAACAGGCCCATTACTCGGTAACTGAGCTGGGGGGGAGCAAGGTCTGGTTATTCAGCCTACCTGGACCACTTGAAAGACTTCCAGAGGATCGTCGACCGAAAGAATCTCTTGCTCATTCATCTTGAAAATAGCAAGCGCAACTCGAAATATAGCACGTTGTCCTTCACTTTGGGTTTTGATCGTCTGTCAGCAAAGTGATCCTCGTTTTTAAAAGGTCGATGCACTGAAATACTTACTAGAATAGACAGTCCCAGACACGAAGAACTGACTGTATCCACATATCCAACATAAATAAATAACTATTCGTCTGATAATTCATGATATGTTACCTCAATAGGGAGAATATTGATAAATAATGTCAGAAACCAGTGGCTGGTGACGAGGGAGCAGGTAGGCATTCCAACACCGTCCGCCGCTTCACAATCCCAGAAAGATTTACCGCCACTGATTTTGTGCCATATCTGCGGGCAGCGTTCAGAGAGGAGCATCATCAGCACGGCCTGATCGATGTTAGCGCCTTCCATTGTCACGTCATAGATACTGGCGGGTAAGATATCATGAATCATCGATACAAAGGTCCAGAAGGCTTCTTCTTCGGACATAAAGAGAAGAAGGAGGCCTGCAATGTAGTTCAGCGATTGGCAATATCCTATGCTCGGTGAATAGAGAGAAAATGCCAGTAAAATTCTACGCAAAGTTTGGATAGCTGGAACATCGCTGGTATATGGATGACCAGCATCGGTCATTGGCCCATCTGATGTCGTCATTTTGAATCGAGAATTATCAGGAAAGGTACGGTGGAGATCTATAGAATTGCATTGATCAATTATTGATGGTCACCTGCTATCATGTTACCGCCTTTCTCTTGTATTACCGCGCTCAATGATTTCAAGATGTTCATTTTCATAACCCATGGCTTCTGCACGTTGGACATACTCTTGATAAACACCTGAATTTGTCTGTAGCTTTGCTTCGGCGCCACTATAATGGAACCATGCCTTGCACGGGCACAGCAATATCAATGGCGAATCCCGTTTCACTATCCCGTATCGTCTATACCTGTCCTCGTAAGTCGGAAGGGATGCCTTTGCGAATATAGCGTTTGACTATGAATACGTTGGATTAAATTTTCAGATATCATGAAAAACCCGAATAACCAAATCAAAGTATCTACATTTGCTGCTTCGCGCCGGCCATTGACCGTTATTTTCGCTGAGGATCTGACGCCATTTCTGTTGCCGTCGTTGCATAATCGGCTTGTAAAATTTGTCAAAATTGCAGTAATCTTCTGTGGTTAGCCATTGCGTGCATTTGATGAAACCATATTGATCTCTATGGACAAACACAAATCAGCACACTTTCATGCCAACACTGCCTTGGACCTGGGATATCGCTGACCTTTCCGTAGATTCTGGTTGTGGAGGAGGAGGATAAGCAAGGCTGCTGCCATCGTCGAAAAGCTGTGGGCTTGATGGATCCTTTTTGTCTTGACTGCGGCTTAGGAGACCAAACACGGCTGTGGCTCGTTTGGCACTTCCCAGATGGAGCCCACCTTTTTTTGTCAAATGTAATTTGTCTTTAAATGAATTGGCAAACGATTTTGGTGATTGTTCCTGGGTAACACAAGGTTGCATAGAGGGTATTTGCGAAGCATCGTTTTCGGCTGTAAAATATTCACCTGTTTAGTAAGATGTTAAGTTCATAAATGATGGTCTCTGCAATGAGCCATTGAAACGAAAACCGACGGCAAATGGCATTACCTGTGAGTGGGACAAGTTGTTGGGGTTCTGCAACGGCGGGTATCTTAGTTTTTGGATGGTGAATAGAATAGTCTTCCTCGTCATCTGATCCTGTATCTATCGAGGAAGCCGCTCCAGTCACAATGGCGGAATCCTCAACGGTGAGAAAAGAGGATGATGGTAGCGTCGGTTGAGGTGAGATACTTTTTGGGCGGAAAAGCGATCTTGCATCATAACTCGGGCGTCGTTTGGACTGATTGACCTGAGCTTCGTTGTTTGCGGATAGATTGAAATCGGATTTTTTAGACCGCATAAGTGAATGTGTGAATGAAATGGATCGAGCACGAAAACCTGAACGACGTTGGCCAGGTCTGTCTCGATTAACATGTCGTGATCCGGGCGACGTTGTGGTAGACCTTGTCAGGGGCATGATGTAACGTAGTAAAGAACTTCAAACGTAAGCTTAAACGAGTAAAGAGTGGAAGTTCAGAATAGTAAGAGAGAATAACGTAAAAAGAAGGAAGGAAAGTGGATTGAGAATGGTAAGCGTATACGGAAATGGAAGACGGACAAGATATATTTCCTAATGCCAAATTTGACGATCAGCACATTATCGGAGTTGCTTGCTTCCAAGAACTTGTGTTCTCCACAATGTCGTTGTGCGCTCTTTTTTTTCAGTGCAGTCCCGTAATGCATGCATTTTTCATACAAGTAAAACTATAAGTATCTTTTTCATGTTTTCAATGTGCTCATGATACAACTGCATGTTCTTTTGTGTTGCGGTACCGCACACGGCTTGCAACATATAAAATCACTATTCTGTCCATGAATAATATGGTGTGACAAAGTTCTTCTTCTCCTGGACCATCAAATTTATCCATAACCATTAGACAGCAGCACTCAGAGTTTGCATTTATGCACATTGATTAGCTAGAGTAAGAACCTCCACATATCAGATGATTTCGTTTGTATCATATCATGTCGCAGTTTAGTTTGCCGATGCCATTGATATGGATCATTCGAATAACGGTTTATTGTATAACTGGCAGTTAAGGATGATCCGATCTGCATATGACTCAAAGCAATTACGAAATCTCATATGCCCAAAAGATTAAACAACATGTAGTATGTTCTTGTATTGGCCAGAATTGGGCACATGTCTCAGGTTCTCTTCGGTTTATGGATCAAATCAGGACTCATTCCATGCAGCATACAACAGGCATACCAACAAATGATCCCAATTTTACAGTATACGTTTGCATGTTGTTCATGGTCCAGAAGGTCCAACGAAAACTTCACACTGATGATGTGCTGCTCTTTTTATATAGCCAATCGTATTTATTGGATGTGCCGCATCTCATTTTAATACCTAGAATCATATCCGACGACACACCGACACCTGTGCGATCATAATTCGTCCTTACCGCCCTCCTTATTATCTTGGAAGTGAGGGGCTACTATGTTCTATGATGATCCTGATTCAGAAAAGTCACCACTGATTAGGAGCTCGAAGCACAGCACCGTTTCAGGCACCATAGGATCGAGTTTTCCCGCACCAGCTCTATCATAGTCAAGGGATTCTCTACCACTGAAACACTTGGAATACTGTATTTCCGGTGTGTGATTTTATGGCATTATCATGCAGCGCTCAGTGCCAACCAATCTTTAATCGCCGAAACACATCCTACTTTTGATCAGAATATAGCAAGCCATTCTTTCACTAACATAATCCCAAGTATTATATTTGCGGGGAATGCATATTTCTCTTCAGCCTTCTTCACTTGTGTCACTAATTTCATGAAGTATTGATAAAATGACAATGGTTGAACATGATTGGTCCCGGTTGGGCAAAGTGGGGAATTAAGAAAAAAAAGGTGGGCGGAGACATTTTGTCGAACTCATATACCATTATCTATATAACAAGCCGTACACCCGCTGTGCAATGGATGCCACCTGCTACTGGATGCCGCACTCTTACATTGAGCGACATTCGTCAGACAAAAAGCCTAACGCAATACGGCATAACCTGGGCGAGACCCTTGATGGAACTTTGGTATATTAATGTCAATACTCTGGCATACCATGAAACACTTTTAATGAACAAAGCAGCACTTATTGACCCCCTCCGTTCTGTCCCGCCCAAGGTTATGATAGATCTACAAAGATGTGTGGGAATGTTGGGTATTTAAAAAAAAAATGAGTTAGTAAGCTCTTTGGTTGATTCAATTTCGTTGAGATATTTTACCTTTGATGTTTGATGCAGCAGATACCGAGGGCTTCCCGACCGAAATAAAGAAAGGATACAAATATTAAAAAAAAGTAAATACAATAGGTGCGTCTGTAAAAACCCCCTAAAAACCCTGTGGGAAAAAAAAGGAGGAAAAGACTGCAAGAAGACTATTCACTAAAATACAAAATACATACTACAACTACAAAATAAAATGGTCGGGAAGAAATATCGAAGGCGATACCACGGGCAGCAATCCATATGAGAGGAACCTGGGGAGGACGCGTCAGCGTTTCCCGATGAGAAAGAGAGCCACACGACCGAAGATGTCCTTTGACGACAAAAACCGGATTGGCCACAATCTGGTGCCCGAACAAAGTAGAAAGGTTTTGGAGGGATGGATGGCTTGCCAAGCGAAAAGAAAACCGGAGAGAAAACCAAAAGCTAAAGAAGGGGTAGAGAAAAAAGAACGTGAGTTTTTTCTTGTCGAAAAACGAATAGTCACATCACACAAAAGGTACCTTTTTGATAATACTCGACTTGACCGGTTACAGATAGACGCCGGATACACCATAGCCTGGATGATGGATGATGGATGTGGATGCGGGTGAGGATGCAATGATAGTGAGGGCTTTTCAGGTAAACGGGAAGAGGGAGAAAACCAAAGGAAAAAGAAAAAATTGAAGACAAAATGAATGAGTTCCCATGGATGAAACAATAGTCACTCTGCCAATGCAAGAATGATGATCAGGTCAACCACATGGGCCAGAAAGTGGAACATTTGCGGTTGGTTTAGTGCCGAAAGAAAATATGTATACGGACCACACGTAAGCTTCTTCTTCGATGCGAAAAAGAAAATTGCTTGCAGAAACAGTTAAGCGGCGGAATATTTTTGGGGCGGTGGTGTCAGCTTGAGCAGGGCCAAGATATTGATGTGGTCAGAAGTGCCGGTAATTTGGAGCTGGAGGCCAGATATCGATAGTTTTCCCGAGTAAAAATAAAAGAAAATAAAACTTGCGTCAGTAAAAATCTCACAAAAAACCCTGTGGCGAAAAAAAGAGGGAAGACTGCGAAAAGAATACTTACATGAAAGACGATATCAAGAGTAGGAATCCAAATGAGGGCAACATGAGGAGGACGCGTCAGCGTTTCCCGATGAGAAAGAGAGCCACACGACCGAAGATGTCCTTTGACGACAAAAACCGGATTGGCCACAATCTGGTGCCCGAACAAAGTAGAAAGATTTGGAGGGATGGATGGCTTGAATGGCTTGCCAGGCAAAAGAAAACCGGAGAGAAAACCAAAAGCTAAAGACAGAATAGAGAAAAAGGACAGGTAAATTTTTTCTTGTCGAAAAACGGATAGTCGTATCACACAAAAGGTACCTTTTTTCATAATAATCGAATCGACCGGATCAGATACACGCCATAGTCTGGATGATGGATGATGGATGCAATGATAGTGAGGGATTTCCAGGCAAACAGAAGAGATGCAAAACTAAAGAAGAAGAAAAAATTCGGACAAAAATATGTGATTTTCCATGGATGAAACAATAGTCACCTCACTGATGCATGAATGATGAGCTACACAGATCGAAGCATATCTGCTCCATGTATCATTCGATTACTGAAGAGAATGAAAGGGCATATACAGTATAACTGACAGATAACCCAAATTAAATGATGCTACAGAACACCAGATCGTCGTATCGTCAATCACCTTTCTTCAAAAAAGAGCTCCACTCACATTTTATGTGAACGGCGACGATGCTCTGTTTGACCACAACTGGTGCAAACGGCATCTTGCTGCTGATTGTTTCGCCTATTATTCGTGGAAGTGTTTCGTGGAGAGAAATTTGGGCAACCATGACTTGTAGAGCGCTGATAATCGTTGTCGTTGCAAGATGGGGACCGAGGCATGGTTGAAAGATGAACCTTGGTTGCGACGACGGTACAAAGGGGTGAAAAATTAGCGATTTTGTAAATCACATGATCTACACTAAGTTATCAAGACCTGTTAAACCTTTTTTTCATCTTTCAACCATGCCTCGCTGCCCACTTTCACGATAATAGGCGAAACAATCAGCAGCAAGATGCCGTTTGCACCAGTTGTGGTCAAACAGAGCATCGTCGCCGTTCACATAAAATGTGAGTGGAGCTCTTTTTTGAAGAAAGGTGATTGACGATACGACGATCTGGTGTTCTGTAGCATCATTTAATTTGGGTTATCTGTCAGTTATACTGTATATGCCCTTTCATTCTCTTCAGTAATCGAATGATACATGGAGCAGATATGCTTCGATCTGTGTAGCTCATCATTCATGCATCAGTGAGGTGACTATTGTTTCATCCATGGAAAATCACATATTTTTGTCCGAATTTTTTCTTCTTCTTTAGTTTTGCATCTCTTCTGTTTGCCTGGAAATCCCTCACTATCATTGCATCCATCATCCATCATCCAGACTATGGCGTGTATCTGATCCGGTCGATTCGATTATTATGAAAAAAGGTACCTTTTGTGTGATACGACTATCCGTTTTTCGACAAGAAAAAATTTACCTGTCCTTTTTCTCTATTCTGTCTTTAGCTTTTGGTTTTCTCTCCGGTTTTCTTTTGCCTGGCAAGCCATTCAAGCCATCCATCCCTCCAAATCTTTCTACTTTGTTCGGGCACCAGATTGTGGCCAATCCGGTTTTTGTCGTCAAAGGACATCTTCGGTCGTGTGGCTCTCTTTCTCATCGGGAAACGCTGACGCGTCCTCCCCAGGTTCCTCTCATATGGATTGCTGCCCGTGGTATCGCCTTCGATATTTCTTCCCGACCATTTTATTTTGTAGTTGTAGTATGTATTTTGTATTTTAGTGAATAGTCTTCTTGCAGTCTTTTCCTCCTTTTTTTTCCCACAGGGTTTTTAGGGGCAGACGCACCTATTGTATTTACTTTTTTTTTTATATTTGTATCCTTTCTTTATTTCGGTCGGGAAGCCCTCGGTATCTGCTGCATCAAACATCAAAGGTAAAATATCTCAACGAAATTTGAATCAACCAAAGAGCTTACTAACTCATTTTTTTTAAATACCCAACATTCCCACACATCTTTGTAGATCTATCATAACCTTGGGCGGGACAGAACGGAGGGGGTCAATAAGTGCTGCTTTGTTCATTAAAAGTGTTTCATGGTATGCCAGAGTATTGACATTAATATACCAAAGTTCCATCAAGAGTCTCGCCCAGGTTATGCCGTATTGCGTTAGGCTTTTTGTCTGACGAATGTCGCTCAATGTAAGAGTGCGGCATCCAGTAGCAGGTGGCATCCATTGCACAGCGGGTGTACGGCTTGTTAGAGGTGGGCATCGCATTTTCGCATTTTCCCCAACATTTGACTGTGCATTGCGGCTGACTTATGGACGATGATTGCTTGAACAAAATTCGATCTCTCTGATGTAATTTCTCACAGTATCATAAAAACATTGGTGGGAAGGGCGAGGAAAGAGAGAGAAACAAGGGTGTAAGTCGTGTCTGCATGGGTGCCAAGCCAAGCCTGAGAATGGGACTGTCGTTACCATTTGAGGCTCATAAGCATCTGAGCCAATGTACAATAGTTCTGTACAGTTTGCTGGAAGCATTCGAAGTATCTACTGCTTCAAGTCATACGGTATGGTAAGTTGTTGGTCTATGACACAGGATGAAGAGCATGTTTCTGATGTAAATCTTCGGGTCAATGTGCTCAGAGGTTGGGTGATACGAAAAATAAAATCATCTGTCCTGCATCATTATCTGAGCTCTCCATCCTGTCTACCAAAGTTGTTAAATTTCACACCATATAGACACACGATGATACGATAGTTTAGGCATAGGTAGATTTGAATTTCACCCATTAAAGGAAGCTAATCATACAAAGATACAAAATATCAGGCAAGTACAGTTGAGAACAAAGAGAAAGGGAAAGAGGAAGAAAAAGAGAAAAAAGATGAGAGAAAGGAGCAAGAGAAGATAATAACAAATAAAAAAAACCAATCGGGGAATCGTTACTGGAATAGTTTTTCTATTCTTGACCGAAACCCATTGTTTCTTCCACAGCAAGAGTCAACTTGGCTACCAAGGATTCGTATGATTTGTAAGGTGGCATATCGATACGATTGAAACTGGAACACAAAGCATAATTGCAAGTTAATGAGCGAGATCAAATCCTTTTTTACCCATGCAAAAACTTACCAAGTGTGTGCTTTCGGTAATTGAGTGACTTCACCCGATTTTTCGATGGTGAATCGACGTGGTCCGTCGCTCCCTTGCAGATCCTTAAAGCCGTTAACAGGAATTCGGGATGTACCGGTCGTGAACTGCAATAATCGAGACTTCTTTTCGCTGTCCCAGGACCGAACGCACTACAAATCCAGCGTTAAGTAATGAAAGCACTCGAAGATCGTTCCAGCAATCATGACCTACCTCCCAGAACCATTGGATGACATCGTCCTGTTCGGTATATCCTCTGTAGTCGGTGTGCTTTCTCCAATCATCAACATCGATTTCGGCAATACCACCGATGAGAAGTTCGAGTTCACGTTCATCAAACACATTGATAAGATCCTGAGGGATAAGCTGATTAAAGCCTTCTTTGAAAGCACGGAACTGTTCTTCTACACGTCTTGAAATGCGCCATTCCGTAATCAAGCTAATAACATAACCCGATTTAGCGTTTTTGTACGAATGTGATTGACATGTATGCGTTAAATCTTACTTCACATATTCCTTTTTGTTTTCTTCTGTCACTTCAATGTCACGACCACCGGGTTTGAGATCCACTGTAACCATTTCACCAAATCGGTCATCATCCGTGGAAAATGTAAGATCCAGCACATCCGTGATATCGTTATCGCTAAAAGAAAAAAAAAGGTTGAGATAAACCCAAGGTTTATAAAAAATCAAAATATCAAAACCACTTACAGAATCCACATCAAACTGCGATGGAAATCGGCATCCACACTTTCCATGTCGGCGACAGTCACTTTCTTGTTTAGAATCATCTTGTAAAATGAAACAATAAAGAATGCGTCCAAGAATCGTCGATGGAAAATGGCGAGACCAACAACACGCCCGATGAATTTGAAGTAATTGAGATGCTCCGGATTGATACCAGAATGAGGATTGATTTGCAACGTATAATTATCATGAGCCGAGTACTCAAAGAGACTAATATCATTATTAGCATCATCAGTTCGACTACCAGGATATAGCAAATGATGACATTACCAGTAGAATGGATTGAACATTTCGTGAGATAACAGGAAGAAGAATTCTCTGCGAGGTCGGTGTTAGAGATTTTCCAAAAAAAAAAAAATAATAATAATAATACAATAAAATGCTTCGTTTCCGTTTACCTCGACAAACCACCGTAATCAAGGCCATCTTCTCCGTCAAACTTGATCATGAGTCGCTTCTTCAAATCCGCTGGCGCTTGACGCATTACTTCTGCGTAAGCATCTTCGAAAATATGATCACGTCTGACCTTGATATGGCATTGACCAGGTACCGGGCGTAAAGCAGGTTGAGAACGGAAGTAGATCAGTTTGCGACGGAAATCACGTTTATACTGTGGTACATTTTGATCCAAACTGCTGGGTAATCTTGGATCTGACGGGAAGATTAGGTTACATTTTCTTTGCAGCTGGTATCCTGCCTAACACTTACCGTCCCACGTGGTTGTTTTCGTATTATGATCAACAAAGTACACTCTGCCCGTGTTTGTCAATCGCATTTCCCATCCCGAAGGCAAAGGACCTAGCTGTGATACTGGTTGCACTTGTACTTGCAAGTTCGAACCGGGTCCAATGGTGCTAATGTATTGTTGCCTTCTAGGGTCGACCCAGGTCGTTGTGCGCGTATTATGATCAACGAAATAAGGACGGTCACCGGATGTAGTTCGCATTTCTAAGGAAAGGAAAAAAAACCGAACGAGGAAAATAATGAATTAGCAAAAGAAAAAAAAATGTGCTTGCATTTCATAATATAAATTACCCCAGCCTGGTGGTAAAGGACCTGAACCGGCTGTCGTCATATTGCTTTGAACGGCCAAGATGTTGGCAGCATTGGTGGATGTGTTCTGTGTGGAAGCACCGGCACCAGAAGGTTGTGCTGAGCGATTGTCCAAAGACGTCGAGCTAGTGGCAGCCGTGGATTGTTCTTCCGGAAGTCCACGTGCATTATGACGACGACGTTCCATTTCAGTGAGATTTTGTTGATCTTGGGCGGTTCTTGCGCTGTTAACACATCATCGTTGAAAAAGAAGTGTTAGTAGCATAAAAAGACACAGCGCATTGTTTCATCACACGTACGAAGGCCGTTTCCAAGTAGTTGTCCGAGTATTGTGATCGACATAATAAGGGCGGCCTAAATGATCCACTCGTCGCTCCCAACTATAATTGTTATATATCAATTGCACGTTCTCATGGATGATTGTAGCATCAAGGATAAATTTACCCTGGTGGGAGATCATTTTGTCTGTTATTTTCAGTTGCGTTGGAGGTGCTGGCAGGCGTGGCGGATGGGGTTCCTGATGTGGCTGAGCGTTCGTTAGCAACTGCTGAGGATTGAGATGAGGTTGCGGCTTGAGGTGAAGAGACGAGTGAAGACTGCGAGGCATTAAGGAGAGAGGGCTGTGTTCCAGGAGCTAGGGTATTGGTGCCGTTGCGAATGGGGACATTAACGTTGGTGGAGACATTGAGAATAAGTTTTCCGTGGACGGTTTCATTAGCATTCGACTTTTTCAAATCCAAAATCAGCATTTCTGGAAAAAAAGAGTAGTAGATTTAGTACAAATGGTTCGAAGGAAGGCTGAGCGTGGGACATTCAAACGTACCGTCACCCCCGACTTCAAGGTCGAACACATCGCCCATTTGGACATTGATAACACCCAAAAAGCCTTGATCTTTCTTTTTGAATTTTTTTTGGTCAAAAACTTGCACTGCAATGACACTCTTATTAGTGACTTGTCTATTGAGAAGAGTGGGGTAGTGGTGGTTAGGATAAAGTGCTATACAGAGTGTTGCATCAGCACTTACAAGTCGAAGCTCTCATTCCAGTAGGGATTTAAAGTCTTTTTCATGACCGTTGTCGTATGCGTCTGTTCACCATCTACAGTCACCACAGCTATATTCAACTTTTTAGTACGGAGAAGGTTTCTTTTGTAGGGTCGTATGGCTTCGGTTGCTTACCGAATGGGTCGGGCAGCTTGAAAAATAAATCCTTTTTCACAAGGCCATCAGCGGCAATGACGGTTAATCGAACGGTTTTCGTTTCTGTCGAACTCGACATTGCAACTGCAGCTTAGATATAATGTTCAATCTATGTAAAGTGATATGTTTGCTCGTCCCGTAAAAATAAATATTGGCGTTTATATCCGTCCGCAATCAGTCACAAGCAAAACGAATGGCTGAAGAAGAAAAAGATTAAGCGGAAAGAGGGAAAATTCTGACCTTCCTTGCTCGTCAATATTTCAATCGGAGATTGGTTCGACACCATCAGAACTAATTTTTCAAATGACGCCAAATTTTTTTGAACTGCCCAATCGGATTTCCACGAAATGCACCCTCTTAACCATGCCCATTGTTTGTCATAAGGTGGGGCGACAAATATCTCTCAAAGTCGAGTATGACTGTTCAAAAGATAGATATTCTCAAAAAAAACTCAATTTTTTTAATATTGAAACGAATATAAGAACACAATTTGCTGCGCTCCAATGCTGAGCAGCGAGAAATTGATGATATCACTGTTTAAGCTTGAACATCGTCATAAGGAGTGTGACGGAAGAAATAATATGTACGTGCAGTAACAGACTTGCAGGAGTCCCTGTGAAGTAAATGAAACGTCTGCAAGTGGCGCTACTGTGGCTGGTGTACGATACTGTTAAACAAGACAGACGAGCGATATTTTCGTTATGGCATAACGAATTTGGGTGGAAAAACACCGAAATCACAACGCAGACCATTATATACACATATCTCGCTATTGAATGATACATGAGCAATAAAATCCCATTTATGTAAGGCAGTCAATTGCTGTATTTTGAACGATCTTTTACTTGCACATGTCGCTGAAGCTTCTTGGTGTTTGTGGAGCTGGAGAGGAAATGGCCGTTGGTTCCATCATTGGCCAGTGGGAGTCGGTTTTATAAATAGTCGGTTTCACCCACTTAATACTAAAGATTCTGAGAGGTTCCACAACATGTGCAGTTCCTCAGTGTCAGATAGATTGTTTGCATTAAGCTCAGTAGTATTGTCGGTTTCCTTTCCGTTTCTTAAATCGGGACTGTTTCGCCAAGTTCACTTGTTTGATAGGTGATGTGGTTCTCTTTCGTCATCGCTCGTTTATAAATGTGTATCATCGTGGACGTCTTTGGCAGCTTCCTTTGAAGATAGTGATTCAGCGTGGCTTGAGTTTAGTCAAGCTTGTCGTTCCAACAGAATCACTTTACAGCGGGTCTTGGAGGACATTCAATGGGTTTCTTTCGTGAAGTATGTAGGACCATTTTGGACGGTCTTTAGTCTAGAAGGTTAATGGGATCTACCCTTGTTTTCCATTTTCCGTTTTGTGACTTATGGGCTCGCGTGATGCAACTGGACATCTTCTGTTGCGTACTTCTTGACTTATTTAACTCAAATGGATTTGTGGTCCGATACATATTTTTATTGGAAATAGATGATGCTTGAGTTGAATTATAACGACTATCATATCCGTTATTTAGCAAACTGTCTGAATTTTTTTCCGAGCCTTCTGAAGAAATTGGAATGTATCTGTGTATCCTGCAATAGCTAGAACTCATATAATATAGTGTTAACCTTGTCAATCTGTTACACTATCAATTACCTAAAAAAACAGAGGTCCTATTTACATTCATATACATGCCGCTGTTGATATGGTCCGGTATTGACTACAGAGCATAACAAAATCAGCACGTGTTTCTAAATCGTGATGAGATCAATGCGGCTTATTTTATCTTGCGCAGAAAATAAAAAAAAATCGCTCCGAGTCATCTTCATCGAACAGCCTCTTCATTACTCATGCCTGCGTGCTCAAAGCCCCCCTCTTTGTGGGCATTTCAACAGCGTGTTAGCTTTGCTGTTTTGTCGCAGGGTCTCTGGCAGCTATGACGAACAGCGAAAAAAAAAGAGTTTGGACCGTGGCGAGATTATAACGCTTTACTGTCATACACACTTTTCCCGTGTTTCACGTGCGAGACTTGCAACAAGGTCTGGCAATGCGACGTAAGTGCAGATCGAATAGGGGAACCATCGCCCTAGCGGGATTCCATGGTTTACGGTAACAGCTGCTTGTCGCTGTACAGACTAGGGAATAGAAAACCGGGTCACGGCTGGAGAGCAATGAGTATAGAATCATCATATAACTTTAGGAGCTGGAGCGTAACGTGCGTCGATATAAACTGCTCTCTTGGTTAATGTAGCCTATTAGCAGCATCGACAATATTGTGGTTACAAATCTATCTGCTGACAAACGTACGACTGCTGTTATTCGACCGTAACCTTGTGAAATCCATAGTGTTATGTCGCTGATGGAGTTGCGAAAATGATTTAGTGACAATCTACAGAGATAACGTCGGCCTGGGTAGACACAGACGCAGTTTACACAAATTACTAGTTATGGTTCTTCTCTAAAAACAATTGCATTTCTTGTATTTTTTTCGGCTGGCACTATTGGTATTTCAGGCATTTCCGTTCATGCTGATTTGTAGGGGAACCAAAAAAATTTTGTGGTCACAAAATTCGCAAATTGCAGTGATTGTCCCAAAAGTCCTCTAAGCTTTTGCAAACTCGGGAAAAGGCGAGAAACGAATATGGCGCAAGAAAAAGAACCACATGCTGATTTTGTGCATGAAATCGCTATCGACTTTTCACGCGCACTAAATCTCACCAACCCGAACGATCTTTTAGCGAAACGAGTTGTCCAAATCGCCAAGAATGACAGGAATTTTGAGAAATTCGCAGCAGGTATTCAGACGATTTGGAACTGTTCTGACGCAAAACGGGATAATTAAACTAACACTGACTATGTTTAGCTTGTCAAACTTTTGGAAGATTCAACTCTGAATTTTTGCAGAACATCTACACGAAGATCAGCGACTATTTCCAATCTCAAAAACAAAGCTCGGCTGGCTCACAGAAAGCTGTGGTATCCGATGGCACCAAAAGCGAAGTCTTGATGTTAGGCAACAACCTCCCGGGCGGCCTTATCGTTCGAAACAAATCGTCAAGCTCGGCTGAAGTACGTAGCTGGAGTATGGCCATTAGAGATGATATTAACCGGATCTTGTTGTAGGAACGACCGATCTTCAAGGCTCCGCCAGCGCGAGGATCACTACTCGGTTTGGATGAATTAGCGCGCAAGAAACGTCTGGCAGAAGCGGCCAAGGAAGCAGAATCTGCAGCTTCTCAAAAAGAGAAGTATGCCGAAAAGAAAGTAAAGTTGGATTCCACATCGAATTGGGATGATGACTCTTCTACCGTGGACGATGCGGGTAAGTTAACATTGATCAACTTTATTGTGCGTAGCTGATGTACGTATATCTACAGAGAACATTACGAAGCACCGTGGTCATTATCGGTCTCAACGCATGGAAACGCCGTCTAACCCTGGTGGTATTTCGGAAGTGGCCCTCAAGCGTATGGAAAATATGAAACGCAAAGAAAGATCAAGAGGTACAGAGCATATGGGTGAGTTGGCTGGTTGGGTAAGAAAAAACTGACCGCATAGCTTAGGTGGTGCGGTTTATGGTTCCACAAAGGATGACATGGATAGTCAGCGTCGATCCAGAGGTGATCGCCATTCGTCGTCCTCATCGCATCGTCGCCTTGATCGTGATGACGGCAGTAGGAATGATGAAAGAAGATCTTTAAAAAAGGAGAGTCAGGAGATCAGCCCCCAGCAAGATCCTTCGATGACCCCTCGTCGTGGCGGCTTGATCAAACGCAGCCAATGGGCTAGTATGACTCCCAGAGAAGATGCAGGATCGTTCACGCCTCGGTTATCCACAGGAGGAATGACGCCAAGGCGTGCTACAGGCAGTACACGCGGTGATTTGGACTTTATGACTCCGGCTGTGAGATCGACAGCTTATGACGAAGTAGCTTTGGAATACCCGGAGGAATATCCCGGAGATGATGACGATCGTCAGCGTTGGGAAGAGGAACAGGCGCAGTTGGACCGGGATTGGTATCATATGGAAGAATCTGGAGTAAGTATGGGGTTCGGTGTCACAACTTAGTAACAGCATGGTATTCACTGGGCGAAATTAGGCCATGGACGAAACACACAACCCATTTGCCGAGTATGAGACGCATGATAAGCAAAAAGAGGAAGAATTGGCTCAAAAACAACTCAAAAAATTGTCTGCTCGTCAAGCTCAGTATAACCGTGACACCGACATGTGGGAAGCTAGTCGAATGTTGAGTAGTGGTGTTGCTCAGAGGCGCGAAGTGGATACCGACTTTGAGGAAGATAACGAGGTATGTTAGGAAATGCACGAGAAAATTAAGAAAAGGGCGCCGGATTTTTTACTTTGTGTGCTAGAATCGTGTTCATGTGCTCGTGCATGATATCAAACCACCTTTCCTTGACGGACGGATGGTGTTCACAAAACAATTGGAAGCTGTACAGCACGTTCGAGATCCTACATCTGATTTGGCTATCATTTCGAGGAAGGGGAGCCGGCTAGTTAAAGAGAAGCGAGAGCAATCAGAACGAGCAAAAGCGACAAAGCTTGATATTGCAGGCACGGTATTGGGTAATCTTATGGGCGTTAAAAATAAACCAACAGAAGGTATGTGTTTGGCTTCATTTGAGGTATGAAATACTTTAAACTAATCCTTGATGACAGATGACCAATCGGAGGACGGTTCCCGAGGAGACTCGAAATTTGCTGAACATTTGAAATCCTCGGAAGCGGTCAGTGAATTTGCGCGAACAAGAACCATGCGAGAACAACGAGAATTTTTGCCTGTATTTGCCGTTCGCGAAGAACTTTTGAAAGTTGTACGTGACAACCAAGGTAAGTTTCACTTGAATAAAAGAGACTGACGTATAGCGGTTATTGATTTTTTGATTGCAGTGGTCATTATTGTTGGTGAAACTGGTTCTGGTAAAACCACTCAATTGACGCAGTATCTTCACGAAGATGGATATACGACCTATGGCAAAGTCAGCTGTACCCAGCCTCGACGTGTGGCTGCAATGTCGGTGGCTAAGCGTGTAGCAGAGGAAATGGGGGTATGTCATGTCATTTCATGTCAAGTTATCGCTTTGAGTGCTGAACGGATCTAATTGAATGAACATGCCATAGACAAAATTAGGCGACCTTGTGGGTTACACGATTCGTTTCGAAGATCAAACGTCCGAAAACACCGTCATCCGATGTAAGTTGGCATTATTGTTTTTTTGTGAAACCATTGGTGTTAATATTATCATGTGTAGATATGACCGATGGTATTCTTTTGCGCGAGTCGATGAACTCTCCGGATTTAGACCAATACAGTGCCATCATTATGGATGAAGCGCATGAACGTGCTTTAAACACCGACGTCCTGATGGGACTTTTAAAGAAAGGTAGGTATTGAAAGGTCAGCTTGTTTGCCGCGTTGTTAATCCATCCGTAAAGTGCTGGCCCGCCGACGAGATCTGAAACTCATTGTCACGTCGGCTACAATGAATGCCGAAAGGGTAAGTTGAGGAAAGTCGACCAAGTAAAAAGAGCTATTATTGTCTGACCAAATTATGCAGTTCTCCCAATTTTTCGGTAATGCTCCCTGTTTTTACATCCCAGGTCGTACATTTCCTGTCGATGTCAACTTCAGCAAAACACCTTGTGAAGATTATGTGGACAGCGCTGTCAAGCAAACATTGCAAATTCATTTGTCACAACCTGCGGGCGATGTACTAATTTTTATGACTGGTCAAGAAGACATTGAAATTACATGCCAAGTATTGAAGGGTAAGTTACGAACATAATTTTGTTTGTTTGGTGCTCAAATAAATGGATGTACGAACTGAATTTCTGAAATATTGCAGAACGCATGGAGCAACTTGATTCTCCGCCTCCATTGGCCATTTTACCGATCTATTCCCAGTTGCCTGCTGATCTACAAGCGAAAATTTTCCAACGTTCCGAAAACAATGCCCGAAAGGTGATCGTTGCAACAAACATTGCTGAAACGTCTTTAACAGGTACGATGAGGAAGAATGAACAAGATGACGTTTTGATGAGTAACTATTCTGTGCGTAGTCGACGGTATCATGTATGTTGTTGATACTGGTTTTTGTAAGCTCAAAGTATACAACCCAAGGATTGGTATGGATGCCTTGCAAATCACTCCTATCAGTCAAGCAAATGGAAATCAGCGAAGCGGTCGTGCTGGTAGAACTGGACCTGGGTAAGTCGTGTGTTCTACTTGTAAAGTGAATAGCAGCAAAATACTGACAAACAAATCTCATTTAGTGTGGCGTATCGCTTGTATACGGAAGAAGCGTACCGAAATGAGATGTTTTTCAATACTATTCCTGAAATTCAGCGTACAAACTTAGCGAGTGTGGTGCTTCAGTTGAAATCTTTGGGTGTCAAAAACCTGCTACAGTTCGATTTCATGGATCCGCCTCCACAGGTCAGTTATGTTTCAATCATTTATAATGCCAATCAACTGACGCTTTGACGCTTTGACAGGAAAATATCCTAAATTCGATGTATCAACTGTGGGTACTTGGAGCGTTCGATAACACGGGCGAATTGACGCCTGCAGGCAGCAAAATGAACGAATTTCCCTTGGATCCCTCCCTAGCCAAAATGTTGATTACGGCTGAAGAACAAGGATGTACTGCCGAAGTATTGGTAAGCTGGGATCGACCTGTTCCTATCTTAAAAGCGGCTTTCCCTCATTCTTTTTCTTTAAAGACTATTGTGTCAATGCTATCTGTGCCGTCTGTATTTTATCGACCGAAAGAACGTATGGAGGAAAGCGATGCTGCTCGAGAAAAGTTCTTTGTTCCGGAAAGTGATCACTTGACGCTTCTGCATGTGTACACCCAATGGAAATCGAATCAGTAAGTCCCGATTAAGACACTATGAATCATCAGGACATACAATTCCTGGATATTCATTTTTTTTACTGCTAGTTATCGTGATGACTGGTGCACCAGGCATTTTATTCATGCGAAAGCCATGCGTAAAGCAAGAGAAGTTCGGTCTCAACTGATGGATATCATGAAAACCATCAAAATGCCTTATGTGTCGTGCGGTACAGATTGGGATGTAGTGAGGTAATTGTTGTAAATTTATTGAAGAGCGTTTGAAGTTATATGATGCTGATTCATCTACTGCAGAAAATGTATCTGTTCCGCTTACTTCCATCAAGCTGCGAGATTGAAGGGAATTGGTGAATATATTAACTGTCGATCTGGTATGAAGTGTCATCTCCATCCAACAAGCGCTCTATTCGGTGCTGGTTTCACACCTGACTATGTCGTATACCACGAGCTTATCTTGACCTCCAAAGAATATATGCAATGTGTAACAGCTGTGGATCCATTCTGGTTGGCCGAATTAGGTCCGATGTTCTTTTCAATTCGTGATCGCGATAAAAACTACGGTCATAAGGTAACTGATTTGTGTTCAGCGGGTATAAAGATTGCTTTCTCATCGATGATGCTTTAGGAGAAACGATTGGCCAATATTGCTACGGAATCTAAATTGAACATGGAGATGGAGATGAAATTAGGTACGTAGTCATCTTTCTTGGTGTTATCCAATGTACTCATTATTATGTTGAAATAGCTCGTGAAAAAGAGCAGGAGGAAGAATCTCGGATAGCTCAGGCACGATTAAACACCACAAGAGCAGCACGCATTGCCACTCCAGGTCTGAGGGATATACGAACACCCCGCCGCCGAGGATTTGGTCTATAATTGTTTTTCATTGACCATTGAATTTGTCCATCCACGATCTAATAATCACAACAACTTGATACAAAATTTTTGTCTGAATCAAAATGATGAAAGAAACAGAAAAAGGCATGCATTATATGGAGTCGGATATCGAAAGATGAACATATCTTACAATGAATCAATGCCACCGACTGCATGGAATACGTAATACGATAGCAGAGCTGATATGACAGACGAAAACAGGCATAATTCCTATAACAACTGATCAAAATACCGTAAATTCACATATTTCTCAATAAATATTCTTTCGCTCAAACTATCTGACAAGAAGGTTATGATAATCCACATGTTAGCACAGTTGACTTTCTAGTAGCTTGCATTTCGTCAGTCAAATCCCCCGCGTTTAAATGATAAATGTTTCATAATTTAGTATTGAAATCTCATCAGATATTCTTCAGTTACTGACAACGTAAAAGTAGCATCGAAAGAACGAATTAAAAAAATAAGGGCTTGAGCGGCATAAACAGGCAAGGCCACTTCATTTTGCGTGGTGGTTTTTATTTTCGAACTCCGTCTTTCGACGAAAAATCAGGTAACCCTCTCAAAAGCGGAGGCAAACAAAAAAAGCATAGTTCTTTGACCACTTACCAAAATGTCTGCCACTCCGTTTTATGAATTATATCGTCGAAGCAGGTATATTGACAGTCGATACAACGTCTGAGAGAATCTTTGATACTAAATATATGATGATACTTAGCATTGGCATGGCATTGACCGATTCTTTGGATGAACTAATTCAAAGTGGCCACATCAATCCGCAGTTAGCCATGCGTGTGTTAACTACATTCGATAAAAGCATTTCTGAATCCTTAGCGCAGTTGGTGAGAAACAAAGCTACTGTTAAGGTACGATTACGATATTAGTTTTAATGATAATCGAGATTGACCTTGTATGTATAGGGTCATTTGCATACGTACCGTTTCTGCGATGATGTCTGGACATTCATTATTGAAAATCCCAATTTCAAATTTGAACAAGAAGCTGTGTCAGCGGATAAGGTTAAAATTGTTGCTTGCAATGCAAAACGGCCTGGTGAACAATAGTGTAGCCGCTTGCTTTTTTTTTTACACCCCATCATGTCGACACTTATTCCTTTTTCTCCTTCTGACCTTTGTAAATACAGATCGTTATGGAGTTTTTCCAAATCATGTAAACTCTGCTATAAGTATGTTTTACCTTGTTTTGCTTGTAAGGTGGCGCAGTTCGATAGTACAGTGCCGCACCAAAAAAAAAAAAAAGAGACAATTTTCAATTTCTCCCGATTTTTTCCCTCACTTCCTCATGGTACTTCTACAGCCTTATAGTTCTTTCTCCTTGATAAACAATGCTACGCGCATCAAATGGGACACTTGTACTATTCAAAAATATGTACATACTATATGTAAAGCAAAAAGAAAGAAAGAAAAACGGGAATAAGTAGAGCAACTGGCCAAACTGACAATTACCACCGGGTGTTACCACCTTTGGCATCGAGCGCTGCTCATATCTGGCCAATATGGCTCGATCAGCTTGTTCCAGTCTTCCAAGCTGTCCAAGGCTTCCAAGATTACGCACCGAAAGTGCTCCAGCGTCATCCTATTTTGACCTTCATTTTTTGCCATAAGTGCTTGATTAGGGTTGAAGTTCTGAGATTGCTGGCCAATCCAGCTGGCGGATTCCGCGCTCCTGAATCCAGTTTTTGGAGCCGACACTCTAATGATACGTGCACCACCTTCCATTAGTAGAGAAGTGTCATATCTTGTGGCAAAAAAAGAATGATAATGAACCTTCATACACAAATTCAACGGAAAGCCCTTTTTTTTGGTTCTGCAACTTCTTTCGTTGCGACTGTATTTTCTTAAAAAGGGACATTTCAGTCTTCTGAGCGTGGATTATGCCGCCCCAGATCATCTGTGTAGATCGCCCATTATCGAAGGTAAGGGCTAAGCAATTCGAATTGTTAAGTTCGTGTTTCTTTCTTCATACACGAATCTGACCGCTCTTCTCTCCCAGTTCGAAAGTCGCTTCGTTGGTCCATAAGACTTTCTTCCAGTCGTCAATGGTCCAGTCTTTATGTTTTCTAGCTTCTAGCTAATTGCACCCTTTCTCACTTGTGAAATTACGTCAGATGCGGTTTTCTCGGAGCTACTTGTGAAGATTTACTCCATTCCCTGCAGAACACGGCCCACAGTGTTATTATGGACATAACCAGCGACATTTTGTGTGGCTTTACGAAGAGGAGCTTGCGAGCTACGCATTCTACTGACCTCTAATATCTTATAAATTATTCATGCTTTCATGTAATTCAAACTCGGGATTGAGTTGACTGTAGTAGATCTCACAGATGTTGATAGATATCAGACAGACAGATAAACCATTGCATTGTCCTGAGGCCGATTCCAAATAGCAAAACGAGTACCTTCTCCAGAGGAGACAGGCGCCATACAACTCAATTGTAATCCCATTACAATAACTTTACAGTAGCTATACTATTCAATATAATATGACCCGTACTAATTCCTATCTTACAAGAGGCGTTCATAGTTCCCTCCCTGAAAACCTTAGCATGAAAGTTCTATAAACAAAGATCACAAAATTTCTCGATTTCTCGGGTGCTTAGATTGAGTATGGCAAGTCATTAGTGGTTCAGCGATGGACGAAAGACTGGAATATCTTGTGATTGCGTTAATGCCTGATTCCTATACCCTACAATATGTGAAACACAGTAATCACTGATGAAAGGTCAAATGTATCTACGGTTCTCTATTAATAAAATAGGGAAATAGGGTCGAAAATGATTACCTTTTTCGACCGTAACTCACAAAAGATCAGGAAACAATTGTTTTTTTCTGGAATTTTTATTCGCTGGCGATGTTTAGAAGTTGTTCGCAGTCATTTTACTAAATGATCATAACCTTGGGCTGGAAGGAACAAGGGGTGGGGGGGGTGTGCTGTGCTGCTTTGCGCATATTCAGAATCAACTCATGCTGCAACATATGCCCTAAGGTTGTCATTACTATACCGAAGTCCCATCAAGAGTCTCGCCCAGATTATGCCGTATTGTGTTAGGCTTTTTGCCTGAAGAATGTCGCTCAATGTAAGGGGGTGACGTCCAGTAGCAGGTGGCATCCATTGCACAGCCGGTATACGGCTTGTTAAAGGAGATATACGTATGATCAGATTACATGTTCCGCAGGGTGGATCAAGAAATTCGCATGAAATATAATTTATCATAATGTTAGTTTGGGTGTTGATGTTACATCAATAATATCATTACGCGATGCAAAATCAGTAGCTGAATCAGGCGAGCATTGTTCCTGATTGCGATGTATTTCTTGAGGTAATCTTTGATGTCAGTTTATAGCAAAAACCACCAAGCAAACTTTGAGCTGCATCATCTACGAGTAAACGCTGGACGGCGTTATACGTGAGACTAAGCTTTCTAATATCTAATGAACTTGGGTCTAAGTCCCCAAATGATGATCGTAAAAAGTGATGCTGGATCGATCAACATACTTCTAGTGATCACACTGGCATTGATCATTTTATTAAATATCTCGCATGAAGAATCATGAGTCTATTTATCGCTCTTCTTCTCCATGTCTAACCGAAAAGACATAGGGCACTATACAATATAGCAAATAGGTGCAAAGTCGCTAAATATTTTAATAGGAAGCAACGAGCTACATACGCCATTCCCAGCCAACAATTTAGAGATGAAAAGGACGTGGATGAGCAAGCCCTGATCCAGACAGCAATCGAAGGAAGTCGCCAACGTTTACAAAGGCACTTAGATTATGGCGCAGCGGGCCCTTCAAACTTCAGTCGTGCTTTACAGGCATTGCCTTTGGCAGCACGGGTGCCAGAAGAAGATCAGTGTTCCAAAAGAGCAACAAAAGCCCCATCAGCACTTCCTCAAATTAGCGGCAAAACTTATTCGGAAGAAGAAGATACAGAAGCAAGAGCAGCTCAAAGCTGAAGCCGAAAAGAAGGAATAACAGAAAAGGTACAGTAATACTGTCATCGCTGTTGGTTTTCATGAAGCAAAGAACATCGATTGCAATAGACACATTGGTGTGATCCAGGGCCGGCCAAAAGGGGGAAAAAATTAGAGGATGAAAAGCAAGCACTAGAAATGCAACGAAACTTGGGACCATTCTTCACGAATACCGCGATACTGTCCTTTCACTCGTCTCACCGAAAGAGCGTCTTGATTTATTACTCGGAAGAGATCGCAGTAATTTTGTCAAGAAAATCGGGCTCGCCACTTTCCTGAATTTAGAAGAACCAGGAAAGCAATAATTGCAAGGTCACCGTTTTTGTTGATTATTGGCAATCAGCAGCTCTCAAATCACTAGCGTTTGCAATGTATTACATTTTGGATTTGCTTGATACCCAGCATGAAGTCCCTCCCATTTTGTCCTCGCAAGATTTCTTTAACGCATGCATACAGCTCATCCACGGAGAGGATATCACCAATACCAACATCAAGATACCCAAGCAAAGCATGACCGAACGCTATCAGGAATACGCTGGACATTGCCCACAAGCATCTTTTTTGACACATATACCCGGCTATAAGCACGCATTGGATTCTTTGGCCGATCAATCCACAGCAATTTTTCTAACTCGGTCACTGAAAGTTTTGAGCATCGAACCATCCGATTTTTTCGCTTTAAATTGCAGCGTGCTGTTCAAGTAAGCTCTACTTACCATGCTATTTCAACATGTCACTATATCACATATTGTCAGGAACTTACCAAGAAAAATGCTGAAAAAATTGCCTGCTACATTTATGATTCGTGCAATAATCCAGCAAACTCGCCAGAATGGCCATCGTCCATTGAACGTTCAGACTTGCTCAATTCCGCAGTCGGCGATATTTTCGCCAGCTCTTTGATAACGTCCCAAAACCAACCAATGTGAAGACCCTCTCGGCGCATGCAGGAAAACATTTGCCGTTTTTGCGCACTATCTTGCGTGAATATGAAAATTTCAATACCGAGCAGATCAACAGCGCTGAAGTTGTACAAACCAAAGCCAACAACGGATGGGTGCGAACGCTCATTACGTCTCTCGAGGAATTTTCCATTCTTCCCCGCCAATCTCGTTCTTGCTTGGTGCGTCAAATAGTTGCAAAAGTCAAAAGCTCTGGAGAAGTTCCCCCATTGGTTTTCACATATCTATCCGAACGCTCTATTGAAATCTTGCGGACCACTATCAACGAAGCCAAAAGTGCTATTGCGAATTGAAAAAAAAATATTTACTGGACATTGAGGAACGCAGTACAACTGCGATCGATACCAGCACCTGCTTCTGCCCCCAATCATATGCTTTCGTCAAAGAAAGCCGAGTATTTCCATTGATACCGATGTACACTTTCGCAGGCAATATGTAGCGGTCGATTTACAAGCTTGAGGGCGTTATTGCTCAAAGCACGCGTTCCACTCCTTCCAGCTCGTGAAATAGCATTCGCACAGTTTAGCGCTATATTCAATTTTGCCAAGTTGCGGTAAGTTTGAATCTGGGGAAATGTATGAGCATATAAATAACCAGAATGGATGCAATTAGTCACGAAGAGGCCAAGGTAGACAACCGACCTTTGTTTGCAGGGACCATTCGAACAGACGGGTACGGTGTGGATTGTATTCTCACATGCGAAAGCTTCAAAGCCTGCCACAACTAGCCATAGAAGATTTTACTACCGCTGAACTTGACAGCCCTTTCCATCTATGGGGAGTCGATCTAGGGATCACGGAAATGTTCGTCGCCAGCGATGGACATGGCCAACAAACACACCACATTTCGGGGATAATCGGCAGCGACGATGCTTGCGATGAAACAGCAGACAGCGATTGATGGACGAACCATTGCTGATATTGAGCGGGATTTGCCGTCACGAAAGTCGTCTCATACAGCAAACATTACCCGTTATGCCCAAGAATTATCCCAGGGTCTGGATTCCATGCTGAATTTTTACAATGATCGCTTTTCCTCGCTCGGTTTCTTGAACTACATTGGCAAGCAAAAGGCGGAAAGCGAGCTCGTGAACACCATGTTCAACGGTGGTAAAGAATACACTGCACGCAAGCAAGAAGAAAAGAAGAAAAAGGACAGAAAAGATAGTAAGGTAACAACATCAATTGAAACCCCATTCTTTTTCACGATTCTTGCACAGTTGCAACTCACAAGGCGAGGGCTTTTCTAGGTCCAACAAGTGGCGAAAGCTAACCATGGGCCGCTCACAAGATTTCCTCTAATAGCCATGGAAGACGCGGTATTCAGACAGTCCATGCGAGGAAAACCAACAGGTCTTGCCAACAGACACCGGACCTTGTTGCGGCGGGCGGAACGTGAAGGATCGCTGGTCACCGCAATATAAGTGAATATATACTTCAAAAGTACGGCTTTCCGCTTGATGAAGATGATAAAGATACACAGCTGACATAAAGCTTTAGGTGTGTTCGCGGTGTGGACAAAAGACATTGGAACAAGTGCGACTTCCCGGCGGCGGATTGATGCATAGTGTGCAGTACTGTACTAGCTGTAACACACTATGGTAGCGTGACGTTAACGCTAGTCGCAATATTCATTTGATCGCAGCTACTTTGGCCAATGGCCGAGAGGGTCCAACAATTTTCACCCGCACATCTTCCACGTAGTAAAAACATGTGATGGCTACAGTTGGTGAGTCTTATCAGATGCCACTTATTTATTTGTGTGCTCTTTTTTTTGGGCGGACTCTGTATGTAAATCAGTTTCGTATAGTCACATTAGGTGCATGGAGGCAGCTCGAAGGGAAGATGTCTCTCATTTTGGGATGAGGCAAGAGCGAAGTAAACTATTTTTGCGTCAGCATTTGTTATATTGGGTTTGATGTGCACATCTGGGTCAGGCTTCACCGGTATTGAGTCTGTAGTTTTTGATCAAAGTTATGCCAGGCTTCAAAAACTGCGTTGAGTGATAGCAAACTGGCCCAACAGAGCACTGTGCTCCCCTTATGGCGACAGAAGCAATTATACCGATTTTGTCTGATGTGTTCTATTTTACACTGCTGATGATCGGGCTGACAAAACCATCTATCTATGCGTGGCAACAAGCTCAATGCTTAAGGCATGCAGCCTTCCTTGGAAGTTGCTCGTTCAGTTTGCCTGTGCTTTCTTTCTTAGTGTCATGGTGACCGCTCGATTGAATGTTCACTATTTCAGAACAGCACTGTAATATGAAATAGAAGCAATGGTGCAAAAAGCGGCTAACTGCAATGAATGATAAAAATATCCATCTATTGCTCAATTTTCGTGTGATTGATCGTTGGGTTCCTTTCTTTAAAGTCGGCAACTATCAATACCCAAGGTTACTGCTGTAGCAGCCGTTACGCTGAGCACAGTTCGCAATCATACTTAATACATTGCGTTTATTTGGAGGTTCATTCATTTAGCAGTGCACAGTCTATGAAGGTGGTTTATTCTAGTTTACATTTGCCCTTTTTGTTGGGGTTCATTGTATTGAACGACAGCGTATTTTCCGGTACAGCGCCATTCATAAGGGGTAGCTACTTTTTCAATTTCCTCTTGTTTGCCTTCCTTTAAACCGACGATGGTATCAGCTTTGTTTGTGCGCAACGTGACGATGCTGGTGAACTTTTCGGCCATATCCTCTCCAATGGCTTTGCGGAATGATGTCGTCACAGGCCATTCACAATCGAAAACCAACTTTCTGAAATTCAGATCACCTTTGAAAATAACAAGGTTTGACTTCTTGAGATCCTCAAAAAGATCGGGCGCTTCGGATTTCAGATACCAATAAGATAACCCGTTACACCAAAATGAATGCGCTTGAATGATTAGTTGACCATTGGCGATATAATCTTTCCAACGCTGAGCCATGATTTTCAAAGCCACGAAATCTTCTTCCGATCGTTCTTCTTTTTGGGGGAAGAAATCACGGTCGAAACAACAATCGAAAAGAATAGGGACATCCTTTGGCATCACATCGGATACGAACCAAGGAATCGTCTTACAGTTGAATACCACTTTCGAGGCCTTCTTAGACTGCAAAAGCCAGTCAGCAAACACGAAATCCACAAACACTTCAAAACCTGAATAGAAGTCCGTGCATCAGTTATTATTTTTTGAATACATGTTTTTACTGCTTAGTTTACCTGAATTATCCAGAATAAAATCGACGCGGCTGTTTTGCAACGTCTTGATTTTGCCCCAGACCACGTCAATGTCATCCACCACGATCAGCTTCTTTTGTGCTGCCATATGCTCCTTTTCGATCGCTTGCAGTCGCTTGATATCTTCTTCCGTCATATTAGTTAGCAGACTTAGGTCGGTAGCGTTGCCCCATAAGCACACTTGCACAAGTTCGTCGTAGATTATTTCCAGTTGTTCTTCGGTCATAGGGTAAGTCATTGCCGACATCTTTCGTGCAAGTTCGAAAACAGATGCATGGGAGCCACGGAAGGTTTGAATTTTTTGACGTTCAAAGGGATCATAATCGCGCCAGTGAGTTGTCATGCTGATGCATTCTCGCAGCCGTCTGTACAAATAGCATTCATTAAATAACCAAGTGCCGGTAAACCACGTAACATCGGGAAAGTATTTCTGGATATGACCGTTCCAAGTGTCGACATCGTCTTCTGAATCGTTGAGTAATCTGCAGATAATTGTGAATACTGTCAGCCGATAAGTAATTATCAATTTTACAAATCTTCTTACCTGAGGGGTTTGTCTGCCGCGATTTCCTCTTTCAAAATTCTGACAGCTTTCAAGATAACCCGTCCTTCTTCTTGGCTGGCTTCATTCGTCTCTTCCACTAGTGTTTGTTCGACATCAGAAATAACACTGTCTAAGATAATGGGCCAACGTCTAATGGTGCTGTCATAGGCAAAACATTCTTTATCTGTGGCGCGATAGGCAGGAAAAGGGGGGTTATTGGGGGCGATTAAAGACATTTTTCTTGCTTATCGAGAGAAGATGATTCAGTGACAGTTTTCCCGCGCTTTTTCAAACTAAACCGAGGTAGCAAAATCGGGAAAAAAATCCAATTTGGAGTTTCCTCATGAACGCGGAAAAAAAAACAGCCGAATTCCTGAAATTTGGATAAGTGTGCTTTTTTCTTTTCAATAATTCTTTGCTTTTCAAATGTTCTTATGGGTGATCGTTGTTCAATGATGTTGTAATATACAAAGTTGAAGGGTAGCTTCCTAGACTTGCATCATCAACCAATATACTTCTCGAGCATTTTGGTCCAGAGAGGTCTCACCTGTGGTTGCCACAATAACATTGACATTTAGTCGCTTAAAAAGGTCCCCTCAGAATCGGAAACTGGTTTCAACGGCCTGGATTTTGGCCTTTATCGCGATGTTTGTCACGGTGCCACCGACACTGGAGCAATATGACTCCCATATCAAGTTATACAAAAGCTTTGAAAGTTTGGGCAACCATAAACAGCAACACATGAATACCGTCGTGGGTGCAGCTTTCCAAGTACAGTATCCTGGCAAAATTCTAAGTAATACCAATAAATTTATTGACTTGTCTAATGTTATTTTCATCTTTCACCGTCCTCCCGTCGTGAATTTCGGTTCACGAAACGGCGGCCAGATTTGTCCACTGTGACGCAGGGAATTTACCTTCTCAACAAAGAACCCCAAGGCCTCACCGTGGAGCGACTCCACCAGTCGCGCGTCGTTGACATCGATCCCGGTACTTGTTACTTTCTTCTTTTCTATATGCTTGATGGGAATATCTGACCTTGGTATGGATGTTAGGCATTCGCTCCGTCGTCTCTGCCGTGGACACCGATGCCAACTTGCACGACCGGAACATGCGTCGAGAACATACGTACTCCGTCACCAACGGGTATTACCAGCAAGTGTTTCCAGAGGATCGTACATTGTAAGTAAAACTAAGCTTGTATCTACTACAGAGGTTCGTCCATGCTCCGTTGGTCCGCGCAGGTGGAACTCATGAACCGTTCCGCCGCGAACATGCAGGAGGTCTACGACCAACTCCGTCTGCGTTGACCGTCCATGACTTCTTCCGTTACAGTGGTACAGTGACCCTTAATCATGACTGGTACATTTTTTTTCGTAACCGGCCGGCGACTGCTATTAATCACTGATAGTGCTTTTATATTCCAGGCTTTTTCAGTTTAAATGTCATTATCGTCATCGCGAAAACCGATGCACGTTGTACCGAGCAAGAAACATGACCCTGAATGTCATGGCAGACAAACTGGTGGGTATGCATCCGCAAGCGGCGATTGTTAGTGTACAAGTATATTGTGAAAAGTAAGCATATCTCTCATACAGAGTCTTCTCAGCCTCTACAATCGGTGCACAAGAACACATCCCGTCAGAGGAAGCAGGAACGCCGACGCAAGCGGCGGGCTACGGAGGCACCAGCGGATCTGCAACCCGTATTGGTGGCATACGGGGATGCAGACTTAAAGCCGTCATACAAAGGTCATGCCCCATTGCCGGTGAAGGTACAATATATTTTATTTGAGACATATCCGTATACTGGAAACTCAATTTCTTCTTGCTAGACGTTCCGCTAGGTTCTTACGAGAAAAGCTCCGGTCTTGTGTGTGGATGAGTTCCGCACAAGTGTCATGTGTAGCAATTGCGGAAACCGCACCATTTTTACGGATTTATTATTATTATTTTTAAGGAAAAGCGATAAATTTTCATCTTCATAATATATAATATCATATATTTTGAAGTGCGTGACGAAACGGTGACACGATGCCCGCACAAGTAAGTCAAAAATTAACTATGTAAATAACGCAAACGGTTAATATTATCGTTTCTATTTTACAGGACCAAGAAGATCCGTCTCCGTGGCGAAAATCATTCGCGACATCGATGCTCAATGATGATGGCATCATTCTGCATTTCACTAGTGAATCCCAGAGCGCCAGTTAGTCGGTAAGTACGATTTAATCACGCTCACCCTTGAAACATACAGTACGGCTCTTACATTTTTACTTTTTATCAAGCACGACGCAACTATCGAAGGACCATTTATCCTATCAGACGCTGCGAGCAATGTGAAATGATGCAGAACCGCCCGGTGGTAAATCTTATATGCGCTTTGACATGCTGTATCACATTTTCTAACCCCCTTTTTTCGTAGATTTGGAATCGAGATGTCAATGCTGGACGAAACATCCGCTCGACTCTGATCCAGTTACACCGAGTCCGGACGTCAATTGGATTCCCGCCCGGAAGCATTGCGCCGAACATTTCGCGACAATGAGGAGATGGATCGTTGACCAAAACGACCAACCCCATTAATTGAGCACACGGTGGAAACAGTCAGGCCTTCGGGTAGACCGGCAACAATTCCGTTCTGTATACCAATTTTTTTATATCCTTCTTGTTAAACCCCAAGATAATTGACCATGCGGTGGAAACAGTCAGGTCCTTTGGGTAGACCGGCAACAATCCCGTTTATACGTTTTATCCTTCCTTCTTCTACTTTTTTTTTGTTCCCTGTTTGTTCCCTGCATCTCCAAAGTCAGTACAGTTTGTTAGTTTTCCTGTTATCTTTTCTGTCTTGATATCTGTCTTTAATGTCTCGCTTTCCATTAACCGTTAGTTGCTTTGTACAGTCTATTTGACTACACCCTACAAGTTTCTTAAGAGTATATGCTGCGTATGCTTATTTTTTTTATGGAATTGATCAACGTTCGATGGGCGGTATAAGCATAACACAGTCACAGTAACAAAAAACTTTTGTTATTTATTATAACAAGCCGTACACCCTCTGTGCAATGGATGCTACCTGCTGCTGGAGGTCACCCCTTACATTGAGCGTCATTCGTCAGACAAAAAGCCTAACGCAATACGACATAACCTGGGCGAGACTCTTGATGGAACTTTGGTTTATCAATGTCAATACTCTGGCACCGTACAGTCACGGCTAGATTGATTCAAAATGTCGTCAAGATATTTTACCTTTGTTATTCGATGCAGCAGATATCGAGAGCTTCCCGACCGAAAAAAAAAAAGAAACGATACAAATAAAAAAAAGTAAAACAATAGGTGCGTCTGTAAAATCCCCCTAAAAACCATGTGAAGAAAAAAGTAGGAAAAGACCGCAAGAAGACTATAACTAAAATACAAAATATATACTTCAAACTACAAAAATAAAATGGTCAGGAAGAAATATCAAAAACGATACCGCGGGTAGGTTCCTGAATAAAGATGGTCATGAGGTTCATCTTCATTGATTATGATTTGACTGTGGTACAACTCAGTATATTTAAATGTGAAGGTTCTGAGGATGAGATTTATCCATAGACATGTACATAATGCGATGAGAGAGGGATGTATGTATGGGGAATACATTATTTTTATTATACCAAACACGACAGAGGTAATTCTTATGTAGTGGCATATAAGCCCTATCTATACGACAAATAGTTACTCTTCATACGCACTAACAATAAATAAGAGAATATCCAGTTTTATAGACTACCGGGTCACCTACTTACTGTATAGAGAATGGTCGTATCTTGATATTTGAAACTCGTGGCCCAGCGTGGCTGCAAATTCGGCGCATTTTAATCCTTGGTTCTTTGCTTTGGATATTTCGCTTTAGAAATAGCCTACAAACCATGATTTAGTCGCTTTATCGAGCAGTTCCCTTAAATACCATACATACCCGCTTTGGCTTCCTGACCAAATCTGTTAATCGATCCTTGAGCTCTTTTTGGAGCTTGCCAATGTTGCGGATGCTATCGACAAATGCGGCAGAGAAAAGCCAAAGACCAGCTGTCAATAGCAGCTTACCGAGTGGCCCGCTCGATTATGCTAAATTGCTCTTTAATCCGACGAAGCTGTAGTATCGTTGCAAAATACGAGCGCATATGGAATGGAATGTGCCCATCTTAAGGTAACGGGAAACGCGTTTTCCAAGCAGCGCGGGCTGTTCCAACTTTTCTTTCATGTCCCTCGGTGCTTTGTTGGTGAAGGTCGCTACGAGAATCCTTTCCGGATCAGTCTTCTTCTCGAGTACGAGCCATGCCACCCGGGTGGTCAAATCTCTGAGATTGACAATGAGCGCAGCACGGTGCGGAAGATGATGACAACTGACGACTTCTTGTATCTTTGTTCCAATTTAATAGCATATCTTGTGTGTACCCTGTCAACTTTGCAACACCACGCAAACGTTGTCGGCGTTGGTGATTCGACTTGACTGTATCGACGTTTGAATTCGCTGGGCGTGAAAGAATGGCATCCGGCTGTAGCGGAATCGTTGGCTCGAGTTGCTATAATAGAATGGTCTTGCTAAATCGTATGATGGCCTTTCTGAAGCGTAAGAGGGTGGCGTTGTTGTGGCATAATCATTAATTTTAAAATACTTGTAGTTGGAGAATTGAAGGTTATGAGTGGGTTATTCTTCTGTGTTTCTTATATACTTTATCCATGGAACAAAGAAACCACGTGATGGCTCAGGTGTATGCATATCATCATGAAAGAATCACGCTATTGGCAGATCAGACGATGAATTTGACCACTCTTCCTTTGCCGCATTTTATATTTTAACCAGAAATAGAACAAAGTCTCGCATTTCCAAGAAATGCACCAAAGAATATTTGTTTGTTTTGCAAGTCAACTACGCGGCAATAAGCTCTGACGAGAACAATCCATTGGGAATAGATTGTACGACATCTTCTTTAACGACATCTTCGTCATCAAGCGGTAGATATCTTGATAAATATCAGCCCTGTTTTGATTTTTTTCCTGGTACGTCCTTGACGGTAAAGGTATATTATTCTTGAGTGGACAGTATCCAACATTGTAGACGCACGCGTGGTACATTTACTACTTGTCTTATTATCCATCCTAGGCTGGTATTCAAACAAAACAGAGACACAGAGCCAAGCTCCCGCCACTGTACATCGGCCATAAAGACATATGCAAAAACTATGATCTAACCGGTCATAAGCTTCTTTTCATATAATTTGTAACTATTGCCCACTAAAATTAATCCATAACCTTTCGACTAACATCATGTATCATAGCTCTTTTTGACAATAAATATTCAAAGTGATACTGTCACTGTCGGGTCTCATTTATGTGCATAAAAATCGCAAATGCACAGCAATTAAGTGATGTCACTTAAATTCAATTTAGCAGTCCCATTATGTGCAATCTCTATATGCATTTGCAAAATCGCCATTTGACGAAGAATATGGGCAGAGGTCATTTCTGTCGTTACAACCTAATCCGCCATGTCCGAGCGTAAAGTCCTCAATAAATACTTCCCTCCTAATTTCGATCCCTCTCAAATCCCTCGGCAGTAAGTGGTAAACTAGGATTTTTGAGTATGCGTCTCTAATAACTGCTTTGCTGGTAGGAAAAAGCCGAAGGATCTTCAACATAAAGTACGCTTGATGGCTCCTTTTTCTATGCGTTGCGAAAGCTGCGGTGAATACATCTACAAAGGCAAGAAGTTCAATGCACGAAAAGAAACTGTAGAGGGAGAAACATACCTGACGATTAAGATCTTCCGCTTTTACATCAGGTACAGTGAGTTCTTTAATTCGCTCTAACATGCTGCTAACGTTCATTTTCTGTAGATGCCCACGTTGTTCCGCAGAAATTACTTTCAAAACCGATCCGAAAAATACCGATTATGTTGCAGAACATGGTGCGAGTCGTAATTTTGAACCATGGCGTCGCGATTCCGAGGAAGAAGAAAAACAAGCTGAGGAGGACGAAGAAGCTGCGGATGATCCCATGAAACTTTTGGAAAACAGGACTTTGGACTCTAAACGGGAAATGGAGATTTTAGATGCTCTGGACGAAATCCGAACTCGCAACGCACGGAGTGAGCGCGTAGATGTTGATGCAGTCTTGGAACGATTTTCAACTGAAGATAAGAGTCGAATTCAGAAATACCTGGACGATGAAGAAACAGAGATCGAAGAACAAGCAATCGCTGCATTTCAGTCAGCAGATGGTGAAAGAGTTCGTAAACTCAACAGTGATTCCGAACCAGATGCTGTTTCGCTAGTGAATCGATCTCAAGCTGCCAAAACTCTACCTTCGTTCCAAACGTTAACAAAGGTTCAGTTAAAGAGAAAGGATGTGGAACCAAACAAGCTTGGCATTACGGTGAAACGAAAAAAAGTAGAAACTCAACCTTCATCAGCTTTATCTATGCTAGCTTCCTATACAGATAATGATGATGATGATGATTCATGTAGTGATTAAAACTATAGTAACCCATACGTATGACGACCCTTTCTCCCCTTGCTATTTCGCAGCAAGTATTTCAAAATATTTTGAGTTTCAATTTTTTTGATTATGGGTCATGCCTATCATAATCCTGGTTGGCTCCGCTCCAACTTCTGATGTGGTACTGCTCTCTGAGCCGTGCTTTATTTTCAGTATAACAAGCCGTACACCCGCTGTGCAATGGATGCCATCTGCTACTGGGATGTGACACTTTTACATTGAGTGACATTCGTCAGCCAAAAAAGCCTAACGCAATATGGCATAACCTGGGCGAGACTCTTGATTGAACTTCGGTATATTAATGTCAATACGCTGACATACCATGAAACACTTCTAATGAACAAACAGCACTTATTGACCCCCTTCATTCTGTCCCGCCCAAGATTATGATAGATCTAGAAAGATGTGTGGGTATGTTGGGTATTTTTAAAAATGAGTTAGTAAGCTCTTTGATTGATTCGAAAGTCGTTTGAATATTTTACATCTGTTATTCGATGCAGCAGATATCGAGAGCTTCCCGACAGAAAAAAAAGAAGCGATACAAATTTTAAAAAACACAATAGGTGCGTCTGTAAAAAACCCCTAAAAACCCTCTGGGAAAAAAAGGGAGGAAAAGGCTGCAAGAAGGCTATTAACTAAAATACAAAATATATACTACAAACTACAAAATAAAATAGTCGGGAAGAAATATGAAAGACGATACCATGGGTAGCAATCCAAAGAAGAGGATGGGAGGAAGTATGTCCACAAGAGAACTTATTATGAAAAATTCGACAGTCACGCATACCATGGAGGGAAGAGGCGAGCTGCATGTGCAACAAAGGCTTGGTAGGCTAGCTTGATAGCAGTGCGAGTGTCGTATTTGTACATATCATTATACCATCCCTTCCTTTCATCCGGATGATACCACTCCATCATATCACTTAGTCATCCATGATAATCTATATCACCCGATCTACAAGAGAAAACAATTACCAATGAGTCTATAACTACTATACCAATTGGATCATGTCATTATGTCACGTCAAAACGTCTGATCTACATATCCATTTTCTTTTATGTGAATCAACCTCACATCTAAAACTCATACTGCAAATATAGCCTATTATTGGTTTATCAATCATTTATTCTTTCCATTCACCTTTACATGGAAAAATAATTATTATCGATCATTATCTCACATGGGGAAAAAAATTCAATATTTATTTTGATATTCAAAAATAGAATATCAATCCGATGTTTTGAATTTAACAAGCCGTACACCCGCTGTGCAATGGATGCCGCCTGCCACCGGAGGCCGCCCTCTTACATTGAGCGACTTTCGTCAGACAAAAAGCCTAACGCATATACGGCATAACCTGGGCGAGAACTCTTGACGGAACTTCGGTATATTAATGACAACCTTATGGCATACGTTGCAATGTGATTTGTTTCTGAACACGCGCAGGGCAGCACTGATTGACCCTCTCAGTTCCATCCCGCCCAGGCTATGATAGATCTAGAAAGATGTGTGGGGATGTTGGATATTTAAAAAAATGAGTTAGTAAGCTCTTTGATTGATTCAAATTTTCGTCAAGATATTTTACCTTTGTTATTTGAGTTTTCGATAGCCATTGATCGCTTAACATGACTTGGATTATATGACATTGAAAAAATTTTGAATTAGTATACGTTTATTACATTATAGCAAAGGAAAAGAAATTGGACTTGTCTTTGAACCAAACGGTGTACCAGAAAAAAAAAACGATGAATACGGACCGCCATGTAAGCTTCTTCTTCGATGCGGAAAATAAAATTGCTTCCAGTGACACTTAAGCGATGGATCAGTGGTGTCAGCTTGAGCAGGCAAAAAATATTGACGTGGCCAGAAGTGACGGTAATTTCAAGTTGGATTCCAGATATCGAGAGTCCCCCGAATGAAAAGAAAGAAAAACAAATAAAGTACATAATGATAAAAAAAAATGGTCGTGTCAGTAAAAACCTCATATAAAACCCTGTGGGAAAAAAAGAGGAAAAGACTGCGAAAAGAATATGTACATGAAATATAAAATACAAAATATAAACTATAAACTATAAACTAAAAATACAATAATCGGGAAGACATCTCAAATACCATATGATGAGAAGCAATCTAAAGGAGAGGAACATGAAGAGGACACGTAAGCGTTTTCTGATGAAAAAGAGAGTCACACCACCAACGATGGCCTTTGACATCATCCAGTTTCGCCAGATGGATGGTGAGAGAAAGTCAACTTGTAGCATCCAGAACTTGTCAGGCGAAAAGAAACGGAAACTGGAAGCTGGAAGAAGGATGGAAGTGAAGGAGAGGTGACTCTGTTTTGCCGGAGCAAAATCAATGGTGGACCACTCGACGCTTACCTTTTTGAGGATTATAGTCGATTCAACCAAGTTGTATACACGGGATAAGAATGGTCTGGATGATGGATGCGGATGGGATCTTGATACAATGATAGTGAGGGTTTATCAAGCAAACAGAAAGAGAGAGAGAAAAGCAAAAGAAAAAAGATAAGATTGAAGACAAAAATATATGATTCTCTATAGATGAAACGATAGTCACCCCACTGATGCATGAATTCATAGATCGAAGCACGTCTGCTTATGTATTATTCGATTCATTGAAAATTGAAAGAGAATGAAAGGACATATACGTATAACTGATAAAAAAACAAATTGAATGATGCTACAGAAGAACGCCGGTCATATCATCAACCACTTTTCTTCAAAAAGAGCTCTACTCACATTTTTATTCGAAAGATGACGATGCTCTGTTTGACTATAAATGGCACAAATGGCATCTTGCTGCTGATTGTTTCGCCTATTATGTGGAAGTAGGCAGCGAGGCATGGTTGAAAGATAAAAAAAAGAGGTTTAACAGGCCCTGATAACTTAGTGTAGATCATGTGATTTACAAATCACTAATTTCCCAAAGATTTTAATTATGTAGACTAGTAGCGCCTGTTGATCTTAAAGATCACAAAGTTATGCTCTTTCGGTCTGTAGTTTGTTGTTAATCTGAGGCTAGTGGGAATAGTGGCTGATTAAAGATGCGTTTGGAATGGGATGCTCCATTTGCAATATTCAGAACTCCGCACTCGAATTTGTGTATCCAAAGGTCTCGCTTGATGGTACTCTAATCTTTTGTCAATAAGCAGTTGATTTTTCGGTAAGTTTTAGTTGATGTGCGCATAAATCTTTGCATATTCAATGGACAACAGAGTAGTACAGTCTCTTTTTCTTTTTTCCTGGGGGTCTTGCCCCCCTTACCTACCGCCACATAGCGATCATTTTCTTCATCTACGACAGAGGAACAACAATATGTACACAAAGTTAGGAACAGAAATAGTCAGACATCGTATAATATTAAATGGAGAGACAAAAATAGATAACAGAAAAAATCGTACTTGGGGAAACATAGCATAAGGATAAAATCAAAAGGAACATAAGGACAAAAAGCATACCGTAAAACATAAAGGTGAAGAATAACTTGAAAAATCATAGCAAAGGATGAAATCAAAGGAGCATAAGACAAAATACATACAGTAAAATATAAACGAATAATAAAAACAACAACATAAGGGTAAAGACGCCACCAGAACCATCAACAAAGAACAAGCGGGCTGATTCGTTACTTCCATGCGTGACACTCTGGAGAATTGCGTGGTATACGGCATGTTGATAATGGTTTAAGTACTCGTGTGTTTGGGGAACATTGGCAGCGTCTGCGATGAGATCGAATTGTTCTCTTACCAGTCTGGGCTAACGGCGAAGTGTGCTTCTGCCAATTTCTTGGCGATCAGGAAGAACAAAGAGATCGTAACTCAGCAGTGAACTCGATTAGCAACAATGTTTGATATAAAGTTAGTGCCGCAGTCCATAAGAATTTCATCGGGACATCCAAATCGAAGGCTTCATATATGAACTTGACAATAGCGTCACCTGTAGCTTCAGGAACAGCACATGCGATTGGCCAATTGGTGGTGTAATTGATGGCGACCAGAATCGAACAATTTTCATCTGCTGTGGTGGGTATTTCGCCAATAAAATCGAGATGCCAATGGGAGAATGCAGCAGGAATGTCAAGATTATGCATTTGGGCCTTGTGAGTGTGACGGTCGTTGTTGGCTGTGAGCTGACACTGGGGACATGTCTTGATCCATGTCTGGATGTCTTCCTGCATACCGGGCCACTACCAGTGTGTCTTCATGAGAGCGTACAATACATGGTTGTGGTGCCAGTATGGCCAAATCCCTTGTTGTAATCTTCCATCAAATCGGCACGGCGGGCAAAGATAATGTAGTGTAATTCTTTGGCTTCATTTAGCTTCGGCTTGTAATACACCATTCAGTCATGAACAATAAAATGCTTCTTGTGTTGCTCGAGTTTATCTTTGATATTTTGGGGCAATTGATCTGGTTGTTTGATATAAAAGCATGGCCAGTCATTGCAAGGATCAATGTAGCTTTCTTCAGCCTGTATAGCATATACTGTAGGTACTTTGATTCAAGGTCGGTTGGTGCGGGATCAGATGATGGACCACTGACATGAGAGAAGAGGTCAGGGATAGTGTTTTTGATGCCAGGTTGATATTGTACAATGGGAGAAAAAATGGTCCAAACCTATACCCTTTTTTATGTTTTTATTCATACGGCGGCTTTCACTATATGTATCGTCCGAATTTTTTTTATATGAAAAGTACAGTCTCTTCTCTACATTGTCGCGAAATCCCGGTCATCGCATTGCAATTCATCCCATTGCATTCACCATTTCAAGATGAGCGGTCGGTTTGGACCATTTTTTCCCAAAAACCCAAAAATAAGAAAAAGCGCTTTTTCACCCGTTTTTCTTCTTGCCATATAATAAATGCCGGCGAAATAAAAATATCTTTATGGTAACGTCCTCTAAAAAATATACATGAAGCATTCTGCATGGAATCATGCAATTCATGAACTTCATTAGCTCCATGTTGAATTCGGTGCATAATGGGCAGCAGATCTGGGGACCGCTAGCACACTGCATTTTTTTTTTTCGTCAGTAAACCAGCAATTATTTAGCCGCCATTTTTATTTATTTTTTTGTTTGCATGCTTTCCACTCTTCTTGTGGAATTTTGGCCATTTCACACAAACTGTTCCCCAGCTACTGTCAATTGTACATCCTTTGTCAATGGCAACGTTTTGCATAAAGCGCTTTATTAAAATCGAGTATGCCCACCCTTGGCCCTCAGAACAGCTTGCACATGAGCCGACATACTCTCAATGTATTTTTTACAAAGTTCTAAAGGGAACGCATTCTACTGATCCTCAACACGAGTCCACAATTCAGTAACCCCACTGGCTTGGCAGTCATAATAGCTCAATTTGAGCTTAAGGTGATGCCATACAATATGTGCATTGATTATCATGTCTTGAACAAACTGACGATTCGCAATAGTTATCCTTTGCCTTACATTGATGAATGCCTAGATCGACTTTGCAATGCTCGTTTTTTCACTTCCCTTGATCTCAAGTCTGGATACTATCAAGTTCGTATTCGCCCTGAAGACGTTCCAAAAACGGCATTCAACACTCGCTATGGCCAATTCGAGTTTCTGGTCCTTCCATTCAGCCTCACCAATGCCCCTTCTACATTCCAACGCCTCATGAATTCCGTGCTCAAGGATTGCCTAGACAAGTTTGCCATAGTCTATCTTGATGACATCCTCATTTTTAGTCCGACCATCAAGGATCACCACACCTATATACACACCATTTTGAAAAGCTCTGTGAAGCTCAGCTCGTCGTTAACCCGAAGAAATGCCATTTTGCCCAGACACAGCTCTTGTTCCTAGGTTTCGACATCTCTGTAAATGGAATTCTCCCCTTGCGTGACAAGGTGAAAGCCGTTCAAGACTGGCCAGTACCCACCAACGTACAAGAAGTATGCCAATTCATCGGTCTTGCCCAACATTATCATTGCTTCATCCCCGGTTTCGCCCATATTGCCACTTCGATCACCGATCTCACTCGAGGCACTGGTGCCAAACAACATTCGATCACTTGGATACAAGAGTGCCAGCATAGTTTCGATCTTCTGAAGAGTAAACTCACTGAAGTGCCTCTCCTTCATTCGCCCAATATGACTCGTCCGTTCTGCATCAAAACTGATGCTTCCGATTATGGCATAGGTGCTGTTCTGCTACAACAGGATGACACTGGTGATTGGCGCCCCTTGGCCTACGAATTGAAGAAACTGTCTCTTGCCGAACGACGTTTTCCCACTCAAGAATACGAACTAATCGGTGTTCTCCACGCTCTCTATACCTGGCGCTGCTTCATCGATAGTCGAGAACGAAACTACTCCATATTTGTTGATCATCTTTCCCTCAAGTCACTTCACTTCCAGAAGAACTCTATGGCCTGCCTGATCTACTATCTCAACGAATTGGAATCTTATGACCCAGATATCCAGTACAAGCCTGGTGCTGACAACACAATCCTGGATTTGCTTTCTTGTATCAGTGGCCCAAATTGTAAACCAGCTCAAGACGATATCGAACCCAAGTACCTATACACTATTGAGGCCGAAGACCCCCATATCAACCCATAAAATGACTGGCCTCGTTTCTACACACTCGATCCTTCCAACTGGCCCTACCTAATCAAAGAAAAAATGGAAAAGAACAAAGAGCATTTCACAGTTCGGGACAAAATGGTGTTCTATCATCCTCACAAGACCAGTTCTCAAGAGTTATGTTATGTCGTCTTTTCCCACTGTACCGACCTCATCAAAAATTTCCACAAGAGCTTCGGTCATTCTGATGTCCAGACACTTTATCACATCATGAAATCTCGCTGGTGATGGCCAGGCATGGAAGCTGATATTAGATCCTGGATCAAAACTTGCCCTCAATGTCAGATCGTCGCCAATGAAAACTGCTCAATGCACAAGGCTTCGATGCATCCTCTGGATGTCCCTAGTGCTTTTTCCTGATGGCACCTCGACTTTATTGGTGAATTACCCACAACTAGTGATGGTAATCAATGGATTCTCATTGCGGTGGATTATTCCACCAACTGGCCTATTGCCCACGCTGTTCCGGATGCCACAGATAAGGCCATTGTCAAGTTCATCTACGAAGAAATTATGCTTTGCTTTGGTTGTCTGGATGAAATCCTCATGAATCGTGGCGCGAACTTTATATCCAACATTGTCTCCCGTCATATTCGATTACTCTGTACTCACCACATGTTGACTTCGGCATTCCACCCACAAATGAATAGTAAATGCGAATGATTGAATCAGACCTTGAAGAACATGCTCAAGAAATATATCAATAGTAACATCTACGTGTGGGACCAACACTTGAACCAAGCACTGTGGGCTTGCCGCGTATGGAAACATCAGACAACAGGATATAGTCCCTTTTACTGTACCTAACTTACGGCTGACATCCCCAACTGCCAGGCGACACTGTATGCCCTTGGATCCAACTGACCGAAACAGAACTACAATAGCTCCGGAACTATTAGCCAATAATGCATTCACTTACTATACCTCCAAAAGTTACGTGAAGCTCACGAGAAAGCCGAAATCTGAATGAAACATAATGTGGAACTGACAAGAAAAAATGGGATGATGCCATGAGGACTGAAACTCAAATTTTTGAACTCAGTGACCTTGTTCTATTATGCCATGAAAATCGCAAGACCCTAGAACCCTCCTGGATGGGTCTGTTATGCACTGATTACGGGAGGATCAGTGCAAGACAAGAGAGTGGTGTTAAGTGCTTTCGCAAGACAAGGACAAGACGAGACAAGACAAGGAATACGGTAAAACAGGAACAAGAAACAAGAACGAAATCAGAACAAGAATAGAAACAGGAAAAGAACCAAGACAAGGACAAGACAAGATGGAGAACAAGATAGTATGAGAGAATACACACAACACACACAATTCTTGACTGAGGTTTATTTCATGAGAAGAGATCAGATATTTATACTAAAGGATCAGATACAGAACAGACAACGATAATAAAATAATTTAAATGAAATGCAGAGCATAACATGAGGTAAAGCATAGATCAGCAAAAGGAGAGGACAACGGTAAGAGAGGAATATAGAGACCAAGTAAGGGGTATGCGTATGGACCAGCACGGCAACAGTGGAGAGCATGCTTGGGCCAATAATACATATGGTCGTGCATTATGGCCAAGACAACGTGTACGCAGGAATGGTCATGACAGGGTCCGTATATTGTCACCAGCCAGAACCTGGACACCAACACTTATCAGATCCACGAAATCCAAGGAAAACAATATACATCCTGGGTACATACTGACCGTCTTTGCCCTGCTCATACGACTGATACTACTGCCAACTAATTTTGGTATAGTACATCCCTCAAATGGCTCGTGTACAAACCCAAACCCCAATCTAGTCAGCTCTTCAATTTTTTTCTCTTCTTCTCTTTTTTCATCTCGATCTTCTTATGGTTGTTCACTACCTTCTGTTTTTTTCTTCTTCTTTATCTTGCTTGAGGACAATCAAGCATTTGGAAAGAGGATAATGTCAGACCTATTAGTGTCAAATTTGAGTACTCCTTTAGAGTTCAGTTTAAATCTGTAGTTTGTTGATTGATTTATTTCTACTATAACATTGTTATATTTATATTTTGTATTAAGATACATTTTTATGTCTATAATCTTCAGGAAGGTTTTCACCAACTTTCTGTATAGTTTTCTACTATTCTGAAACATAACCAATCAAGAAGTATTACAGACCATTTTAATGCTGAACGGATTTGGTCTATATTTCTTCCGTTTTCCAGGCAATACCTTTGGTATGCCTCGTTCATCCATTGGTCCTTCATACCTTCTCGAAGGTTCCTCCAGATATCGATCTGCGGACGAGCCAATGCGCTGTCTTCCATATTTGCTAAACTTTGATATAGCAAATCTAATCGGCGCAAAAGAAGAACTGGCATAACTGACACCTCATCTATTTACTTTAGTGATCGTGCAGTTTATCAGATCTAGTAAATACCTGTACTGTCATATTCTTTTTCAGTATTCCTAAAACGTTCATGGCAACACTTACGTTTTTGGTAATGACGCTTTGATCACCTTCAAGCAAACATTTTCCTTTATCAAACAGCTCGGCCAAAAGGCTGAGCATTCAGAACCAAAATACCCTGCCAAGCCGACTACGAAATTATTATAGATTAACCTAAAAATATATACTGTATATCTTTTCTCTAGTTTACTGATTATTAATCTATTATACAAAAGGGTATTAGTCCTTTTCAGAGTCTATATATTATTGGTATTGACTCTTTGCTTACGAGGGAGTCCACGGGGAGTTCTGATTGGTCAGAATAGAAACAGGTCATGACACATATCAGATCCAAGTGAAGTACGACAATACGACAAAACCCCAAAAATGACACGTGTCGTGGCTGAAGCGGATAACGTCTGAAAATGGTAATCAGCTTAGCATCTTGCTAAGTACAACCATCCTTTTATCAAAGTTTTAGCTGCTCAGCCATTATCCTCTTTAAGAACATAGACCGAATAAGCACATATAAATATCTCCTTATAAATGAGGAACAGCCACTACCCTCAGAATGTATCATGAATGTTGACGACCTCACAACATCATGATACCACACCTATAGACAAGTAGCAACACTTCGTTTATGCTACCCACGTCAGACACCTCCTCTGACCATTTATTTATTTAAAAACACAATTAAAAAACTATTGATACATTTTTATATATTTTTAAAAATAAATTATTATTTATTTAAAATTTTTAAAAATTGTATCTTTAAATACACATTTATTATCTAAAGATATATGTATTTATTATCTTGATAAAGATAGTTTCTCATTGACAAAAATAAAGTGTTATCTTTCCTATCCCTAATCCTCTTGTTTCCCACTCTGGTGATCTTACCGGTATATTAGTGTCGTCGTCAGGATCTGGGCTGGAATTTCAATGGCCAGAGAAGTAGACTAAATCTGTAGCAAATAATAAAATACAGGAGAATAAGATGCCCTTTATTCATTTTGGTTTGAAGGATATTTATATATTAGATGTTCTATTATTGTTGACAGGATATGGTATAAAAATGGAAGGTTACAGCAATGACACATTGTGCTGAGCCAGCCAGGACTTCTTGACAAGGTTGCTGAATTGAGACAGATAGCCAATCATGATGTAATGACCGCTGGAAAAGGAATCTTGAGGCTGATTGGCTTGTCATAGCCTTTTTGATACTCAACCAATCATTTTAGGATTTTCCCTTTTGGCAACTATTACATCACGATCGGCCAACAATCCCTTTCTAGAAACCTCATTAAGAAGTAGGGCTAAGCATGATACGTCATAAGTGTAACCTTCCCTTTCTGTACCCCATGCTGTCATCAATAGTTAGAAGACCCAAAGTATAAATATCTATGTAGAACAAAAGAATGTCAGTTACGCCGGTTCTTCTTTTGTGACGGATATCTAAGGCTAGTTAATTTAGAAGGGGTGAAAAAATAAGGTAAATTTTAAAAAAAAATCATAAAAAAAAATGACCAAGTTAAATTTAATAATAAATGATAAGAAATAAAAGATTTTAATAAATAAAATATATTAAAGATATTTAAAATAATTTTGGATATACGAAATAATTAAAAAATAATAGAATAGATGTCACACAAAAGAGCAAATATGGATAACCGTCTGTGCCGATTAGATTTGCTATACCAAAGTTTAGCAAATACGGAAGACAGCGCATTGGCTCGTCCACAGATCGATATCTGGAGGAACCTTCGAGAAGGTATGAAGGACCAATGGATGAACGAGGCATACCAAAGGTATTGCCTGGAAAATGGAAGAAATATAGACCAAATCCATTCAGCATTAAAGTGGTCTGTAATACTTCTTGATTGGTTATGTTTCGGAATAATAGAAAACCATGCAGGAAGTTGACGAGAACCTTCCTGAAGATTGTAGACATAAAAATGATCTTGATAGAAAATATAAATATGACCATGTTATGGTAGAAATAAAAGCAACAAAAAAAACTACAGATTTAAACTGAACTCTAAAGGAGTACTCAAATCTGACAAGAATAAAGACCATCTTATCCTCCCGTATTCTTACTGTCCTTGTCTACCCTAATCGTAACATCTGGCCATTGGAATTCCAGCACAGAATATTGACAATGACAGGCTGATGTCGTGACCTGTTTCCATTCTGACCAATCAGAACTCCCCGTGGACTCCCTCGCAAGCAAAGAGTCAATACCAATAATATATAGACTCTGAAAAGGACTAATACCCTTTTGTATAATAGATTAATAATCAGTAAACTAGAGAAAAGATATAAAAGACAGAACAAACAGAATAATAAAAAGTCAGTCGTTTTTAGACCTATATTTCTTGGCAAACCACTTTGGTGATCTTGACTGTATATCAGATCCGAGTGAAGTACGACACTGAGCACAAAAAGGTGTCGTCGTCAATATTCTGCGCTGGGATTCCAATGGCCAGATGTTAACGACGAGGTTGACAGGAAAGGATAAACTACGGGAGGATGAGATAATGTTTATTCTTTTGCTTCTCGTGGATATTTATACTTGGGTATTCTAATTGTTGATGACAGCATGAGCTACGAAAAGGGAAGGTAACGACAATGACGTATCGTGCTCAGCCAAACTTTTGGACGAAGTTTCCAGAAGGGGATCACAAAAGGGTCATGATGTAATAGTTGATCAAAAAGGAAATTTAAAGATGATTGGTCGAGGATCGAAAATGCTACGACAAAGGTTACGACATCAGATCCGAGTGAAGTATGTCGTATTTTGTTATTGTTTGTTGCCTAATCTGGATACGGTTTCCACAGCTAATAGGCACACAATGCAGAATACTAAGACTCAGCTCTTGACTAGAGATTGCGAGTGAAACAGATGTTGTTCTTTATTTTGTTGGCGCTGAGATATCTTATATCCTAACTTCTTGTCGTACTTCACTCGGATCTGATATACAGTCAAGATCACCAAAGTGGTTTGCCCAGAAATATAGGTCTAAAAACGACTGACTTTTTATTATTCTGTTTGTTCTGTCTTTTATATCTTTTCTCTAGTTTACTGATTATTAATCTATTATACAAAAGGGTATTAGCCCTTTTCAGAGTCTATATGTTATTGGTGTTGACTCTTTGCTTGCGAGGGAGTCCGCGGGGAGTTCTGATTGGTCAGACTGGAAACAGGTCACGACAATACTCCCTCCTCAGACTGTTGATCGTCCACGAGCAACGAAATCGGACAAGACGAAAGAGAAAAAAAAAAAAATTGAAAAGATATCGAGAGGGCGAGGAAGTGCTAAGAATGAGGTGAAGGTTGGGCATGAGCAATACGCGGAATATACCAGGCTTCACGTGGGGTAATGTCGGTCGTATATGCAGGGCGAAGGCGTTCCGTGTGTACCCAGGAAGCATAGGGCTTGCCGTTGATTTCGTGGAGCTGATAAATGTCCGTGTCGAGATTGCGGTCGATGACCGTGTATGGACCCATCCAGGACGGCTCCAGTCCTTTTCGGCTTTCGTGTCGCAACAAGACTAAGTCGCCAAGGTCGAAGGTTTGGGTGTCAGTGCGCATCACTTCGTCCCAGCGACGTTTGTCAGCTTCAGCGTTGCGTTGCATTCGCCATTCCGCAGTGTCGCGTGCTTTGCGTAGCTTGCTTAAATAATCGACGGCTCCCTTAGCAATATCTTCTGGAGGTTGTTCTTCGGTTCCAATTTTGATCCAAGGGCAGGCGGGGTCACCAGGAATTTTGGGATGTCGGCCGTACGTAAGGTAAAAGGGGCTGTAACCGGTGGTGCGATGTTTTCGAATGCGGCAGGCCCAAATAGCGGTATTCAGATGATCATCCCAGATGGAAACATTGCCGTTGATATACTTTTTCAACATTTTCTTCAAGGTCTGGTTTAGGCGTTCGCATTTGCCGTTCGTGCGTGGGTGGAAAGCTGAAGTTAAGGTGTGATTCGTGCGTAGCATGCCCACATATTTGGCAACAATGTTTGACATGAAGTTGGTGCCGCGGTCCGTGAGAATTTCATCGGGACATCCAAATCGAAGGACTATTTCTTCGTATATGAACTTGACAATAGCGTCGCCCGTGGCTTCGGGAACAGCGCGTGCGATTGGCCAATTGGTGGTGTAATCGACGGCGACCAGAATCCAACGATTTCCATTTGCTGTGGTGGGTAGTTCGCCGATAAAATCGAGATGCCAACGGGAGAATGCAGCGGGAATGTCAAGGTTATGCATCGGGGCCTTGTGAGTGTGACGGTCGTCGTTGGCTGTGAGCTGACACTGGGGACATGTCTTGATCCATGTCTGGATGTCTTCCTGCATACCGGGCCACCACCAGCGTGTCTTCATGAGAGCGCACATGGTTGCGGTGCCGGTATGGCCAAATCCCTTGTGGTAATCTTCCACCAAATCGGCACGGCGGGCAAAGACGACGTAGCGTAATTCTTTGGCTTCATTTAACTTCGGTTTGTAATACACCATTCGATCACGAACAATGAAATGCTTCTTGTGTTGCTCGAGTTTATCTTTGATATTTTGGGGCCATTGATCCGGTTGTTTGACATAAAAGCGTGGCCAGTCGTTGCGGGGATCAATGTGGCTTTCTTCGGCCTGTATGGCATATAGGTACTTTGGTTCGAGGTCGGTTGGTGCGGGATCCGACGATGGACCACTGACACGAGAGAGGAGGTCAGGGATAGTGTTTTCAGTGCCAGGTCGATATTGGATGTCGGGGTCATAGGATTCCAGTTCGTTAAGATATCGGACGAGACGACCCGTAGGATTTTTCTGGGATCTTAAAGATTTTAGTGATAAGTGATCCACATAAACTACATAGTTATGGTCACGACTGTCAATGAAACAACGCCACGTTCGAAGGGCATGGAGGACACCTAGCAATTCGCGTTCCTGGGCTGGATAGGAGCGTTCTGCTTTGGAGAGCTTCTTGGACTCGTAAGCCAGAGGGCACCATGTACCATACTCGTCCTGTTGTAGCAAAACGGCACCGAGACCATAGTCCGAGGCATCGGTTTCGATTCGGAATGGCTTCGACATGTCTGGGGATCGAAGTACCGGTGCCTCGATGAGTTTGCTTTTTAATAGGTCAAAACTGTGCTGACATTCTTGGGACCATTGGATTGCGCGCTGTTTTGGTCCAACTCCTCGGGTTAAGTCGGTGATAGGGGCTGCGATACCGGCGAAACCTGGAATGAAGCGCCGGTAATGTTGGGCTAGACCAATAAATTGTCGTACTTCCTGGACGTTCGTTGGAACGGGCCAATCACGTACAGCTTGCACCTTCTGTTGGGATGGGAGAATGCCTTTGGCGGAGATGTCAAAACCTAGAAAGGATAATTCCTCTTGGGCGAAATGACATTTTGTAGGGTTGACGACGAGTTGTGCCTCGTGAAGTTTGCCGAGGACCGCACGGACGTGCTCTTGATGGTCTTCTAAAGATGAACTAAAAATGAGTATATCATCAAGGTACACCATAGCGAATTTATCAAGATAATCCTTGAGTACGGAATTCATAAGCTTTTGGAAGGTCGGTGGCGCGTTGGTCAGGCCGAAAGGCAGTACCAGGAACTCATACTGGCCGTAACGGGTGTTGAATGCTGTTTTGGGGACGTCTTCTTCTCGAATCTTGACTTGATGATATCCGGATTTCAAATCCAGCGATGTGAAATAACGCGCGTCCCGAAGACGATCGAGGCACTCATCAATCCGGGGGAGAGGATAGCTGTTGCGAATGGTAACCTTGTTAAGGGCCCGGTAGTCTATGCACATGCGCATTTCACCATTTTTCTTTTTGACAAAAAGGACAGGGGCGCCCCAGGGGGACGAGCTCGGTTGAATGTGGCCTTTATCTAGCAGACCCTTGAGCTGACGCTGGAGTTCATCCAGTTCCAATGGGCTCATTTTGTAGGGTGTTCGGTTGATGGGATCGGCGTCTGGCGTCTCGATGGCATGTTGGACATCGCGATGTGGGGGAAGACCACTGATGTCGTCACGGAAGACTTGAGAGTATTCAATTTTGAGATCCTTCACCCAGTCCTGATCAATCTTCTCCTCCTCAGCGGCATTACAGAGGTGAACCAAAAAACAGTCGGCTTCATCGTGCTCGAGAAGTTTAGATACTTGCTTGGCAGAGAGAAGGAAGTTGGCATCGTTAGTGGAAGCAGTATCAATAGGATGGATTACATATGAACGCCAATGGTCGGTGATGTATCAGGTATGGAGTGTCCAATCGGGGCGAGGTTTGACATTGACTAACCATTCATCACCTAAAATAACATCGAACTTGCAGTCAAACACCAGGGCGGAAAAGGACGTGGGAAAATTATCGAGAAGACCGGAGACGGTGGCAGAACCTTGAATAGAGGAACGCTGGCCGTTCGCTGTCTCGACAAGCTGTCCGTGGATGGGTTCCGTAAGGGACTCGGCGAGACTCGCAACGCGAGGACTGATGTAGTTGGTGCTTGCACCACTGTCAATTAACGCATGGAAAGAATGCCCGCGAATTGTGAATTTATAGAGAGGTAGACAGCGAGGAGAGACAGTATGTAACGATTGAAAGAAGGTCGAGTCAGGAGATATCACTGGCTTTGATGGAATCACAGGCGAGTATTGGTCAACATCAGAGGATTTTATTTCTTCCACATCCTGACTAGGTTCTAGATTATTAAGGCGGGACGTAACGTTACGACGGTGTTGCTCATCCAATTCTTTATGAGCGCGAGCCCGCTCGCGACAGTGGCGCTGGTAATGACCCGGTTTGCCACACCAGTAGCATTGGCCAGAGCGGGAGTTAGCCGGTCTAGGTCGAGATTGATTCCGGTAATTTGTAGAGTTCAGCTGTGCTACAGTGGCGGCGACGATTGTACTAAGATCCATAGGGGCGACACCATCATGGCGGAGATATTCCGGCGTGGAGGATGCTTGAACACGAGCACCTAGGCGGTTACCGCTTTCGAAAGCCAGAGCTATCTGTATAGCGTCATCAATGTCCAAAGGATTGGCTCGTGTTAGATGGGAAGCAGCATCAGCCACTAAGCCTGTGATAAAACGATCGATCGCTTCATCATCGGTCATGTTGGGGAGGTCCATTCGAATGTCTTCGAAAGCGTCAACATATTCCGTAATGGTGCTGGTTTGTCTCAGTTCACGGAGTCGGACACGAGCCGCGCGATGGGTGTATGCTGGGGCAAATTTGGATGACAATTGGGTCCGGAATTGTTGCCATGTCTCGGGTGCTATTCCTTGCTCCTCCAAATGGTTCCACCAAGTCAGGGCACGACCACGAAGGCGAGAGACGGCGACAACGATCCATCGATCAGTGGGCACTGAATAAAATTGTAAATACCGAGATACCGCAAGGAGCCAATTGTCAATAACGGTAGCAACACGTTCGCCATTATACGTATCAGGTGGAGGAATATTGATGCCAGGTGGCACGGCCGACGTGACAGGCTCGGTTGCAGCAGGCGAGTTTTCTGCATGCTTGGATTGATTGGGTGCCATTTTCGGGTAGTATTTCTCCTCAAATTTTTGTGCAAGCTGCGTAGCGAGTTTCTTCTAGTGTTTCGTTCGGGCTGGGGTAGACTTTAAACGTTCTTCAGAAGGGATACTTTTAATCCGGCGGTACTTCTGGTATTCTTCAACTAATTCTTTTCTTAAAATTTCTTGTACGTGTTCTTCGATTTCGTACAGATTCTTGTCTTCTTCGGATGTAAGGGATATTTTCTCAAGGTTCGGAGGATCAGTGTTCATGGAACAGCCGCTACCAATTGTCGTACTTCACTCGGATCTGATATACAGTCAAGATCACCAAAGTGGTTTGCCCAGAAATATAGGTCTAAAAACGACTGACTTTTTATTATTCTGTTTGTTCTGTCTTTTATATCTTTTCTCTAGTTTACTGATTATTAATCTATTATACAAAAGGGTATTAGCCCTTTTCAGAGTCTATATGTTATTGGTGTTGACTCTTTGCTTGCGAGGGAGTCCGCGGGGAGTTCTGATTGGTCAGACTGGAAACAGGTCACGACATTCTAAAAACAGTAAACGTTGTTTGCAATTCCCAAAAAGGAAGCGCAGAAAAACTGAGGCACGACAAGTACGACACACGACATATGATACAAAAAAACTCTCGGACGGGGAATTGAACCCCGGTCTCCCGCGTGACAGGCGGGGATACTCACCACTATACTATCCGAGAGAGACAACGTCTATCAACGCGCGTTACTGACCGCCGGTATATATACTTTTTCGACGTTACACAAAACGGACTGCTTTTGCAAAAATTTTTCGACAAATTTCGACTTTTTTTCAACTTCCGATCTAAAAAATTTTACGACACGAAAAAATCACGAAAGTGACCTCCTCCAACGCGCTCCCCCAAGTTACACCGAAAAATCTCGAAAAAATTCACGAAAAAAACACGCCCCCCAAATCGACAAGCACGATCTCGACACGCCTCGACGCGCCCCCCCCAGTTGCTCACGTTCCTAAAAAAATCTACACAACCAAAAACAAACAAACAGCACCCCCACCTGCCCCCCCAGTAATCCCCCGCCGTCGCTCTCAATCTGCTATGGCAATGGATGATAGATTCCGCTTTAAGCGAGATGGACTAGGCAAAATTGCCCAATCACCACCAGCCACTCCCAGGCCAATGGACGCTCACTTCGCTGACACTAGTGCTACCCTCAAGGTCACGAATCCCAATCACCCACCAACGATCCAAGAGTTGTACCAACTTATCAGTGATCTTCGTGCCGAACTACGTACTGAGCGTGAGGAACGCCGCCAACTCCAAGCACTTGTTACCAAAATGCTTTTGGAACAAAGTGTTGCTACGCGTACCGTCATTGCCCCCAAACCCGCTGCTACTGGTGCCATGGCATCCAAATACGCCCCCGCCCAAGCTCCGAAGGCTGAATCTTACTCAGACATCACGAAAAAACACGTTCCTAAAAAAACGAGCAATCACAAATCCCAACCTGCCCCCAAAACCAAAAAAATCAGTGAGAAGATAGTGGTCCGTACTCTCCAAGAGTCGACCGGCCCCTCTCAATACAAATTCATCTATGTTCCGTGCCGTCATCGTTTGCGTCAATCTGATGTGCGCAAAATGCTCTCCACGCTCAAAATCCAGCAAAACAGAATACTGGATATCCATTTTCCCAGCCGTGGTGTTGTTGGCCTTTTGGTCCACGACTCCTTTGAAGCTGACCTTCGTGCCCAGTTCACCAAAAACGGTGTTGCAATCAAGGATTTCGACCCTCTTGCTCCAGCTGTAATTGCCGATCCCAAACATGCTGAAAAAACAGATGACGAACGTCGCGCCCTGGCGAAGCAACTCTCAGATGAACGCATTCTCCGAGCTTGCACTCGCCTTCCTCCTATGCTCGGCAATAGCATTGCCGCCTTTTTCAGAAACACTACTTCCTCACTCCGTCTTGATCCCGCCAGAGTAACGAAGTATTTTGATGAACGCCGTAATCCCGCCAAGTCGACTGTCCCCACCAACGCCACTAATTTTTTCAGCGAGCCGGATACCTCATCCAGCAACGCTGAAAACCAGAACGAAATGGACGTGGACCATGACTCCGAAAACGCCCAAGCCCAACCCGCCGAACGCTCCACCAACGATAACCAACAATGATAGATAGAATCAACATAGGTTTATTCAACGCTCGTGGTATGAATCGCAACCCTGACGAATTACTGCAAACGTGCAACGACGACAAAATCGACATTATCTTGATCACTGAAACTTTCCTGACCCAGGGTAAATTCCACTGCCCTTGGGATCAATATCACAACTACGCCATCGTTCCAGAAGGCTCCTTTCGCGGTCATGGGGGACTATCCCTCCTTGTCCGCCCAGGTTTTCCTTACCATGTGCATGTCCAACCGATCCGAAACCAATACTCACTGTCTGCAAAAATAGGTCCCTATACCCTCCACGGCCTGTACCTTCCTCCTCAGTTATCGCCTAGCGATGCTCTGGATAGGTTGCGTGAACTCGAGATTAACGACCGCACCTTGGTGTTTGGGGATCTGAACATCCGTTTGGGTTCCCTGGTTGGAGATCAAAGAGAAAACAACAGAGCTCGTGAGTTCGTGAACTGGTATCGTGCATCCGATCTAACCTTGTGGAATGTGGAGGTGGCGTTTGGTCAACCCACTTACCGAGGTTCTAGAGGATCTAGCATTATCGATCTTTTTCTGTCGAGGCAAACACACTTTCATGATGTACGTATGTGCATTCGTGAAGATTTGTCGCTGAGTTCCGACCACCACTTGTGTGAGCTGTCTTTTGCACCTGTGGATTTTCCACAGCTCCCCCCAGCCAATGCGGTACGTAAAACGTGGAAGCTTCAGCGATTACAGGACCCTGAAGTGTATGACCTCTACGTCCGTCGGTTTGAAGCGAAGGCAGGTGCTCTTCACCGGGAGATACTCAAACTTTTGGAAGACAACCAGTTGCCGTGCGCTGTTGCGATGGAGAATGCCGTGGATAAGCTCTATGAGTGCATCTACAGTGCGTTAGACGAAAGCGTAACACGCTCAGAGTCCCGTCCGAAAACATGGAAATGGTTTTGGAATACCCATCTGCAAGAGCTAGCTGCTCGTCGTCAGAGTTTGTATAAACGATGGCGAAGGAGTAGCGATGACATTGAACGCATCTACGCCTACAAGTCGTATACTGACGCTTGTGCCGAATTGAGTCAGGCCATAAAGGCAGCACGGCAAACCTCCTGGAGACAATTTTGTCAAAAAATGCAGAGTTGTGACTCAACAGAGATGTTAAGTGTTTTCAAAAGAATGCGGCTAAGCCGTAGATCTAACGTCACCTTTTCATCACCTGATGGCCATGCACACGCCGCCAATCAGATGGCTAGCCATCTTGAGACGGTATTCGGTGGGTCCACCGATTTACGGTCTACGCCAGAAGTGATCCCCTCTCAACGTAGACCGACAGTGCCTTTCACCTTGCAGACAGTTGTCAACGCAATACGATCCTCACCCAATCGTAAAGCTCCAGGAGTGGACCATTTTCGAGCAGAAATGCTCAAACCGATATTGCATCTACTCGCTCCAGTGCTTTATGACTTTTTTCAACTTTGTTGGAAATGGTCTTGGACGCCTAAAGCCTGGAGAACAGCGCAAGTGGTACCGATCTACAAGAATAAAGGTTCCGCCGACGATCCCGCCAACTATCGCCCCATCAGCTTGACCTCGGTTTTCCGGAAAATCTTCGAAAGATGCCTCGTACCCCACCTTCTTACCACTATGCCTGCACTAGACATTGCCCAGGGGGGTTTCGCGCTAGTCGTGGAACACTCGACCAGGCACTGAATTTACACGAGTTGATGCAATATCACCGGTCCAGACAGCAGCAGCCTCCTGTCGTTGTCTTCCTTGATATCAAAGCTGCATATGATAGTGTTGACCGCACGATCATATGGGATACGTTGAAGCACTTTGTGAGTCAACCACTGCTAGCATTGCTTCAAAACCTCTTTGATGACATTGTCGTCCAAGTCGTGCTGAAGAACCATGCCTCCCGGGAACTTACGCCAACACATGGTGTCTTACAGGGTTCTATTCTTTCTCCGTTTTTGTATTCGATTTACATTGATTCGTTGCCCCGTTTCCTACGTACTATCTCTTCATCCCCAATGCTTGTAGATATTCCCATTCCCCCTCCATCGGAAGGCTTAAATCTGTGCGTTCGTTCACCCCTTTCTGCCAGATTTGATACGCCATGTGCTGGTCCCCATGCACTGCTAGCAGACCTTCGAGATCCATACCAGCCTTATGTGCATCCCTATGCCTCCCGGTCTTCCTCTGGTGTTCCCCTGGCCCGAGCTCCCATTAATTGTTTGCTTTATGCAGATGATGTGGCGATTGTTGGTAGCCCGGATGATGTACATCGTCTTTTGATGGGTGCAGAAATCCACTCCGGCATTCTTGGTTATCGATGGAGCCCTAACAAGTGTGAGGTGCTTAATGCCCCCGCTGGTGAAAGCTTCCTATTGTACGATCAAGAGCTCCCCCGTTGCGACTCGTTCCGTTACCTTGGTATTCCCTTCTCTCGCTCTGGCATTGATGTAGATCGTTTGCTTCGGCACTCGTTTCGAAAATCAGGTCAAGCGATGCAGAATTTCCGTCGGATGGGATGTCACCTCTATGGCTTTGGTCTTGGAGTGGCGCTTCGTACCTACAAAATCTTCGTTCGTCCGATTCTTGAATACGGCCTTGGGATTTGTCCCCTTTCCGGTACGCCAAGTTAAAGACTTACAAAAGATCCAGGACCAGTGTATGAAACTATGTGTTGGTCGTCAGATCGGCGCTAGGATTAGTACTCATGCGACTGCGTCGCTAGCAGCGTTACCTTCTATGGAATTACGTAGTTTAGCTTTACAGGCCAAATTTGTAATTCGTTCTCAATTTCTCCCCGCTGACACCATGCTGGCACGTCTGCTCCCGCAGCTGCTCTATCCAAACAGTGAAGCGATCATCTATAGGATGCATAGCAATGTGCTGTTCTTGGAATATCAAACGCTCCGTGATTCGTCCCCCAATCTGAAGAATGCTCTGAAGAAAGTGGTTCGATCACATCACGAACGGGAAATTGCCAAAAAAGCGGCCCAGTATGTTACTGTGCGTCGTGGATTGTGCAAACCTGTCTGGATCCTATCCTGTTTTTGCCTTGTACCAATATGGAGCGTCACAGACTCATCTGATGGCGGATCCACTGGCTTCCACCAACCCCGTCCATCCCATGCCGATGTGGCTCCGACCAAGCCAACCGTGAACACTTTTTCCACTGTTCTTTAGTAACGCCAACGCTCAAGGTCCTGATGGCACTCTTTCCTCGGCCGGTGTCAACTCCGTTGCACCCCGTTGATTGGGTGTTGAATCATTTACCCCGTTCTGCTCCGTCTGGCTCCTCCCTTTGGTGTGATGTCTGGCCTGTGCTTCTCAAAGTCTTACGTGAAATCGATCAATCGACCTCCACCGATGACTTTCAACCCGAACCTCCTCCTGGACATGCGCTGCTTCACAATTGTGATTCTCACGCTCACTCACTCCTTTACTGAGCCCAAAAAAAAAAAAAAAAAAAAAAAAAAACCTCCCGATCTGTCGATCCGTCGTTCATCTTTGCATCGCCGCTACTGTTACGTTTCATGCCACCACACTTTTTGTATCACCTAAACCTAATTATTTTTATCCCTCCTCTCCTTTGATCATACAAGGCACGCTGACATGCTTTTGTGAATAGCATTGCCACTATTTATTCAATAAAATATTTGAACTATACTATCCGAGAGAGACAACGTCTTGAAATATTCTAGGGTGAATGTGTGCCGACACTGAAACCCGATAAATGAATATTACAGCCCTGACATCGTTGTTGTTTGTTCCTGCCTTTGCGAAGGTCTTGGGAAAATTGGTGGAGAAGAACAACCCAATTTTCGAGGCGCGACCTGAAGATCTTGGAAATCATTGCTAGATCACGCGATCAGCGAACGATGGAAAAGAAGTAGAATCGACGAAATGATGGAAAACAGTTTAGTTTGAGTTTCGTGATATTTTTGTATGGAAAGGTCTTGTATAGGAAGTAGAACCGTATATAAGGTCGCTTCATCAATTCCTTTAGAAAAAGGACCAACCTTGGATTCTTAGTCCTTAATCTTTGATTCTTATTGAGAATTTATTTCTGATAAACCTACCTGATCGAAGAGATATTCTTGCTATAGCCTTTAGCAGAGCTAGCCTTTTAATTGCGTATTCCCTTTTTTTATTGTAGTACAGTGGGTGTCAAAAGGGTTCGCATCGTCATAGAAAATTCAGTTTTTTGGCTGTAACTTTTGAACTACGAATGCTAGTCACAAACGGTCACAACCATTCAATAGACGTTGTTTACTTCTATTAGTAAGCCAAATTTGAAGTTCATAGCTTTGTTATTGGATGAGTAAACTCAGATCAAAGTTAATTAGTACATGCGAACCCTTTTGACAGATGTAAATATTTTTTATTTAATACTTTGTATGTCCTCCTTTAGCCTTCAAAACTGCTTGAACTCTATCTGGCATACTTTCTATATACTTCTTACAAGTTTCAGTTGTAAATTGATTCCATTCAGTATCTATTCTTTCCCATAACTCAGTCACTCCTTTAGCCTTAGTTTCATACATACTAAGCTTAAGTTTCAGATGATGCCATAGATGTTCAATGGGATTCAAGTCTGGAGACTGAGCTGGCCATGGTAACACTTGCAAGTTATGATCTTCCATCCATTTTTTAGTTAATTTGGCAGTATGTTTTGGGTCATTATCTTGCTGAAATATCATATCTTCACCACCAAAGGAGATACCATAGTAATCCAAAGATTGCCTCAAATGAGTATCCAAAATGTGAATATAGTCTTCTTTCTTCATAGTACCATCCAGGATTTGACAAGCATAGCCAATACCAAAGTAAGTCATGCAACCCCATATCATAACAGATCCATTGCCATGTTTAACAGTAAGATTTAAATGGTGCTCTTGCATAGCATCAGTCTTCCTCTTCCAGCAGTACTTGTTACCATCAGACCCCCAGACATTGACCTTGGTTTCATCAGACCAGACAACCTTTTTCCAATCATCAATAGTCCAATATTGATGAGCTTTGGCCCATTGTAATCTAGCCTTCTTGTGTCTTGCTGATAAAAATGGTTTTTTAATTTTGATTTTAGCTTCAAAACCTATGATCTTCAAAGTTCTGATCACAGTAGAGTAAGAGACTTCATCACCAGAGCTTTTTAGATGTTTAGTCACATCAACAGCAGACTTGAGTTCACCAGAAATCATCTTTCTTTTGATGAAAGATTTAGTCTTCTTGGAGATTAATGGCTTTCTACTAGTAGCAATCTTAGGTAAAGTAGGGAGATGCTTGTTTCTATACTTGGAAACTGTTCTCTTACTTATACCAAGTTGAGTAGCAGTCTTCTTAACCGAAACACCTTGTTGTAGCAGAGTAAGAATGGAGTTCTTGAGATCAGAAGAGATGGATTTCATAATAAGATAATAAAGAAAGATAATGAAGGTAGAAGACAAAAATTAATCTCTTTTTATATCTTTTTGTGACTTAAATGACTCATTATGACTCATAATGACTCATAATGATACTTATATTTCTTTTTTAGATTAGATTATCATAAGAAAACTCAGAGAATCTGATCATTTAATGTAACTGTCAAAAGGGTTCGCATGTACTAATTAACTTTGATCTGAGTTTACTCATCCAATAACAAAGCTATGAACTTCAAATTTGGCTTACTAATAGAAGTAAACAATGTCTATTGAATGGTTGTAACCGTTTGTGACTAGCATTCGTAGTTCAAAAGTTACAGGCAAAAAACTGAATTTTCTACAATGATGCGAACCCTTTTGACACCCACTGTATATCACTTGGGTTCTTTACAGTCTTACCATTTGATATCGCTCCTGTTTTTATTGTAAATTACTTACCTTAGACACAACACTCCCGATTGCACATATCATTTTGGTCTGGCTTGCCAGATCAGTATCTACTGTCAGATTAGTTTAGATTAGAAAAACCCTTTTTCCCTTCCTTTCTCGAACGATACGTACCTGCACGATGATGAAGTTTCTGTGCGAACCGAAGGACTTTTCCAGTGAAGGAAAGTATCCTGGAGATGACGTTTCTAACGAGGCGCTTGCATGGCTGAAGAAGATGGCCAGACTAAGAATATCGTCTAAGTGGAAAGACGAGGAGATTCTTTTGGTCACAGGAGACCATCTTACCGGCAAGGCCGAAAGCTGGTGGAACGTTTACAGTATGGTTCAGTGTGCACTACGTGGGAAACCTTTGAAAAAGGTTTCAAGAAACAGTTCGTTGGTGACCAAGAAGATCGTTGGTGGACGCAACTACAAGAGTTATGTCAAGGTCCAAGGCAGAGTGTCGATGACGTGGCTGTCAAACTGGAAGAATTGTTCATGTTATTGGACATCAAGAGTCAGTCCTTCCGTATGCATACAGTACCTTCCTTGGAGCGATCAAGAAAGAAATCGCTTTCGAAGTTGAGAAAGACGGATTAGCTCGAAACCTGGAAGAAGCCAAAGCGAAGGCCAAGAGAATCGAGGTCATAGTCAAGAAGTATGACTCTTACGGCTTTCCGGGTGGTTATGAGGGAAATTCCCTAGCATCATTTGAACATAGCGAACTGGAGTCGGCCAGGTCGACTATTGAGTCATTGACGGAGAAGCTGGAGTGCTTGCAAGTAAACTACGTTCAGTTGGAGCATGCCGCGAGTTCGGGAAATCCTAGTGTGATTTCGACTTTCGCGAAGAAAGAAAAACCTGGTCCTGTTTGTTTTCTGTGTGGAAAACCGGGTCACAGAAAATTCCAATGTCCATCAAAAAAACAAGGCGGCGATCTAATTGTAGCGGCGACGGGAACCAATACTACTCCGATTGGTTCGGGAAAAGATCAGGGGCGTCAGTAAAGAATGGGCTGACTGGCGTCCAAAAACAGAAGCCCATGAAGACCTCAACTGGTGGCGAGGTGAAGTTGGTCGATACGGTGCATGACGAAGTCAAGAGTCTGGTGTCGGCTAACGAGGTACAGAACGTCAAAAGAAGAGCTGAGGCGCCACCCATGGTTACTGTGGCGGAAAGGCCCCAAGTGCAACGGAAGAAAGTTGCCCATCCTGAGGAAGAAAACAGGATCGAAGTTGCTCCAGTTGGTTTATCGAGTGCTCCTGTGATCCCCCAAGTGGATAAGGGGAAGGCTCTGGTTGATGCGGTGGTCCAAGATCAGGTTGTGCGTAAGCCTGTTGTCAAAAGAAAAACGCACTCGAAGGCGAGAAGGTTACCGGTTCCGGTTGAGAAGACTAGTGTGTGGCGTACGTTGATGAATACGAATGCTGGTGTTTCCTTGGCACAATGGGTAGCGACCGATACAGTAGCAAAGGTGCTGGAGGAACGATCGATGCAGGATGGCAGATTTTTTTTAACAAGGATCACCATCACTTACCTTGCTTGGGCCATATTTTGAATCTTGCCATCCAAAGTGCCTTGAAAGATGGGTTGCATGCAGAACTGTTGGCTGACAATGAGGAAGAGCATGGCCAATCCAGCAATGTAGTGTCAAAATTGCGAACCGGGATCAAGATGATTAGGTATGTGGAGTAATACAAAAAATGAAAATGGGCTTTTATCAGAGAACTACAATAATTTTACTTGTAGACGATCGACCTCGAAGTATCAAAAGTTCTATATTGATTCATGCAAGAGTTTGTACCATGAGGTCAAGCAATTGAACCTTGATGTGAAGACTCGGTGGAATTCCACCATGGTGATGGTGGAGCGAGTGCTGGAAGTACGAGAGGCATACAATGAGACGTGCTGTTATTTTTCTGAACTTTCCGAATTTGCGCTCTCAGATGAGGATGTGACCTATTTGCAACGAGTTGTTGTCCTTTTTTCGATGTTTTCGGGAATGACAAAGGTGGTTTCTTTGTCAAGGTATGAAATATAGCTTGAATTTTGACTTTACACGACTTTCTGATGGTTTTGAAAATAGGTATCCTTCGATCAACATCGTAGTCTTTGCATACAATGTATTGCTCGATCAGATCGAGGATTTCCGCGATGAAAGAAATCCGCCTGAACTCTCCGAAGCAGCAAGAAGAGCACAGGAAAAGCTGCAGCAATTTTATGCCAAAACAGACCAAAGCCCTGTGTATGCGACGGCAACAGCATTGGATCTGCGATTAAAGTACGCGTACTGGACGGAACAGAACTGGGAGCCAGAGTTCATTGCTGATGCAAAGTGCAAAGTTCAGTCAGCTTGGGCGGAATGGAAGGGCCCTGATCATGTTGAGGAAGACAGAAGTGACGACGTGCGCAATGTGTACTGACCAAAAAGATGCCGGGTGCTTGACTCGTTGCAAGCATATGTAGAGGCACCTTTGCTGATTGAGGCCAGACCCAGCAATGACGATGAAAACAGCTGTGAGCTTTTGTTTTGGCAAACTGTGGGGCAAGTCTAGTACCCTCAATTGGCGAAGATGGCACGTAAGTATTTTGCCATTCCAGCAACATTGACACCATGTGAGCAGTTTTTTTCTCGTGCGAAGCATTTCATTCCTGCTGTGCACAATCGGTTGCAACCTGAGCCGTTGAAGCAGAGTATCCTTCTGAACTCGTGGCTTTAAGCTCCTCCTCCCATTCCCTTCGGTTTTTTTTTCGCCTTTGTTCTCCTTTTTCCTCTTCTGTTCACTTTTTTTCTCTTTTCTTTTTTTTTCCGCTCTTCTATTCTCTTTCTTTTTTTTTCTCTTACGTTCTCTTTTTATTTCCTTTTTTTCTTCCTTTTTATATCTTCCGCTCTCTTTTCTGTATATCTTTTTCCCCCTTGCATTCTTTCTTTTATATCTTCCATTCTCTTTATTTTTTACTGTATCTTCTGTTTTTTTTTTTTTGTCTTTGCCATAGATTTTCTTTTCATTCATAATAAATTCTGATTCTGATTCTGCTTCTTTGATTGTGTCCTCATTTGGAATCTGTGCCATGTCATCACCATTCTAAATCAGATTTATGGGTTACTAACAGGTTACCGGGTCGGGTCAGCAGTTGAACCGTGATGTCAACGGGTCGGTTCAGTCATTGACCTATAATGTCAACGGGTCGGGTCAAGCCTTGACCCGAACTGGTGGGCGGGTCAGAAAAGATCAATCCGAACCGTAAAAAAAACCAGTTCGGTTCGGTTCGGGTCACTGACCTGCTGACCCGTTAAGGAACCCTAGCAGTAACCAGGTTACTCTTGAAATTCGTGCCACGATCTGTCAAGATTTCACTGGGGCACCCAAAGTTCATTATGATTTCTTCATAAATAAAATCAGCAACTGCTTCGGCAGATGCCTTTGATACAGCACAGATACTGTAATCGGCCAATTGATGGCATAGTCGACAGCAACAAGAATCCAGCGATTTCCTCAGAGTGTAGTTGGTAGCTCCCCAATAAAATCAAGATGCCATCAATAGAAGGCCTTGGGAACATCTAGAGGGTGCATTTCACCATGTGGGCTTCGGCTTCGTTTTTGGTTGATTTGACAAGTGGGGCAAGCACGTAACCATTTTTCAATATCACAGCATACAGTATCTTCGGCCACCAAAAACGAGTCCAGAAGATATCTAACATGGTCTTGAGTCCAAAGTGTCCAAAAGATTCGTGGTAATGGGCAATGGTGTCAGCGCATTCATGAAATTCCAGGAAACGAACTTCCATTACTGAGTCATCAGAGAGCTTGACCTTGTGGTAGATTTCATTGCTTTGGATGATGAATTTTTCTTGGTTATGCTTGACAACGGTACGGGCATAGTTAGGGATCTTGTCATCATCGAATCTGTAAAAGATGGGCCAATCGGTCTGATGGGGAAAATGCATTGCATACAAAAATTCAGGTTCTATGGACGCTTCAGCGGGTTCACTGTGGACACCATCCCAGCGAGATAAATAGTCAGGGACATCATTTTCTTTACCGGGTTTATATACAATTTTGGGGTCAAACAGTCCTAATTCGGAAATCCATTGGATTAGGCAAGGCATCAGCTTGATTTGTTGGCAGAAATATTTGAGCGGCAAGTGATCCGTATACACAGTGTACTTGCGTCCATCGATTAAACAACGCCAGGTTCGCAGGGCATGGAGGATTCCGAGGAGTTCATGTTCTTGGGCAGGGTAGGCGCGTTCAGCTCTTGACAGCTTTTTGGATTCAAAGGTGAGAGAATGAAAGTGGCCATTGTCATCAGCTTGCAGCAGGACGGCACCTACACCAAAATCAGATGCATCGGTTTCGATAATATAGGGCTTATCTATATTTGAGCTTTGCAGGAGTGGGGCTGAACATATCTTTCCTTTGATAGCTTGATAACTGGCTTCACATTTGTCGTTTCATATGACAGGTCGTTTTGGTCTCACACCCTGTGTCAAGTCGATAATTAGAGCAGCTAAACTTGCAAACCCAGAGATGAAATGTTGATAGTGCTGTGCTAGACCCATGAAACTGCCATTTCTTGATCACCTTGATTTTCTTGTCTGCAGGGAGAATACTGTTGGCCGAGATCTTGAACCTCAAGAAAGTCAGTTCATGCCAGCTAAATTCGCATTTCTTCAAATTGGCAATTAGCTTGGCTTCACATAGTCGTTCCAGTACATGTTGCACATGCTTTCGATGGTCGTTTTCGTTCTTACTAAAAATCAAAATGTCATCGAGGTACAGTGGCTGAAAAAATTGTCCAAACCTATGCTGTTTTTTTACGTTTTTATTCATACTGCAGCTTTTGCTATATGTATCGTCCGAATTTTTTTTATATGAAAAGTACATTCTCTTCTCTACATTATCGCGAAATCTCGAAGATCGCATTGCAATTCATCGCATTGCATTCACTATTTCAACATGATCGGTCGGTTTGGACAATTTTTTCAATAAATCCAAAAATAAGAAAAAGTGTTTTTTCAGCTGTTTTTCTTCCATGCCGGTATGAAAAACGCTGGCAAAATAAAAGTATCTTTATGGCAACGTCCTCTAAAAAATATACACAAAGCATTCCGGGCAGAATTGTGCAATTCATAAACGCCATTAGCTCCATGTTGAATTCGGTGCATAATGGGTGGATCTGGGGACTGCCATCACACTGCATCTTTTTTTTGAGCACGTTTTTCATAGTACCGCGACTTTTTTTTTATTTATAGAAAAAGAGAATTCTTTTCTCTATGCTGTGCTGAAATCCCGAGCATTTTACTCCAATTCATCCTAATGCCATTACCAATCCTGCATGTGATCTACATTAAGAATAATGCTCAAATGACATGAAAAAAAAGCAGCCGAAAAAGCCTGGGAAATAATGTTGCGGTGAACAAAAACCGTGCTGGTGTGCATTTTACAGCCTTTCGGATCATATTCAAGCTGACGAAAATGCTGGAAGAATAAAATCTGCTTAGCTATGTGGTCAGATTAACCTCATGCTTGTCATAAGCGCACCCTCCGCATTTCACTCATTATAGCAGATCAACGTACTCCTGATAAGCTTAACAACCTCCGGGTGCCTTTTTTTGCATAGTGAGAGCCTTAAGAACGTCATTACTGCTGGCTTGTGGCTATTTCCCGGTAAATGATCTGACATGATGAGTGAAATGCGGAGGATGCGCTTATGACAAGCATGAGGTTAATCTGACCACATGGTGTAAGCAGATTTTATTCTTCCAGCATTTTCGTCAGCTTGAATATGATCCGAAAGGCTGTAAAATGCACACCAGCACGGTTTTTGTTCACCGCAACATTATTTCCCAGGCTTTTTCGGCTGCTTTTTTTTCATGTCATTTGAGCACCATTCTTAATGAAGAGCACATGCGGGATTGGCAATGGCATTAGGATGAATTGGAGTAAAATGCTCGGGATTTTGGCACAGCGTAGAGAAAAAAATTCTCTTTTTCTATGAATAAAAAATAAGTCGCGGTACTATGAAAAACGTGCTCAAAAAAAAGATGCAGTGTGCTGGCGGTCCCCCAGATCCGCCCATTATGCACCAAATTCAACCTGGAGCTAATGGCATTCATGAATTGCATGATTCTGCCTGGAATGCTTCGTGTATATTTTTTAGAGGACGTTGCCATTAAGATATTTTTATTTCGCCAGCGTTTTTCATACCAGCAAGGAAGAAAAACGGCTGAAAAAGCACTTTTTTTTATTTTCAGATTTATTGAAAAAATTGTCCAAACCGACCGATCATGTTGAAATGCTGAATGCAATGCGATGAATTGCAATGCGATCTTCGAGATTTCGCGACAAGGTAGAGAAGAGAATGTACTTTTCATATAAAAAAAATTCGGACGATACATATGGCAAAAGCTGCGGTATGAATAAAAACTTAAAAAACTGGCATAGGTTTGGACAATTTTTTCAGCCACTGTAAATCAATGCAAAATCGTCCAAACAATCACCAAGCACTTCGTTCATGAGTTGTTGGAACGTGGGTGGGGCATTAGTGAGACCAAACGGGAGGACCAAAAATTTGTATTGACCGTAACAAGTGTTAAAAGCCATTTTTGGAATATCTTCGGGAGCAATCTTGACTTGGTGATAACCACTTTTAAGGTCGGGACTGGTGAAGTGTTTCGCGCCTTGAAGTCGTTCTAAACATTCATTGATTTGCAGAAAAGGATGCTTGTTATGGACAGTCAGCTTGTTGAGTGCACAGTAGTCGATACACATTTGCATTGATCCATCTTTCTTCTTGACAAACAATACCAGCGCACTCCAAGAAGAAGCACTGGGTCGCACTAAATCGAGATCGAAAAGTTCCTTGAGTTGTTTCTTCAGTTCATTCAGTTCAGCAGGGCTCATCTTATATGGGGCACAGTTCACAGGCGTAGCATCACCGGTGTTAACGGCATGCCAAACTGATCTATCCGGCAGGAGCCCAGGGAGTACATTTTGAAAAACGTCATTAAATTGTTTCACCAAGTCTTCCCAGACAGTGTCACAGTCTTGTGTGTTGTCAGGAGACTTGAGGTGAAGCAGGAAACAATTGGCTTGGTTACAGTACGTTGCAGGTCTTTTTCAACTTGTTTGGCCAAGATCAAATAATTCAACTGCAGTCTTGATGCAGCACCACGTTGCGGAACTAGATGGTAGTCTTGTTCATTTTCTCGGATACGCCATACATCGGTTCGGGTCTTACAGAGTGTAACCAGGTTCATCCAAGGATCAGGTCGAATTTTGTGTCGAAAATGTTTGCGATCAATATATTGTGGAAGCCATTCAGATTGATGTTCAATATAGCCTTTCGATCGACTGTTTTGATGTCACCACTGGCAGTCTCAATCATACACGTGAGAGTTTTTTCAGTCTTCATGGCATATTGGGTCATGCAGGAGGATATGTAATTGTCACTGGCACCACTGTCAATCATTGCAAGGAAAGTATGACCATGAATTATAATGGGATACAATGGCAAATCAGTTTCGGAGGTCATATATAGATGGCTCAGGTAAGAGTTATCTTCATGATCAACAGTAATAATAGAATCGTCAATGTAAGCAGAAACATTTTCTTTATTGGAGTCATTTGTAACAACTGGAGCTTGAGAGGAGGAATTTTCTTCTATCGTGCACAACTGACCCTCCTTCTTTTCAGTTGTGCCCTTCAAAAACCTGGCGGGCATCATCCATCTTCTTGATCTCCGCCAGACGGACCTTGCAATAATGCTTTATATGACCAGGCTTGTGGCAAAACTAACAGCTGTCATCTTGCTCTTTCTTGCGGTATTCAGGTCTATGGTGTCTAGGGCGTGGTTTCCTTCCGATAAAATCGAGGTCCATCATATCATCTTGACGGGGAAACTTGGGACAGGCCACAGGAGGAGCACCAATGCGTTTACCACTTTCAAATGCCAGGGCAAAACGGACAGCTTCATTGAACAAATGAGGATCACGAGTGACCACATGGATACAGGTGTCTTCTTGCAGTCCACAGATGAAATGGTCGAGAGCTTCCTCGTCAGAAACAGTAGAGACTTCTAAAAGAACATCATGAAAATTGTCAACGTATTGTTCCACTAATCCAGTTTGACAAAGGTTTACCAAACGATCACAGGCAGCTCGATTCAAGTGGCTAAGGCAGAATTCGCCATTCAGTTCTCTCTTGAAGCCTTCTCAGGTAGCAGGAACCATGTTGTCTTTTTCGAGTCTTCGGCACTAAATGTCAGCACAATCACGTACTGTATATACAATATGATATTTTGAAGAAACGTTAGTGGTGGCCCAAGATGAAAGACGATATTCATAAATAGTTGTCCAAATGCTCTCAGTGCCAGCTTGCTGCATTTACCAATCAAAATAAACATTATAGTCCCATGCAACCTCTGGATATACCACTAGCTTTTCTCTATTGATATCTTAATTTCATTGGTGAACTTCCTGAACTGTTCAAGGCAACCGATGGATTCTAATTGCAGTTAACTATTTGACAAACTGGCCTATCACTTATACAGTCTCTAATGCTACTGGTCAAGCCATCACTCAATTCATCTACAGTATAAAGAAATCACCATGCATTTTAGGTGCCCTGATGAAATATTGACTGACTGTAGTGACAATTTTATGTCCAATGTCCTATACAGTATGAATATATCAAGAAGATCAAGTCTCACTATAAGTTTATATCTACTTTCTACCCTCGAACAAATGGTAAATATGAACAACTTAATAGTATCATCGGATAAATATTATAATAGGACACATATGCTATATATAGTAATTATATTTTAAATTTATTAATAATTTTTATTATATATTATTTACTATATTTTTGAATTTATAAATAAAAATTTCTTTTATACTGTATTTAAAATTTTAAAATTAAAATAATAATAATGTATTTTTAAAATACAATTCAATTCTTTTTTATTTATTAATATAAGTTTTTTTAAATATAAAGTTATTATATATAATAATTAATATACTATATTTGAAAATTTAAAATTATGAAAAAGTTTTATTTTTAAACTTTAGATTTTATATTTTTATTTAAAGTTAAAAAAAGTTATTATTATATTTCATTATTATTAATAATATATCAACTACTGTATTCATTATTATAATATATATTTTATTTATATTATTTTACTTAATAAAAAGTCATAGTGGGGCATCTAAAGATATAAATAAAAGTTATTTATTTTTAGATAATAGCCCCTTTTATTTCTTTTTTATCTTTTTTTTATCTTTTTAACTTTTTTCTTTTTTTTCTTATAAATTCATAATTTAACTTATACATAATATAATCATATATTTTTTAATTATATATAAATTCAATTTTTATTAAATAAAATTTATCTGAGTTTAAATATATTAAGATCTGTGTGTTATTATAATGAGGAACTATTGTTATCATTATAATATAATATAATATTTAAAAAATATATATTATATTTTAAAGATACAAAATTTATTATTTTTTATATCTGATTTAAAAATTAAAATAAAAATATATTATTATGTCATTAAATTATTAATTGTATCAAAAACTAAAAAAAAAAGGTCAGTGGGGGTGTCTGACGTGGGTAGCATAAACAAAGTGTTGCTACTTGTCTATGGGTGTGGTATCATGATGTTGTGAGGTCGTCAACATTCATGATACGTTCTGAGGGTAGTGGCTGTTCCTCTTACAGTGACTCAGGAAATTGATCCAATGTTCGCCGATTTTTTACTTTATTGCAATTATCTCCACAACTATCATACGTATTGTTTCCGTTAAAAAAATATGTTGTAGCCCTAATTCATAGCTTTAAAACAAAAAAAAGATGAAGTCTCTAGCATAAGTAGATGATGAGTAATTGTTTTTTCCGCACAAGTACTCATTGGATCAATTTCCTGAGTTGCCTACTTTTCTTGCAGACAGTCACAATAAGTAAATAGAATCGCCGAATTTTTTCTCCTTCTCACTTCTTTCAGTTATTTATTCCGATTCAAGGTGAAATCCGCATCCATTTCGCTCAATTCCTTCATCCGATTCCTAATTGACCTAATTAACATGATCATCTGTAGATGCATTCGATTTCACAAGATAAAATCAACAACATTGAACAACAACTTCGCGAGAACATTTCTCACAGAGTTATTGCTTCACGTTTCAACGTCAGTGTTTCCACAGTCGGACGAATTCGCAAGCAATTAGGCATTCCTGCCACTAATTCCGCTGGACGATCATCGCTGATTACTACACAATTGGGACGCCTGATCCTTCGACGCTTCAACACTGAGGAGTATAAAACGGTTGTGGACGCCAGCAGACAACTCTCCTCCACCACGCCTATTGCTCCCCAGACGATTCGGGACTTTTTGCAGGCCAACAACTATAAGTCCATGCATAAACCTGACGCCTTGCCCTTGACCCCCTCCAGGAAGAAAGCTCGCCTTGCCTTTGCAAAAAGATACCATTCTTGGACTGTTGAAGACTGGAATAGAGTGGTATTTTCTGATGAAACAAAAATCAATCGCTTGGGATCAGATGGTAAGCAGTGGACATGGACACAGAAGGGGCAACCACTTAGAGATCACAACGTCAATCATGTTACCAAGCATGGAGGCGGCAGTCTCTTTCTTTGGAGTTGCATTACTGCCAATGGCCCTGGTTTGATTACCAAAATTGAAGGAGGATTGGACGCAGCTTTATACTGTGATATTTTGGAGGATGATACTGTATGCTTGGTAGCCTTCGAGAATATGGTATGCAGATTGATGATATCATTTTTCAACAAGACAATGACCCTAAGCACACATCCAAAAAAGCAAAAGCATGGTTTGAATCCAAGGATATTGAAGTACTCCAGTGGCCCCCTTACTCTCCTGATCTGAATCCAATTGAAAATATGTGGTATTATCTGAAGTGTCAGCTTGCTGATTATGATGAAGCACCCACATCAATGGAAGAGCTATGGAGGCGGGTCCATTATATCTGATACAACAAGGTGACAAAGGAGGCATGCCAGAAGTATATTGCCACCATGCCTCGACGTTTGGAGGCGGTCATCAAGGCCAAAGGTGGACAGATTGATTATTGATTCAATAAGTAAGTGCAACTCAGAAAATTGATCCAATGAGCGGTCGTGTGGAAACCTTAATTACTCATCATCTACTTATGCTAGAATTCTCATCTTTTTTTTATTTTAAAGCTAGGAGTTATAGCTACAACATATTTTTTATTTGGGGTGGATAGATATGGTGGTTGTGAAGATAATTGCAATAAAGTAAAAAATCGGCAAACATTGGATCAATTTCCTGAGTCACTGTAGCTAATAGACTGGCAAAATTAAAAATAAAATAATTTTTTATTTTTTATTTTCAGTCATTAGATTGTTTTTAAAAAGAAAAAAATAATAATAAAGAAGCCACCGGGCGATTGACAGATAAGAGGAACTATTGTTATCATTATAATATAATATAATATTTAAAAAATATATATTATATTTTAAAGATACAAAATTTATTATTTTTTATATCTGATTTAAAAATTAAAATAAAAATATATTATTATGTCATTAAATTATTAATTGTATCAAAAACTAAAAAAAAAGGTCAGTGGGGGTGTCTGACGTGGGTAGCATAAACAAAGTGTTGCTACTTGTCTATGGGTGTGGTATCATGATGTTGTGAGGTCGTCAACATTCATGATACGTTCTGAGGGTAGTGGCTGTTCCTCAATAATTGTCCGCATCATCAAACAAATGCTTCACAAATACAGTATGTCAATGGCGCAATCACCACTTGGGATGAATATTTACTGACAGTACTTTTCTTATGCTAAATTCGTAAGCATCATATCATTCAGTTCAGCCCATTCTATCTTATCTACAGTATAGTCATGAACCTCAACTACCTGGTGATGCTATCACATTTGTTCATGAATGACTAGCTAAGAATCCGCAGACGATAGCTGATATAGTCTTTCATTTTTTTGAGAGCTCTGCAAGACATGAAACCAGGCAGAATCCCATATGACTGCTGTTAGTCAAGCTGACAAAGCTAAAAGGGATGCCATCATGCATCCACACAGGTATGATCTTGGTGAAGCAGTGCTCCTACGACATGAAAATTCTTACAGTTTGGAATTCAATTGGATGGGCCTCTACCTCATTATTGATTGTAACCTTGACAAAGACATCTACAAAATCTGCATCTTGGGTGCACACCAATCACCTAAAACCTGCCAAATCCGATGACTTTCAACAACCATGATATAATCCCACTCAGGCCTGCGCCCAATGGAATCAAGCTCCCGCTCCTGCTACTTCACTCACTACAGTATCTGTATTTTTTTTTCGGAATGTGCAACTTATTTGGGCTCTCCTGCAGACAGGTGTCCAGGGACAGTGTTCCAGCCAAAAGAAAACAGACAACACCTTGTTATATGATAACAATTAATAATCACTCGATCGTGTTCGTGGTGGAAATCAAACGTTTTATATGTATCCAAATAATACAGCCACAATACTTGCTCTGATTTGATAGCAACAAAACAAAGTAAATTTTGTGTAAAATTTACACTTAAACTAAATATTGGTCAATTATAACAGCGCAAAGATGTATATGTAAATACTATCAAAGTGGAAATGACAGCTTTTGTACCCGTTTTATTTAAGATTAGGCGCAAATGGACGCTTTTATGCTACCCCTAAGGTATCTTCCATTAATTGTGAAAAGAAACAGTTTACTTTACAGCGCGTATATGTGACTCGTACGATGGACCTGTGATATTCCTTCTGCTTCATCTGGATGAAGCATTACCTACTATACAGTAAGTAATCAATATTTGCATGCGACCACTCATTGGATCAATTTATTGGATGACACTTATTTATTAAATCAATAGTTGATAGCATCACCTTTGGCTCTGATACAGTATATTCACAAAACTCGATATTTGTAATACTTACCATCATATATGGATCACCAAAGGTGATGAATGGAAAACCACCTTTCATACGCGCTATGGCCACTTCGAATATCAAGTCATGCCCTTTGGACTCACCAACGCTCCTGCATCGTTTCAAGCATTGATCAATGATACACTTCGCGAATATCTCGACCAGTTCGTGGTTGTTTACCTTGATGACATCCTTATCTTCAGCGAGAACCAACAAGATCACGACAAACACGTAGCCTTGGTCCTTGAGAAATTACGGACCGCTGGATTATACGCCAAGGCCGAAAAATGTGAATTTGATGTCTCAGAAGTGGAATTCTTGGGTTTCCGAATCGGGGTCGCCGGTATGTCAATGGATTCTGAAAAAGTCGCTTGCATCTTGGATTGGCCCACTCCCAAATCTGTCTCAGATATTCAGGTGTTCCTAGGTTTCGCTAACTTTTACCGTCGCTTCATTCAAGATTACAGTATTCACACCTGGCTCTTCCCTTGACTCGCCTATTGAAGAAAGATGTCCTGTTCACCTGGTCCGACGCCACCGAAGATGCTTTCCAGACATTGAAACGCCAGTTCACGACAGCCCCAGTGCTCCAGCATTTTGATCCTTCTCGTCCCATTATCGTAGAGACTGACACATCTGATCACATCATCGCTGGCGTCTTGAGCCAAATTGGCTCCGATGAATTGTTGCGCCCAGTAGCCTTTTTCAGTCACAAGCTCTCCAACACCGAAGTCAACTACGATATCTATGATAAAGAGATGCTGGCCATCATTGACAGCTTTACCGCCTGGTGACATTACCTTCAAGGGGCTCCGCACCAAATCACTGTTTATACCGATCACAAAAATCTCGAGTACTTCCTGTCCACAAAACACCTCAACCGCCGGCAAGCATGTTGGTCCTTATTCTTGAGTGAATTCAATTTCGTCATCACGTATCATCCTGGTTTGCAAAACCCGAAAGCTGATGCTTTGTCCCGTCGCTCCAACATGACCCCAAAAGAGGGGGGGCAGCCAGCAACCTGTTCAACAATTTTTTGGAGCGAATCAGTTGGAAATCGCAGCCACATTCAGCATCTCGCAAAATACCACATTACTTGCACGCATCAAGGAGTTGTCCGATCTAGACCCTCGATTAACGCGCCTCATGTCGTTTGTTCAATCCCTGTCCAGTGCTCCACGACATTTACAAAAACGACTCCAGCGATACTCTATCGACAAAGACTCCCAGCTTCTCCTTTGCGATACAGTAACCTCATCTGTATCCCTGCGAATGACGCCCTTAAACTGGACCTCTTAGCCACACATCACGATTCCCCTCTGGCTGGCCATTGGGGACAGTCAAAGACCTACGAATTACTTTCGCGTCAGTATTACTGGCCCAACATGCGTCGATTCATTAACCGATACATCGCCAATTGCCCCACCTGCGCCCGTTCCAAACCGTCATGGCAAGAACCTCATGGATTCCTGAAACCTCTGCAAATTCCCGATGCCCCCTGGTCATCTATCTCAATGGATTTCATCACTGGTCTGCCCATCTCTTCTGGATACAATGCCATCTGGGTCGTTGTTGACCGACTTACCAAAATGGCACACTTCATACCCTGCCGAGACAATATCACTGCCAGTGACCTTGCGATCCTCTTTCTGACTAATATTTTCCGACTGCATGGCTTACCCAAGGATATCGTATCAGACCGAGGTTCTGTCTTTACATCAAGATTCTGGAGTTCTCTATTGCAACTGTTAGATATTAAATCTAATATGTCCACCACATTTCATCCTCAGACTGATGGCCAGACAGAACGTGTCAATGCAATTCTTGAACAGTATCTCCGAGCCTACCTGAATTACCAGCAGGATAACTGGGTGTCCCTCCTTCCGCTTGCAGAATTCAGCTACAATAACTCTGTTCAGTCTAGTATTCGCCGATCCCCTTTCCAAGCAAACTATGGATATCATCCCCGACTCTCCTTTGTTCATGCATCAACACTCACTGGTATCTCCGACAGTTCTGAAAACCTCTGCTCCTCTCTGAAAGTCTTGCACGATTCACTAAAAGAGGAACTCGCCATTGCCCAACGACAACAAGAAGCGTTTTACAACTGTAACCGACGACCCACTCCTGTCTTTGCTGTTGGCGAATTTGTGTACCTGTCCAGTCGCCATATAAGAACAACCCGCCCATCCAGAAAGTTGGACCATCAGAAGCTCGGCCCATTCGAAGTCGTTGAATGCATCGGAACTCATGTTTACAAGCTCCAGTTACCAATATCTATGAAGGTTCATCCAGTCTTTCATGTTAGCCTCTTGTCTCCAAAGGATCGCCCTGCTCTACCCGATATTCCAGGTCGTACGGGTATATCTCTCCCGCCCATTAATGTTGAAGGTGAAGAACATTACGAAGTCGAGGCGATCTTAGATTCACGCAATCGTCGTGGCGCTGTGGAGTATCTGGTCAAGTGGAAAAGCTACGACGATCCTAGCGATAATACGTGGGAACCAGTCGACAATTTGTGGAACTGCCATGACGCCATTCGTGACTTTCACCAGCTCTACCCAAATAAACCTTCCCCTTCAGAGGCTGGGCCTTCCCGTTCCGTCCGCCGTTCTCGCAATGCTCAAATCTAGAGAGGGGGGTAATGTCATGATCATTCCCGCGCACACGTTGTCTTGGCGATAATGCATGACCATGTGCATTATTGGTCCAAGCACACTCCTTCACTATTGCCATGCTGGTCCATGCGCTTACCTCTATACTTGCTCTTATGTTCTTCTCTATTGTTGTCTTTCCTCCTTTTATTGATCTATGCGTTACCTCATGTTATGCTCTGCATTTCATTTATTTATTTTATTATCATTGTCTCTTCTGTTTCGCATCTTTTAGTATAAATACCCGATCTCTTTTATGAAATAAACTGCAGTCAAGAATTGTGTGTGTTGTATGTATTCTCTCATACTATCTTGTTCTCCATCTTGTCTTGTCCTTGTCTTGGTTCTTTTCCTGTTTCTATTCTTGTTCCGATTTCGTTCTTGTTTCTTGTTCCTGTTTTACTGTATTCCTTTTCTTGTCTTGTCTTGTCTTTGTCTTGCGAAAGCACTTAACACCACCCTCTTGTCCAGCTTGCACTGATCCTCCCGTAATCAGTGCATAACAATTTTACAGCCTTTCGGATCATATTCAAGCTGACAAAAATACTGGAAGAATAAAATCTGCTTACACCATGTGGTCAGATTAATCTCATGCTTGTTATAAGTGCATCCTCTGCATTTTACTCATTATAGCAGATCAACGTACTCCTGATAAGCTTAACAACCTCTGGGTGCCTTTTTTTGCATAGTGAGAGCCTTAAGAAAGTCGTTACTGCTGCCTTGAGGCTATTTCCCGGTAAATGATCTGCTATAATGAGTGAAATGCAGAGGATGCACTTACAGTGGGGGAAAAAATGGTCCAAACCTATGCCCTTTTCTTACGTTTTTATTCATATGGCGGCTTTCACTATATGTACTGTCCGAATTTTTTTTTATATGAAAGGTACATTCTCTTCTCTACATTGTCGCGAAATCCCGGTGATCGCATTGCAATTCATCTCATTGCATTCACCATTTCAAGATGAGCAGTCGGTTTGGACCATTTTTTCCAATAAAACGAAAAATAAGAAAAAGTGCGTTTTTCTTCCTTGCCGATATAATAAACACTGGCGAAATAAAAATATCTTTATGGCAATATCCTCTAAAAAATATACACGAAGCATTCTGCGTGAAATTGTGAAATTCATTAGCTCCATTAGCTCCATGTTGCATCCGACGCATAATGGGCAGGTCTGGAGACCGCCATCACGTTGCATCTTTTTTTGAGCACATTTTTCATAGCACTGCAAGTTTTTTTTTATTCATGGAAAAAGAGAATTTTTTTCTCTACGCTGTGCCGAAATCCTGAGCATTTTACTCCAATTCATCCTAATGCCATTGCCAATTCCGCATGTGATCTACATTAAGAATGGTGCTCAAATGACCTGAAAAAAAGCAGCTGAAAAAGCTTGTGAAATAGCATTGCGGTGATCAAAAACCGTGCTGGCATGCATTTTACAGCCTTTCGGATCATATTTAAGCTGACAAAAATACTGGAAGAATAAAATCTGCTTACGCCATGTGGTCAGATTAACCTCATGCTTGTCATAAGTGCACCCTCCACATTTCACTCATCATGTCAGATCATTTACCGGGAAATAGCCACAAGCCAGCAGTAATGACTTTCTTAAGGCTCTCACTATGCAAAAAAAGGCATCCAGAGGTTGTTACTGTAAGCTTATCATGAGTACGTTGATCTGCTATAATGAGTGAAATGCGGAGGATGTGCTTATGACAAGCATGAGGTTAATCTGACCACATGGTGTAAGCAGATTTTATTCTTCCAGTATTTTTGTCAGCTTAAATATGATCCGAAAGGCTGTAAAATGCACGCCAGCACGGTTTTTGATCACTGCAATGCTATTTCACAGGCTTTTTCAGCTGCTTTTTTTCAGGTCATTTGAGCACCATTCTTAATGTAGATCACATGCGGAATTGGCAATGGCATTAGGATGAATTGGAGTAAAATGCTCAGGATTTCGGCACAGCGTAGAGAAAAAAATTCTCTTTTTCCATGAATAAAAAAAAACTTGCGGTGCTATGAAAAATGTGCTCAAAAAAAGATGCAACGTGATGGCGGTCTCCAGACCTGCCCATTATGCATCGGATGCAACATGGAGCTAATGGAGCTAATGAATTTCATGATTTCACGTGGAATGCTTCGTGTATATTTTTTAGAGGATATTGCCATAAAGATATTTTTATTTCGCCAGTGTTTATTATATCAGCAAGGAAGAAAAACACGATTTTTCTTAATTTTTGGTTTTATTGGAAAAAATGGTCCAAACTGACCGCTCATCTTGAAATGGTGAATGCAATAGAATGAATTGCAATGCAATCACTGGAATTTCGTGACAAAGTAGAGAAGAGAATGTATCTTTCATATAAAAAAAATTTAGACAGTACATATAGTGAAAGCCGCCGTATGAATAAAAATGTAAAAAAAGGGCATAGGTTTGGACCATTTTTTCTCCCACTGTATACACTGATTACGGAAGGATTAGTGCAAGCTAGACAAGAGGGTGGTGTTAAGTGCTTTCGCAAGACAAGGACAAGACAAGACAAGAAAAGGAATACAGTAAAACAGGAACAAGAAACAAGAACGAAATTGGAACAAGAATAGAAACAAGAAAAGAACCAAGACAAGGA